>NC_071989.2:34411590-34714621 GCF_028885655.2 Pongo abelii
GCAGAAGAGCATTGAGATCAAGATCACAGGAGCTGAGGGTAGGCTCCTTTTATCTCCTCTCCATATGTGCCTTTTAGAAAGGCACTTAACGTGTTTGTGCCTCAGTATCATTGTGCACAAATAGGAGGTGATAAGAATATCTATGTTATAAGTTTCCAGTAAGCTTTGGCAATATAAGCTGTGTGTGCTATTATTAGCAGAAATCTTTTATCCCACATTCCAAGTGTCTTTTATAGGCTAATCAATATGAGTGACTGTAGGTTTAACCATATTTTAGATCTGAATTTTGGTGTATGCTATTGTCAGTCATTTTATTGTCACACTAATTGGTGTGTGTCCTTTCCACATCTATGCCTTACTGAGTCACACTGAGGCACGTGCTTTTCCTTCTTTACAGGATCCCAGGTCAATTTTCTTTCCTAGTTGAACAGGTGGTGGCTCCGACTCTGGAAGGGAACCAGAGAATGAGGTCTGCGCTCCATGCTGAGGGGAGCCGACTGAAGACAGGGGGTCCTTTCTCGGTTTCCACCAACATCAAGCTTCTTGCCTCCTAAGTTTGACTGTCCACTTTAAGACTCCTCCCACAACACAGTGTTCTCTCCACCCTTATCCCCGCCACCGTGCCCTGCCCACTCAAAAAGGTTGTATCGCGTTCTTCACTGAAACTCAAGCAATACAAACATTAGCGCTGCTTCTCCGCATTTGTCCCCGCTATCATTTTTGTTCATTATAAACAAATACAGCATTTTGCTTGGTAACTTCAAGAAATGGGAAGGAGAACGTTCTTCTGTGTTTTAGTAGGGTTCCTAGTGACTAGCTAGGAAGAAAAAGACAATACAAAAAGAAGATGGTTTGGGCATTAAATAATTCAAATTTATTCCTCTAAATGTATTTTCATGAAAAGATAAATCTTTCTAAGCAAACTCACTAATTTCCCATTCACTGACTTTCCTTGACAAAGCCTAAGGATCTCCACTTGCAGAAAGACACCAAATCTCCATGAAGGAAGAAGTGCCCCAGAGGCAAGTTTACTTACACCCATTTTCTCCAAAGCCTTACAAAAGCAGGGTGATCTCGGGCCAGGACGTGAAATATCAGCATAGCCTACTTTATTCTTTTACATTTTCATCTTCCTCTTTGTAAGATCTTAGGTAAAGATATACAATGCTTGAGCTCTAGGGTCTCACTGTGTGTATTCAAATTCTTTTCTCCTTACTACTTCTGTTTAGGAAGGGTTTCCTAACTCTATCTCCTTGCTTCAGTTTCTCCATCCCACCCTTTAATTAACCATGGCATGTTGGTGAAGACCTCAGGATGAAGAACCTGGCAGCCTGGGTTAACTCACAGCTTGGCCACAGATGTGCCACCTTGAGCAACTCACCTAAGTTCCCTGTGGCCTGTTTCCTCTTCTCAACTGTGGAGATGATAATAGTACCACCTCATAGATTGGTGTGAAGGTTATGTGAAATAAAGAAGTAAGCACCTCTGACAGTGCTTGGCACACAGTCAGGTGTTGAAACTGGTTGTAGCCATGGGAAGCTGTACTAACAGTATTCAGCTGTATGCCCAAGGCCCCAGGAATGCAGCAGCCTTACTGCAGCCCTTCTGGCATATGAGACCCTGGATCCCCAGGGCCACCCTGCAGGGATAGGAGGAATCCTCAGCCTGCAGGTGCAGCCCTTGTTTAGTCACTGATCCAGCCACAAGCCTCTGATACCTTTGGTTTAGTGCAGTGCTAATCCAAAGGCAGCCTCAGATGCAGTACTAAGCCAAATCAGCCTCAGTTCAGTGCAGTGCTAAACCAAATCAAACTCAAATGCAGTGCTCAAATCAACTGAGGCTAAGCCTTCCAGTCCTGCTGAACTGAGCTGCTCCCACCCTTAGCTCTGCCATGTCCCTCCAGTCTGTGTGGCACACATGACCAATTGAGCTGCTCCCACCCTTAGCTCTGTCATGTCCCCCGAGTCTGTGTGGCACACATGACCACACAGTCTCCTGGCTGGATTCTCTCCCTGAACCCCAGACTGTTCAATCAGGCCTCAATAGCCACAGCCCTTACCAGTACTGCTAGGGTTTGGTGGCTCCAGACCCTGCTGCAGCTCCCTCCACCTCCTGCCCCACAACCTCACAGTTGTCTGCAACTACTCCCTCCTTCCTTTTCATCCTTTTTGTAGCATAAAGGGCCTGTACTTCCATCTAAGGCAAAGTCTTCTCACTGTGCTCTCAGCTTTGGACCTCTTACTTCCTCTGCGACTTCATTTCACCAACCATCCTATCTCTGAGTAACCTCCGGTTCCCCTGTGGCTTTGCTCATCTCTCTTTCAACTTCCAAAAGAAAAATTCAACTCACACTTTTTGTTCTCCTCATGCTCTGACCTGCATTTTTCTTTCTTTCAAATAGGGTGGCCTACATTTGGAGCATAACCCATTTTTGCTTAGTGTTCCATTATTGGAATGCTAAGCTTGTAGGAGTTATTTTTATCCTACCGCTCAAGGTCATCACCAAGGTCTGATTTTTCACACACAAAAAAATTGCAACCTCTGGCATAAATGGGTTAATTTCCTACTATTCAGTCTTGCATGTAAGTGCATTATGGTTTCTGCTCTCTCCACATCAATGAGACTGCTATGCTAGGGTTCCTGACAATGCAATGCAAGAAGGAGCATTTGTGCTGAGTCCTAGATGCTACCAAGCGGTCCAGAGTAGGGTAGGGTATTCCGGGAGAGAAGTAATTTTTCATGCAGACTCATGCTCCTCTCCTCATCAAAATCTTTCAGCCAGGGCCACATGGATCAATAGGTTCTACATCTCATTCTTACACAACCATGAAATTCCACACCCTGACACGTCTTCATTTTCCTCTTACATCATCCCCTTTTTGACTTCATGATCTCCCTGAACACCTGGACACCTGGGTAAATGCCATTAGCACCACTCATGCAATTGGGTGAAGCCTCAGTTTTGTCTCCTTAACCATCTCTCAGCAATGCCTTATTGATCTCCAGAACAAAAGGATTATGACTTTACTTTGTTAGGACATCTAGGTAGACAGGCCCAACGAGTCTTTGGAAACATTCATCTGTAACTCATAAGAGAAGGAAAATAATTGGTAATCCTATGCAAAAAAGTGAAATGTACTTTCTTCATGCCTTTTCTCCCCTAATTCTTTCATCTTTGTTGTGGTCCTCATTCTTCCTTTCTAACTTTTACATAAATTTAAAAGGTGCTTTACTTAGGGATCTATTACAAATTATTCTGCTGAATCATGGTAAAATAGAATTTGCTTTGGGGATGGCTCCAGTATAAGTAAATCCTCAAGGTTGCAGCTTTCCACAAAGGGAGGGTTCACAAAAGTCTAAGTCCTCATAGCATAAAAGTTTTTAGAGCAAAAATAATTTAAAACAGGAGTTGTCTATACTGCAACTTTTAAACAGAGCTTTTCATGCTGAAATTAGCACAAAGCTTACTTAATATCCAGAGTGCTGCATAAAGAACTATTGAGGAAACACAAGGGGCAGCTGGAAAAACAGAGGAAAGTGGGAGGCAGGCATGGTGCCAGGCGCTGGGACAGTCTCTCCATCTAAGCCCTCTAACAGTGCAGAGACCCTGTAGGTGACCCATAAAAGGACAGAAGACTCCTGGACACCAGGACAGTAGGCATCATACCAAGAGCCAGGATAACAGTGGGGTGCGAACACACATTCAGGAAGCTAAGGCTAGACAAAAACTACAAAAGACAGAGCCAGACTTGGTGAGCTCCAAGAAACACTAAGGTAGAGCTGGGAATCTGTAGCTAAGCCAGCATAGGGTCAACTTCATAGATTTGTTATGAAGGTTACAGGAAATGAAAAAGTAAGCAATGCTGAGTGGCTGGCACTCACAGTCTAAATCCCCACAGCATGAATTGGAAGGGCCCTTGGTGATCACCCAGACAAACATGGTGCCCTTCTCTCCCCTACCTTTCCCTTCCTGAACAGTTCAGTTCTAAAGCACTTAAGTAGGACAGATAAAAGTATGCATCTGTGTAGGGTTGGAATGAGAGGAGAGCTGAGGTGGACTAGAGCAGAAGACCATAGCCTGAGTAGAGTGAACACATCTGCATAGGCATGATACATGGTGCAGGGTAACAGAGCCCAGGACTGAGCAAGGTGAGAAAAATGTCCGTGTTAATGAGAAAGAGGCACAGTGCTAGGTTTCTGAGCCTGAGCAAGCTAAGGTGGACAGCCCCAGAGGGAGGCAGTCTGGCTGGAGAATCAATGCCCTGTGGCTTGGCATGGAGGTCAGAGCCCAAGCAGGGTGAGGAGGGCATCCATATCAGGCAAGGGGGTAGCGAGCAGCCAGCACAGAATGTGGGAGCTGAATTTTGGTGAGAAGAGAGCAGGGAGTGGTAGCAATAATGGAGATGGGATATTAATCAAAAACAGGGAGACTGATCAAATACTAAGGAGAATGGAAGCCAGTTACATCATTGTCCGAGAAGATATTTTCACAAATATAAAAAGGGAGAAAACCAGAATGAATACTATGATGTTGGCCTGGAAGCGAAGGCACAGTAGTCACCTCTTATCCTCAGAGGACATGTTCCAAGACCCCCACTGGATGCCCGGGACCGTGAATAATACCAAATCCTATATGTGCTATGGTTTTGGATCTGATAAACAGGAAGTGACTAACAGGCAAATGGCCTAGGCAGTGTGGATACTGGACAAAGGTATGAGCAGGATGGTGCAAGATCTCCTACTACTCAGAATGGCACACAATTTAAAACTTATGAATTATGTATTTCTTGTTGCGGGAAGTCAGGGACCCCAAACAGAGGGACCAGCTGAAGCCATGGCAGAAGAACGTGGATTTCATGGGTATTTATTAGTTCCCCAAATTAATACTTTTATAATTTCTTATGCCTGTCTTTACCGCAATCTCTGAACATAAATTGTGAAGATTTCATGGACACTTATCACTTCCCCAATCAATACCCTTGTGATTTCCTATGCCTGTCTTTACTTTAATCTCTTAATCCTGTCATCTCGTAAGCTGAGGAAGATGTATGTCACCTCAGGGACCCTGTGATGATTGCGTTAACTGCACAAACTGTAGAGCATGTGTGTTTGAACAATATGAAATCTGGGCACTTTGAAAAAAGAACAGGATAAGAGCAATGTTCAGGGAACAAAAGAGATAACCTTAAACTCTGACCGCTGGTGAGCCAGGCGGAACAGAGCCATATTTCTCTTCTTTCAAAAGCAAATGGGAGAAATATCACTGAATTCTTTTTCTCAGCAAGGAACATCCCTAAGAAAGAGAATGCACCCCTGAGGGTAGGCCTCTAAAATGGCCCCCTTGGGTATGGCCGTCTTCTATGGTCGAAACTGTAGGGATGAAATAAGCCCCAGTCTCCCATAGCGCTCCCAGGCTTATTAAGATGAGGAATTCCCACCTAATAAATTTGGGTCAGACCGGTTGCTCTCAAACCTTGTCTCCTGATAAGATGTTATCAATGACAATGGTGCCCGAAACTTCATTAGCAATTTTAATTTCGCCCCAGTCCTGTGGTCCCGTGATCTCACCCTGCCTCCATTTGCCTTGTGATATTCTATTACCTTGTGAAGCACGTGATCTCTGTGACCCACACCCTATTCGTACACTCCCTCCCCTTTGAAAATCACTAATCAAAACTTGCTGGTTTTGCGGCTTGTGGGGCATCACAGAACCTACCGACATGTGATGCCTCCCTGGATGCCCAGCTTTAAAGTTTCTCTCTTTTGTACTCTGTCCCTTTATTTCTCAACCCAGCTGATGCTTAGGGAAAATAGAAAAGAACCTATGTGACTATTGGGGGCAGGTTCCCCGATAATTTTTGAAATTTTTTGTTTAAAATTTTCAGACCACAGTCGGCCATGGGTAAACTGAAAACAGAAAGTGAAACCACAGATAAGGGAAACTACAACATTAGTGTAAACCCATAATTTTCCATACATGTATATTAGTATATAGATACACTAATAACTATAGCTGCAAGCGGGTATTGTGGCTTACATGCACATATGCCCGTATACACACATATTCTCGACCTCTGTCCATTGAGAGGGTCTGGAACAGCAGCACCTGATAGCAATGATCACATTTTGTGCCCAGATCTTTGCTTCAAAATATCACTCTTCAGAGGAGGGAGAAAAAGGTTCCCTGAAGAAATAACCATAGGGCTGGGAAAGTACAAAATGACCCTAGAACAGCTTATTGTCCCAGAAAGCAAGAGCATACTCAAAGAATGATGGCATGAAGCAAAAGACATAGAAGCCAGATTGAAAGGGGCTCCCACTGACCAAACTGAGATAACTGAATATCATAATAAATACTGCTGTTATGTATTAATAATAACATATATAATATTAATAACATAAATAATGATGTTACATTAGTATAGACATAAGCATAAGACCATACCAATATAAATACATGAATAAATAAATTGCATGTCTGATGAGGAACAGAGTGCTCACATAGTTTCAAAGTATTTTCCCTCAAATACATATTAATTAGAAAGAGAAAAAAGACTAACTTTACAGTAGAGAAGCCTAGTAGGCATCGTCTTAATCAAGTAATCAAAATGAGTAGCAGAAATGAGACAAATCAGAAGTATGTGACACTGGATAGGATGCAATGAGAAAATACAGGGTCACTTCTGGCTATTTCTGCCAAAGGTGCCGTCTCTCCAATCACAGTGGAAAGCAAAGTGGGGCTGGTATCACACAGTGAGAGAGGAAGCAGGAGAGAGAACGAAAGCAAAAGAGGGAGCAGAGGAGGTGCCAGGCTCTTGTCAACAACCAGGTCTTGCAGTGGGAACTCACTCCCACAAAATGGCAGCTCCCTATACATTAAGGATCCACTCCAATGACCCAAACACCTCCCACTAGGGCCCACCTCCAGCACTTGGGATCAAATTTCAGCATGAAATTTTGAGGGGACAAATATCCAGACTATATCATGTGCATAATCTGAATGAAATCGTAAGCCAACGTCAGACAAACCCAAACTGAGGGACATCCTACAAAATAACTGGTCTATAATCTTCAAAAGTGTCAAGGTCATAAGAGCTAAAGAAAGGCAGAGGAATTATTCTAGACTGAAGAAACTGGAGTTATCAGAAAACAGTGTCATGTACTGTTTCCAATACTTACTAGATGTCCCATATGTTTAATTAACTGAATTCTTCTGTCTCTAAAATAAACAGCCACCTAAACATGAGGCTTTCACAGTGATTCACTCCTTCCCTCTGTTCTCCAGCCTCAAAATAAAACCAAACACTTGAAATGCTATAATAGCCCCCAAAGCCAGTAATAGAATTGAGTTGCTAAAGTTCCTTTTTACTCATTTTTCTAGGTCAAGCTCAAATGCCCATCTTCTAGGAAGACGGCCTTGATTGCTGCTCCAGAGCTCATGTTTTCCTCCATCCTCTGAGAAGAGCAATGATAAGCAACACAAGACTCAACAGTTCAGGACTATATCATGTGAAGGCTTCAAAGGCAAAGCTAGAGATCTTGATGGGAGTGGGGGTAGCTACATCTTATATTTCTTTGTGTCCTCAATAGTAGTAAACACCTTGCAGAACACAGAATGGGTACCTAACAAATACTTGTTAATAAATTCTTGAAACTTTGTTCTGATTAAGGAAATGTTTGTCCCCTGAGGTTTGAAGGCTTTTCAACACAACCATGAAGCAATGAGTCCTAAAAAGATAAAATAAAATTGCACACCAATTAGCTCATTTGATGATCAAAGACCATATTCTTGGGTTTCCCCAAGATGTCGCAATATTGCTTCTTTCTTCTGATGTACTAGATTAACAACAGGAACTTCTCTTGGCCACCAATACCTCCTTTCTGTCTTCTCTCCCACTTTGCTACTTATCCAGGCAGGACACCAGCTGCCTCTGATCAATTACAGGCTTGGGCCTGTAATCCCAGCACTTTGGGAGTCCTAGGCTGGTGGATCACCAGAGGTCGGGAGTTGGAGACCAGCCTGACCAACATGGAGAAACCCCGTCTCTACTAAAAACACAAAAATTAGCCAGGCAAGGTGGCACATGCCTGTAATCCCAGCTACTCGGGAGGCTGAGGCAGGAGAATCACCTGAACCCAGGAGGTGGAGATTGTGGTGAGCCAAGATTGCGCCATTGCACTCCAGCCTGGGCAACAAAAGCAAAACTCCATCTCAAAAAAAAAAAAAAAAAAAAAAAGGAAGTTTCAAGGACTGGATCAAACCCAGAATGATTATACCCAAATGATCAAGTATAGGATTACTTAACTGCCAAGGAAGATAAAAGTAGCAGTAAGTTAGGCAAAGGCGGCTTTGGAGAGGCTCAGGTGAAGCTGTTACCAGAAAACAGGCCACCTTTAATGGGTGGGCACAGCACCTGTAAGATGAATGAGGTAGAAGACCGTATTCACCAAAGATCTGTCCCAGGAAGAAATTGTGTTTCCAAGGATGTCCTCTCCCTTCCATAAAGAGTGAAACAATGGCCTGGTGCAGTGGCTTACGCCTGTAATCCCAGCACTTAGGGAGGCCAAGGCCGGCAGATCACTTGAGGTCAAGAGTTTGAGACCAGCCTGGCCAACATGGTGAAACCCATCTCTACTAAAAATACAAAACGTAGCAGGGCATTGTGGCAGGTGCCTGTAATCCCAACCACTCGGGAGGCTGAGGCAGGAGAGTTGCTTGAATCCAGGAGGCAGAGGTTGCAATGAGCCAAGATTGCACCACTGCACTCCAGCCTGGGTAACAGAGTGAGACTCCGTTTGAAAAAAAAAAAAAAAAAGTGAAGCAAGGAAATGCCTGAGTACCTGGAGTTGCCCAGACCACCACCAGCCACCTTGGAGTGTCTCAGCTCAGCCAGAATCCAGAACCTGAAGTGCCAGTTGTCACCCAACAGGAAGTCAACATGAGGGCAGAGGATAGACAAACAAGTGACATAGTGAGGTGAAAGATGGAGGGATTTCAGAAGATTCTGTGAATGTGAATGTGAAATGTTGAAGACAAGAACAAGGTCTATACAAGATTTTAAGAAAACTGTCTGTAGGATGTTTCCTATGATACACATGTCTACATCATGAGAAATGTTTCTCTCCAATCCTGAGAAGTAAAATTTGTGTTTCCCTCATTGGTATTAGTTGCAAAACTGGACTTCAGAGAGTCCTAACTTTTATACAGGTTACTTGAGGTTGTTGGGATTGTTGAGATGTATTCTGAATCAGTTGCCCCAATGACAACCTAGGGAAAATGCAAGCAGGCTTCTATTCTCAGCGGAAGTATTTTGAGTGTCTATCACCTAGGATGATTGCAAGTATTAGCACTGAAAAACAGAAGTGGGAGGGCAGGCCTTGGAGAAGCAGAAGAGAAAATGTGAATCTAGAACGTAGATTATTAGCTTACAAACCTGGCTGCACCAGAATCACCTAAGTAGCTTCAATGTGTATATATTATACACATACGATATATATATCATGGTGTTTTCATCTAAGCTGTTGAGAAGAGACATATATATTGTATCAATATATATGTATTGCATAGCAATATATATATTGTATCAATATATATGTATTGCATAGCAATATATATATTGTATCTATATATATGTATTGCATAGCAATATATATATATTGTATCTATATACGTATTGCATAGCAATATATATATTGTATCAATATATATGTATTGCATAGCAATATATATAGTATCAATATATATGTATTGCATAGCAATATATATATTGTATCTATATATGTATTGCATAGCAATATATATATTGTATCAATATATATGTATTGCATAGCAATATATATATTGTATCAATATATATGTATTGCATAGCAATATATATAGTATCAATATATATGTATTGCATAGCTATATATATATAGTATCAATATATATGTATTGCATAGCAATATATATATTGTATCAATATATGTGTATTGCATAGCAATATATATATTGTATCAATATATGTGTATTGCATAGCAATATATATATTGTATCAATATATGTGTATTGCATAGCAATATATATATTGTATCAATATATGTGTATTGCATAGCAATATATATATTGTATCAATATATGTGTATTGCATAGCAATATATATATTGTATCAATATATGTATTGCATAGCAATACATATATTGTATCAATATATATATGTATTGCATAGCATATTATATATATATTACCTACATATATATAGCATGTGTATATAATATATACACACACTATACTAGTAGCAGAGGCAGGCAGGAGATGTATTTTACAGTGTAAATTCTTTTTATCTTTTAAGTTTTGTAGCATGTGAATTTATTACCTGCTAAACGTATTATAAAACGAAGGAGATTCTCACTCTCAATAGATGATCTGTTCTTACCATATCATCTGTTCTGAGCAGATCTTACCACCAGACTGTGACCCACCCTTACCATGAGCGTCTAATGGTCCGTCACCTGCACGTCGGTTAGAGCAGGTGAAAGGGGACTTCCTGACCCACGATGCGGCACGGTCTCACATGCCTCTGGGTTTCAGACACAATGACTCAGCAGAAAGTTTCACAAGAATAGAGGATTAATCGGACCTCAGGGGAAGCTGGCCACAGCGATCTCTGGGAGGCCTTCTTGTTCCCTTTCACAAGAGTTCTTGGTGTGGCACTATGCTAAGTGCTACACACCCATCCTCCCAACCAAAACAGGTGCTGTCAGCCCCTTTTACCATCTCAGAGATAACATGCCCAAAGTTACAGAGCTAATGACTGAAATCTGCCTACCTGGAAAACCCAACAGGCTCTCGACACCATAGGCCTCTCTCATCGCAGCAGCCTTTTCCTCACAGGAACAGTCTGATACCAGCATCATGCTGCCACCATCCATGTCCACAGCAAGGAAAATGTTACAGTGTAAATATCTACTCTGGATGACCTGGGCTAGGACATTATTTCTCACCTTCATATTTTTTGACTGTTTAGTTTTTCAGATTCAAAGGTCAAAGACAGGTTTTTCCCATCCTGCTGGTCCCTGGGCTGCAAGGATCCAGTTCACCCAAAATAATAGATCTAAAGAGACAAAGTCTTGTCTAAGATCACCCACCAATAAAACAAACAACAATATACCTAATTTTGCACTCATCACCCCATGAGGTGACATGCTTTGGTCAGAGTTCCTGAGTTCTATGAGATCTTAGAAATTAGTCAGCCTTCATTTCCCAGAAAAAGAAGCTGGAATCTTGAGTGTTAAGAAACTTCTCTTAGAGCTTCTGGCTAGATGGGAGCATTCAGACATAAACTTCAGGTCTCCCAACTCCAAGTCCAGTGCTTGCGCGTGACACAGTACTCTTCTGAAGTCTTAAGCCTAAATCACAGTGGACTAAGCTAGAAATAAAAATAAAAAGAGGCCAGACACAGTGGCTCATGCCTGTAATCCCAGCACTTTGGGAGGCCGAGGCAGGCAGATCATGAGGTCCGGAGATCGAGATCATTCTGGCTAACATGGTGAAACCCCATCTCTACTAAAAATACAAAAAATTAGCCGGGCGTGGTGGTGGGCGCCTGTAGTCCCAGCTACTTGGGAGGCTGAGGCAGGAGAATGGCATGAACCTGGGAGGTGGAGCTTGCAGTGAGCCGAGATTGCGCCACTGCACTCCAGCCTGGGTGACACAGCGAGACTCCATCTCAAAAAAATAAAACAAAATAAAAGGAAAAAGGAGTCTATTTGTCCAATTTGAATCTCTTTATTGAAACAGTTGAATTAACTAATTGAATTAAAAGGATTTACTAGTAAAAGAGAGAATCCTTTCCAGAGGAAGGATGTAAAGCACTCACCGATACATCTCAAATCCTCCTCTGGTCATTGCCAAAGCAACTGTTATCACAACCTTCCAGATAGAAAAGAGTATCTGCTCAGAAGGGATACTGGATTGCTGCCCAGTCCCCCACAATATCCAACCTCCAAGTTCAGATGTGCCCTCTGCTGCAATACAATTTCAAATAAATGATGAAAAAAGATGCAGAGATGCTTTTACGTCTTTTTCAGTAAGCCTAGCTGATTTCATTCATTTATTCTGCACCATACGTTCAGGTAAAACCCCTTTCTGCAGACTTATTCTGCATTAGCCACTCCCAGTACGGGCATACACATGCTCATGTGCACACACGCATGTGCAAGCACACACCCACACCATAGCCTGCTTATCAATCAACTCTAATTTGTCTGGAAGCTCTGCCATGAGTGGCACATTCCCCATATTCTTTCCTTATGAAGCTCTGTGAAGGTTGGAAAAGATAAGAGACCACTGACTATTCCTAAGCCTTATATTAGCTAACAGCTTAACCTCCTGTGTTTCTTCTGCAAATGTGCTAACAACAACAACAACAAAACCAAATTGTAAAAACAACTAAAACAAAGTAAGACCAAGGAAGAGAAAGAAAAGCCAAAGAAAATTCCCAGAAAGCTCAGTTTGGTAAACAGAGAAAAAAAAAAAGTCCTTAGAGATCAGCTGAGAATACTGAAGGACCAGAAAGAGAAAGAATCAGTTGTAAACTTAAAAAGTTTTTAAAAAGGTTTTCTAGAAGAAAGAAAGGCTGTTTGGAAGAAAGATAGTAATATCTGATGACCCACTAAGAGACTGAAAGTTGTGCATTTTAAAATTAAGTGACTCATTTCTTACGGCCAAAGCAGAAATCAAATGGGAAAAAACAGTCTAGAGAAAAATCTGCCATAAACAGGGTACAGAGGGTGAGTGGATGGAGAATGGGTAAAGGGAGGAATCAGTGACACCAAATGGGGCCATTTAGTATGAAATTTCATAATCTGATAAATCTGTTTCTGAAAATAGTTTATTGTCCTCCCAGCCAATTTAATTGCAGAACTATGCAGGAATGTCTACATGGAAATGTGCAGTCTGCAAGTTAGAGAAACGGTCTGGTAGGAAGCACTAGTGTATGAAATTCACTCTGTTTAAGTAAATGTCTGAAATCTCTCAAGGAGGGAAATAAGCAAATCCAACAACATACACCATTGGGAAAAAAGCTATGTGTATGTGTTTGTTGAGAGGAAGATTTTCAGTATTTGATTATTTGGAAGGGCTTAAAAGCAAATAACAGGTATTACCAGTAAAAAGGCAAACAGACAGAATGGCTGCAGTTTATGGAGACACACAAAAAAAATACATGCATACCTTCTCTAAATCCCCATTCATTTTAGTCAGGGGTCTAGAACTTAACAGAGGCAAGGTGGCCACAGCCCCTCAGGAGCAGGGGCCATGCCTCCTGCCCATACCCCTGCCGTCCCCAGGGTGCACTGCTGTCAGCAGCCCTGTCTGCATGGGTACTGTCCTCCTGGAGCCAAGCAGGGAGCCTAATTCTTGTTTTGCCACTGCCCTGTTATGCACAGATTTTAATCACCACCTTGGAAAACTCCACACTAACAATCTCTTAAGAGAATATTTATAACATCAAGGTCTCTTCATTCTTGACCTAAACTTAGAATCAACAAGGTCCATCCCCTTGAGATAGGAATAAAACCATCAACAATGCTAGCTGTCATTGTCTGTCCCAGCCCTTCTGTGGCCCAGAAAGCCTGTCTCTTCTCAACAGCTTAGATGAAAACACCAAAACAAGAGATTATTGCTTGGCACACTCATCAAGCAGACAAGAATTAAAGAGCATGAGAAGAACCAGCAGCTTTTCTGGTAAGAGCTATCCATGCCAACGACACAAATTTGAACATAACGCAACACAGCAGAGAACAGGGGAGCAGAAAAGGATGACAATGAATGGGTACATTTGGCCAAATGACCCATCTTTTTTAGTTTCCAAGTTCCCATGTATCTCTCAGTCTTTTCCTGAATCACATGATCTAAGATTCCTCTTCCACTCCTTCACCCATCAACATTGATTAGAGCAGCATCATTCCCTGCTACTGTTTTAAGCATCATTAGGCTTTCAGACAAACAATTTGCCACAAGGATGCAAGACATAAAAGGGTGAACTCAAATAGAATTAGTGTCTGTGTTTAATGGGTCAATGCTTCTCAAATTTTAATGCACATACAAATCACCTGGGGATCTTGTTAAAATTTAGGTCTAATTCAGCTGACCAGGGGAGGATCTGAGAATGTGCATTTCTAACAAGCCCTCAGGTGATGCCAATCCTGCTGGTCCCTGGGCTGCAAGGATCCAGTTCATCCAAAGTAACAGCTCTAAAGAGGCAAAGTCTTGTCTAAAGTAACACAGTACGTAGTCGAGCTAGGACCTGAGCTCAGCTCCTCCGACTCCCAAATTCGGTGGAATTGCCCTGTATGAAAAATACGTCAAGCCTCCACATGGGTTGTCTGGTTAAAAATAAATCAGTCATGTTATACTGAAAGATCACCTCCAGTGACCAAGTAAAACAATTTTTCAGTTACAGAGCAAAAAACCAGGCCTCTGGTTTTCCCATTTTTCAAAGTCCTTATTAATATCTGTAAATCAATGGGGACATTTTCAAAAGGGATTAGATCTCTTTAATAATTAAGCTCCCTACCTGTGATTCATATTTGGTCAAAAAGAACAGAAATATTAATCCATGAATATCTGGAGGGAGGCTCTGGACACCTAGTCTTCAGTTTACGTAATGAAAACAGAGATGAGATTCAAATTAAAGTCTCCAGAAGAGATATACACCAGAAGGGAGTAACATCTGTGGGCTGCATTTGTGTAGACCCTTAGGCCAAATCACTAACCCTATAATAGAGAATCTGGCCTCTTTCCCCAGTAAAAGCAGAGCTCATTCTCCATTCCTTCTCCTGTACCATCCCTAGACCATAGGAAGCTCTGCTGATTCAAGACCCAGAGGAAAGAAGAAAACAATGCTGCCCCTTAAAATATAGGTTCTTCAATTCTCTCCCTCCCATCTCCAATTCATCATGATGGGAACTCACAAAATAAACCTGATGAACTGAAAAGTAAGCAGAAAGACAAAAAGGGAGGGAGGCGGAAAAAAACCACTCCTATTTATGAGGCTGCAGCACAAAGTACTAATAGTGACAAGAGGAATTTCCGCCAGCCAGAGGCCCCATTCCAAAGTCTCATGTCTGAGTAAGCATGGGTCTTACCAGGCAACCCCCAAAGGTCAGAGGTCAGAGAGAATTCCTCATCCTGGGGGGCAGAGTCAGCGGATAAGCAGAGCATTTATTTCCCTCCCCCTGGTGAGGAACAACAAACCCTGACACACAGGCATCCTGCAACTCAAATCTGTGATTTCTGCCAATGAGCCACAAAGTTCCAGATCGGGAAACAAGGCAAGTAGCCTCACTGGGCAAGTTTTCCCACACAGCTCTGCCAGTAGATTTCATTCCTCAGCTACATCACCCCAGGCTTCAGCCAGCATTAAAGAACAAGAGGGCAGATACGGTCACATTCTTTGATTGCACGGAAAAGGAACCAGCAGAATTTTCCATCTGGGCCAAGAACTGAACTGCACTTGAAAGAGTAACATGGTATGAAGCATGTCCCCTCTCTCAATAGAGGCACCATCAGATGGCACAGATTTTTAAATGTCACTAATCCTCGTTCGTAGCATTCACACAGCTAAACAGAGAGAATGCTTAATCCTTGCATTTCTGGAAATTAGAATCTAAGAAAGTTTAACAAGTTGAAATTATTGTAACAGCATATCCTAGGACAAATTGATTCCTTGCTGGTTAGAAGCTGGAAAGCTATTCCAAAGCTCCATGGTGTCCTACATGTTAAAAGAAGGAAGATTAAATTTCTTTTTGGAGCAGACATTCTATTTGTTCTGGTGATGAAAATAAAAATTGTCTTCATCTCGATGTAAAGGTGGTTAAACAGGGAAACAAGAGTCATGTTTGCCTTTGAACATGACTACTGGGTTTATATTTCAGCAGAAATGTGTCACTGCAGTTTTGCATATTTGTATGGGAGAAGTGGTTTTTTTTCTCTGCATATTTACAGAATGTGAGTCTTTATATAATTGTGTATTTTTTGTTGTTTTTGAGACAGGGTCTTGCTCTATTGCCTGGGCTAGAGTGCAGTGGCACGATCACAGCTCATTGCAGCTTTGCATCAACCACTCAGGCTCAACCAATTCTCCCACCTCAACCTCCGAAGCAGTTGGGACTGTAGGCAAGCATCACCACACTCAGCTATTTTTTTTTTTTTTTTTTTGTAGTGGTGATGTCTCACTACATTGCCTAGGCTTGTCTCCAACTCCTGGGTTCAAACAATCCTCCTGCCTCAGCCACCCAAAGTGCTGGGATTACCAGCATGAGCCACTGTACCCGGCATAATTGTGTCTTCTTGAGAAGGCTTCCCAACTTGTATTCCAGCACAAAGAGTTCTTCACTGGAGATAGAAGCAAAACCTGAATGATTTCAAGAAATAGACACAGTCTTATTCTTCACCTTGAATCAAAGGAGAGATTGGATAGGGAATTGGTCAGGACCTGCTGTAGCTCAGTGGAAAAGGATCTGTTGAATAATACACACACATCCCCCACAAAACCTCCCTGCACTGCTATTTGAGACTGAATAACTCAGGCTTTGGAAAACACGCTGGTGATGGACTATTGTGTCCTGGGTGATTGTCATCTGGGAACATAAAGCTGGGCCAAATCCTATGGGTAAGGGGCTATGTGACTCTTATAGTCACACACATTTGTGCAAATTGCAAGAAGGCATGCAGGGAAGGCAGGTGAAATTGTAAAAGGTAGCCCCTCCAGAAACAGTGGCAGCCAGTGGGATGATTTGCATCTGTAATCCCAGCCATTTGGGAGGCTGAGGTAGGAGGATCACTTGAGCCCAAGAGTTCAAGTCCAACCTGGACAACATAGTGAGACCCCATCTCTAAATTTTAAAGGATTTCTCCAAAAAAAAAGCATACAAGTGGCCAATAGGCATATGAAAAGGTGGAAAACTTCACTAAATATCAGGGAAATGCATATCAAAACCACTAGATATAGCCCTGCACCTGTCAGAATGGCTATTATAAAAAAGACCAGGGATAACAAGTTTGGCCATGATGCAAAGAAAAGAAAACCCTTGTATCCTGCTGGTGGGAATGTAGATTGGTACAGCCATTACAGAAAACCGTGTGAAAATTCCTCAAAAACTAAAAGTAAATTACCATATGATTCAGCAATTCCACTTTTGGGTATATATCCAAAGGAATTGAAATCACAGTCTTCAAGAGATAGCTGCAATCTCATGTTTATGGCAGCACTATCCACAATAGCCAAGATATGGAAACAGCCTAAATGTCCACTGACAGACAAATGGATAAAGAAATTTGATACATGTACACGTGTGTGTATGTGTGATAAAATATTACACAGCCTTTAAAACGAAGGAAAACCTGTCATGTGTGACAATATAGGTGAACCTGGAGAATGCCATGTTAAGTGAAGTAAGGCAGCTGCAGAAAGACAAATACTGCATGATCTCACTTATATGTGGAACCAAAATAGTCAAACTCACAGAGGCAGAGAGTAGAATGGTGGTTGCCAGAGCCTGGGGGAAGCGGGAAATGGGGAGATGTTGCACAAAGGGTACAGCGTTTCAGTTATGTAAGATGATTAATTTCTAGAGATCTAATGTAAAACAATGTGACTGTTGTCAACAATACTGAAGTGTATACTTGAAATTTGCTAAGAGGGTAGATTTTAAGTGCTCTCATCACAAAAAAAAGAAAAAGAAAATGGTAATTAATATGAGGTGATGAATATGCTGATTCACTTGACCATGGTTATTATTACATGTATATGTATATCAAATCACCAAGTTGTACATCTTAAATATATACAATTTTTGCTTGTCAATCATACATCAATAAGGCTGGAAAAGAAAAAAAATTGAAGCTCCAAAGCAAAGGGAATTTGACAACTTCAGTTATGAACTGAAACCTCTCTTATGTTCCTTGAGAAACACACAGAAAAATTGGAATTATATTTACTTCTGCCTCTTAATGACTAAGTTAGACGTTAGAGCAAAGGAAATTGCCAGAGGCAGAGATAAACATTATACAATGATAACCATGTCACTTCACCTGGAAGACCTAAATGTATAGCAATCCTAAATATATATGCACCAAATAACAGAGATACAAAATATGTGAAGAAAATCTCATAGAACTGAAAGGATAAATAGACAAATTCACAATTATAGTTGGAGACTTCAATACTTCTGTCTCTCAAAAAATGACGAACAACTAGACAGAAAATCAGCTAGGGTAAAGTAAAAGAATTCAACAAAACCATCAGCCAACAGTATCTAATAAAACATTTATGAAACACTCTCTCCAACAACAGCAAGACACACATTCTTTTCAAGATGGAACTATAAAATAAATTTCAAGAAGCTTAAAAGAATTGAAATAATATAAACTGTGTCCTCTGACTACAATGAAATTAAAATGGAATTCAATAACAGAAAGATAACAGGAAAACCTCCAAGCACTTGCAAACTAGACACTTCTAAATAATCCATGGGTCAAAGAAAAAGTCTCAAACAAATTAAAAACTTCAGTGAACTAGATGAAATCAGAATGTAACATATCAAAACTGTAAGACACAGAAAAAGCAATGCTGAGAGGAAAAGCTAAAGCACAAAATGCTTACAGTAGAAAAGATCAAGTTCAGGTGTGCTGGCTCATGCCTATAATACCAGCACTTTGAAAGGCCAAGGTGAGAGGATTGCTTGAGCCCAAGAACTCAAGACCAGCCAAGGCAACATAGTGAGACCCAAACTCTACAAAAGATTTTAAAAATCAGCCAGGTGTGGTGTTGCACACCAGTAGTCTCAGCTACCTGGGAGGCTGAGGTGGGAGGATTGCTTGATCCCAGGAGGTTTAGGCTGCAGTGAGCCAAGATTACACCACTACTCTCCAGTCTGGGTCACAGAGCAAGACATCATCTCAAAAAAAAAGAAATTGCCAACAACAAAAAAAAGTTGGGACCTGGGTAAGATGGCCAAATAGGAACAGCTCTGGTCTGCAGCTCCAGTGAGATCAATGCAGAAGGCAGGTGATTTCTGCATTTCCAACTGAGGCACCCAGCTCATCTCATTGGGACTGGTTAAACAGTGAGTGCAGCCCACAGAGGGCAAGCAGAAGCAGGGTGGGGTGTCGCCTTACCCGGGAAGTGCAAGGGGTCAAGGAACTCCCTCCCTTAGCCAAGGGAAGCCGTGAGGGTCTGTGCCTTGAGGAACGGGGCACTCCAGCCCAGATATTACACTTTTCCCATGGTCTTCGCAATCAGCAAACCAGGAGATTCCCTCAGATGCCTACACCACCAGGGCCCTGGGTTTCAAGCACAAAACTGGGTGGCGGTTTGGGCAGACATGGAGCTAGCTGCAGGAGTTTTTTCATATCCCAGTGGCACCTGGAATGCCAGTGAGAAAGAATTGTTCACTCCCCTGGAAAGGGGGCTAAAGCCAGGGAGCCAAGTGGTCTAGCTACTCGGATCCCACCCCCATGGAGCCCAACAAGCTAAGATCCACTGGCTTGAAATTCTCGTGCCAGCACAGCAGTCTGAAGTTGACCCGGGATGGACTAGCTTGGTGGGGGGAGGGGCATCCACCATCACTAAAGCTTGAGTAGGCGGTTTTCCCCTCACAGTGTAAACAAAGCTGCCAGGAAGATCGAACTGGGTGGAGCCCACCGCAGCTCAGCAATGCCACTGTAGCTAGACTGCCTCTCCAGATTCCTCCTCTCTAAGCAGGGCATCTCTGAAAGAAAAGCAGCAGCCCCAGTCGGGGCTTATAGATATAACTCTCATCTCCCTGGGACAGAGCATTTGGGTGAAGGGGTGGCTGTGGGCACGGCTTCAGTAGACTTAAACGTTCCTGCCTGCCGGCTCTGAAGAGAGCAGCAGCTGTCCCAGCACAGTGCTCAAGCTCTGCTAAAGGACAGACTGCCTCCTCAACTGGGTCCCTAACCCCCATGGCTCCTGACTTGGAAACACCTCCCAGCAGGGGTCAACAGACACCTCATACAGAAGAACTCCAGGTGGCATCTCGTGGGTTCCCCTCTGGGACAAAGCTTCCAGAGGAAGGAACAGGTAACAATCTTTGCTGTTCTGCAGCCTCTGCTAGTAATATCCAGGCAAACAAGATCTGGAGTGGACCTCCAGCAAACCGCAGCAGACCTGCAGAAGAGGGGCCTGACTGTTAGAAGGAAAATTAACCAACACAAAGGAATAGCATCAACATCAACAAAAGGTCATCCAAACAAAAACCCCATCCAAAGGTCAACAACATCAAAGACCAAAGGTAGATAAATCCACAAACACAAGGAAAAACCAGCACAAAAAGGCTGAAAATTCCGAAAACCAGAATGCCTCTTCTCCTCCAAAGGATCACAACTCCTCGCCAGCAAGGGAACAAAACTGGATGGAGAATGACTTTGATGAAGTGACAAAAGTAGGCTTCAGAAGGTGGGTAATAACAAACTCCTCTGAGCTAAAGGAGCATATTCTAACCCAATGCAAGGAAGCTAAGAACCTTGAAAAAAGGTTAGAGAAATTGCTAACTAGAATAACCAGTTTAGAGAAGAACATAAATGACCTGATGGAGCTGAAAAACACAGCACAAGAACTTCGTGAAGCCAACACACAAGTATCAATAACCAAATCAATCAAGTGGAAGAAAGGATATCAGAGATTTAAGATCAACTTAATGAAATAAAGTGTGAAGACAAGATTAGAGAAAAAAAGAATGGAAAAGAATGAACAAAGCCTCCAAGAAATATGGGACTATGTAAAAAGACCAAACCTGCATTTGATTGGTGTATCTGAAAGTGTCGAGGAGAATGGAACCAAGTTGGAAAACACACTTCAGGATATTATCCAGGAGAACATCCCCAGCCAAGTAAGATCGGCCAACATTCAAATTCAGGAAATACACAGAACACCATAAAGATACTCTTCGAGAAAAGCAACCTCAAGACACATAATTATCAGATTCACCAAGGTTGAAATGAAGGAAATAAATTTAAGGGCAGCCAGAGAGAAAGGTCTGGTTACCCATAAAAGGAAGCCCATCAGACTAACAGTGGATCTCTCTGTAGAAACCCTATAAGCCAGAAGAGTGGGGACCAATATTCAACATTCTTAAAGAAAAGAATTTTCAACCCAGAATTTCAAATCCAGCCAAACTAAGTGTCATAAGTGAAGGAGAAATAAAATCCTTTACACACAAGCAAATGCTGAGAAATTTTGTCACCACCAGGACTGGCTTACAAGAGCTCCTGAAGGAAACACTAAATATGGACAGGAAAAACTGGTGCCAGCCATGGCAAAAACATACCAAACTGTAAAGACCATCAACACTATGAAGAAACTGCATCAACTAACGGCCAAAATACTCAGCTAACATCATAATGACAGAATCAAATTCACACATAACAATATTAACTTAAATGTAAGTGGCTAAATGCCACAATTAAAAGACACAGACTGGCAAATTGGATAGAGTCAAGACCCATCAGTGTGCTGTATTCAGAAGACCAATCTCACATGCAAAGACACACATAGGCTCAAAATAAAGGGATGGAGGAATATTTACCAAGCAAATTGAAAGAAAAAAAAAGCAGGGTTTGCAATACTAGTCACTGATAAAACAGACTTCAAGCCAAAAAAGATCAAAAAAGACAAAGAAGGGCATGACATAATGGTAAAGGGATCAATGCAACAAGAACAGCTAACTACCCTAAATATATATGCACCCAATACAGCAACACCCAGATTCATAAAGCAAGTTCTTAGAGACCTACAAAGAGACTTAGATTCCCACACAATAATAGTGGGAGACTTTAACACCCCCCTGTCAATATGAGACAAATCAATGAGACAGAAAATTAACAAGCATATTCAGGACTTGAACTCAGCTCTGGACCAAGCAGACTTAATATACATCTACAGAACTCTCCACCCCAAATCAACAGAATACATATTCTTCTTAGCACCATATTGCACTTATTCTAAAATTGACCACATAATTGAAAGTAAAACACTCCTCAGCAAATGCAAAAGAATATAAATCATGACAAACAGCCTCTCAGACCACACTGCAATCAAATTAGAACTCAGGATTAAGAAACTCACTCAAAACCTCCCAACTACATGGAAACTGAATAACTTGCTCCCGAATGACTAATGGGTAAATAATGAAATTAAGGCAGAAATAAAGAACTTCTTTGAAACCAATGAGAACAAAGACACAACATACCAGAATCTCTGGGACACATTTAAAGCAGTGTGTAGAGGGAAATATACAGCACTAAATGTTCACAGAAGAAAGTGGAAAAGATCTAAAACTGACACCCTAACATCACAATTAAAAGAACTAGAGAAGCAAGAGCAAACAAATTCAAAACCTAGCAAAAGACAAGAAATAGCTAGGATCAGAGCAGAATTGAAAAAGAGACACGAAAAACCCTTCAAAAAATCAATGAATCCAGGAGCTTATTTTTTGAAAAGATTAACAAAATAGATAGACCGCCAGCCAGACTAATAAGAAAATAGAGGAAAATCAAACAGACACAATAGAAAATGATAAAAGGGATATCACCACTGATCCCACAGAAATACAAACTACCATCAGAGAATACTATAAACACCTCTACACAATAAACTAGAAAATCTAGAAGAAACGGATAAATTCCTGGACACATACACCCTCCCAAGAATAAACCAGGAAGAAGTCAAATCCCTGAACAGACCAATAACAAGTTCTCAAATTGAGGCAGTAGTTAACAGCCTACCAATCAAAAAAAAGCCCAGGACCAGATGGATTCACAGACTAATTCTACCAGAGGTACAAAGAGGAGCTGGTAGCACATTTTCTGAAACTATTCCAAACAACAGAAAAAGAGGGAATCCTCCCTAACTCATTTTATTAGGCCAGCATCACCATGATACCAAAATCTGGCAGAGACACAACAAAAAAAGAAAATTTCAGGCCAATATCCCTGATGAACATCGATGCAAAAATCTTCAATAAAATACTGGAAAACCAAATCCAGAAGCACATCAAAAAGTTTATCCACCACAATCAAGTTGCCTTCATCCCTGTAATGCAAAGCTGGTTTAACATATGCAAATCAATGAATATAATCCATCACATAAACAGAACCAATGACAAAAACCACATGATTATCTCAATAGACACAGAAAAGGCCTTCGATAAAATTCAATACCCCTTCATGCTAAAAACACTCAATAAACTAGATATCGATGGGACATATCTCAAAATAATAAGAGCTGTTTATGAGAAACCCACAGCCAATATCATACTGAATGGGCAAAAGCTGGAAGCATTCCCTTTGAAAACTGGAACAAGACAAGGATGCCCTCTCTCATCACTCCTATTCAACATAGTATTGGAAGTTCTAGCCAGGGCAATCAGGCAAGAGAAAGAAATAAAGGGCATTCAAATATGAAGAGAAAAAGTTAAATTGTCTCTGTTTGAGGATGACATGATTGTATATTTAGAAAACCCCATTGTGTCTGTCCAAAATTTCCTTAAGCTGATAAGCAACTTCAGCAAAGACTCGGGATACAAGATCAATGTGCAAAAATCACAAGCATTCCTATACACCCATAATAGGCAAACAGAGAGCCAAATCATGACTGAACTCCCATTCACAATTGCTACAAAGAGAATAAAATACCTAGGAATCCAACTTACAAGGAATGTAAATGACCTCTTCAAAGAGAACTACAAATCACTGCTTAAGGAAATAACAGAGGACACAAACAACGACACAAACAAATGGAAAAAAATTCCATGCTCATGAATAGGAAGAATCAATATCATGAAAATGGCCATACTGACCAAAGTAATTTATAGATTCAATGCTATCCTATCCCCAGCAAGTTACCATTGACTTTCTTCACAGAATTAGAAAAAACTACTTTAAGTTTCATATGAAACCAAAAAAGAGCCCATATAGCCAAGACAATCTTAATCAAAAAGAACAAAGCTGGAAGCTTCACACTACCTGACTTCAAACTATACTACAAGGCTACAGTAACCAAAACAGCATGGTACTGGTACCAAAACAGATATATAGACTAATGGAACAGAACAGAGGCCTCAGAAATAATGCCACACATCTACAACCATCTGATCTTTGATGAATCTGACAAAAACAAGCAATGGGGAAAGGATTCCCTATTTAAAAAATAGTGTTGGGAAAACTGGCTAGTCATATACAGAAAAGTGAAACTGGACCCCTTCCTTACACCTTATACAAAAATTAACTCAAGATGGATTAAAGACTTAAATGTTAGATCTAAAACCATAAAAACCCTAGAAGAAAACCTAGACAATACCATTCAGGACAAATTTACAAGAAAAAAACAACCCCATCAAAAAGTAGGCAAAAGATACGAACAGACACTTCTCAAAAGAAGATATTTATGCAGCCAACAAACATACGATAAAAAGCTCATCATCACTGGTCATTAGAGAAATGCAAATCAAAACCACAATAAGATACCATCTCATGCCAGTTAGAATGGCCATCATTAAAAAGTCAGGAAACAACAGACGCTGGAGAGGCTGTAGAGAAATAGGAATGCTTTTACACCATTGGTGAGAGTGTAAATTAGTTCAACCGTTGTGGAAGACAGTGTGGCGATTCCTCAAGGACCTAGAACCAGAAATACCATTTGACCCAACAAGCTCATTACTGGGTATATACCCAAAGGATTATAAATCATTCTACTATAAAGACACACGCACATGTATGTTTACTGCAGCACTATTCACAATAGCAAAGACTTGGAACCAACCCAAATGCCCATCAGTGATAGACTGGATAGAGAAAATGTGGCAGATATACACCATGGAATACAATGCAGCCATAAAAAAAGGATTAGTTCATGTCCTTTGCAGGGACATGGATGAAGGTGGAAACCATAATTCTCAGCAAACTAACACAGGAACAGAAAACCAAACACCACATGTTCTCACTCTTAAGTGGGAGTTGAACAATGAGAACACATGGACACAGGGAAGGGAACATCACACATTGGGGCCTGTAGGGGGTTAGGGGGCTAGGGAAGGGATAGCATTAGGAGAAATACCTAATGTAGATGATGGGTTGATGGGTGCAGCAAACCACCATGGCATGTGTATACCTATGTAACAAACCTGCACGTTCTGCACACATATCCCAGAACTTAAAGTATTAAAAAAAAAAAAGATCAGGGCCAGATGAATTCACAGCTTAATTCTATAAGACATTCAAAGAAAAATCAGTACTAATCCCATTGAAACTATTCCAAAGATTGAGAAAAATAAAACTTTCTTCAAATCATTTTATGAAACCAGTATCACCCTGATACCAAAACCAGAAAAGGACATAATAAAAAAAAAACTACAAATCAATATCCCTGATGAACACAGATGCAAAAATCCCCAACAAAATACTAGCAAACCAAATCCAACAGCACATCAGAAAGATAATACACCATGATCAAGTGGATTTCATCCCAAGGATGTAGGGATGATGGAAGTCAATATATGTGATATATCACATAAACAGAAATAAAAACAAAAACCATATGATCATGTTGATAGACACAGAAAAAGCATTTGATAAAATCCAGCATTCCTTTATGATAAAAACCCTCAACAAACTAGGCATAGAATGGACATACCTCAAAATAATAAAAGCCATGTATGACAAACCCACAGTCAATATCATACTGAAGGGGGGAAAGTTTAAAGCATTCCCTCTGAGAAATGGAACAAGACAAGGATGCTCACTTTCACCACTTCCATTCAACATACTACTGGAAGTCCTAGACAGAGCAATCAGGCAGGAGAAAGAAATAAAGCACATCGGAAAACAGAAAGTCAAACTATTGTTGTTCAATGATGATACGATTGTATAACTAGAAAACCCTGAAGACTCCTTCAAAAGACTCCTAGATTTGATAAACGAATTCAGTAAACTATCAGGTTATAAAATCAATGTACAAATATCAGTAGCATTGCTATACAGCAACGACCAAGCTGAGAATCAAATCAAGAACTCAATCCCTTTAACAACTGCTACAAAAATAAAATACCTAGAGATACACATAACCAAGGAGATAAAAGATCTCTACAAGGAGAACTATAAAACACTACTGAAAGAAATCACAGATGATACAAACAACCAGAAACATATCCCATGCTCATGCATTAGAAGAATCAATATCATGAAAGTGACCCTACTGCAAAAGTAATCTATAGATACAATGCAATTTCTATCAAAATACCAACATCATTTTTCACAGAATTAGAAAACAATGTGAAAATTCATATGGAACCAAAGAAAGAGCCTGAATATCCAAAGCTATCCTAGGCAAAGGTATCACATTACCTCACTTCAAGTTATACTACAAGGCTATAGATACCAAAAGAGCATAGTACTGTTATAAAAGTAGATACATAGGCCAATGGAACAGAATAGAGAACCTGGAAATAAAGCCAAATACTTATAGCCAACTGATCTTTGACAAAAAATACAAAAATATAACTTGGGGAAAGGACATCCTATTTAATAAATGGTGCTGGGAAAACTCTATAGCCACATGTAGAAGAATTAAACTGGATCCCTATCTCTCACCTTATACAAAAATCAACTCAAGATGGATCAAAGACTTAAATTTAAGACCTGAAACCATAAAAGCTGTAGAAGAAACCTGGGGAAATACTCTTATGGACATTGGCCTATGCAAAATATTTATGACTAGGAACCCAAAAGCAAATGCAACAAAACAAAAAATAAATCAATAGGATCTAATTAAATTAAATTGCTTCTGCACAGAAAAATAAATAATCATTGGAGTGAATAGAAAACCCACAGAATGAGAGGCAATATTTGCTAACTATGCATCCAAAAAAGGACCAATGTCCAGAAACAACAAGGAACTCAAAAAAATCAGCAAGAAAAAAAGATAATCCCATCTAAAAGTAGGCAAATGAAATGAACAGACATTTCTCAAAAGAAGATAAACAAGTGGCCAATAAACATGAAAAAATGCTCAACAATAATTATCAGAGAAATGAAAATTCAAGCTACAATGAGATACTACTTTACCCCTGCAAAAGTGGTAAAAGTAAAAGAGAGAGGGCGGAGCCAAGATGGCTGAATAGGAACAGCTCCAGTCTACAGCTCCCAGTGTCAGTGATGCAGAAGACAGGTGATCTCTGCATTTCCAACTGAGGTACGGGGTTCATCTCACTGCGGAGTGCCGGACAGTGGGTGCAGCGCACCATGCGTGAGCCGAAGCAGGGCAACAAAGCAGGCTTCCCCTTACCTGGGAAGCACAAGGGGTCAGGGAATTCCCTTTCCTACTCAAAGAAAGGGGTGATAAACGGCACCTGGAAAATCGGGTCACTCCCACCCTAATACTGCGCTTTTCCAACGGGCTCAACAAATGGCACACCAGAAGATTATATCCTGCACCTGGCTCGGAGGGTCCTATGCCCACGGAGCCTCGCTCATTGCTAGCACATCAGTCTGAGATCAAGCTGCAAGGCGGCAGCGAGGCTGGGGGAGGGGCACCTGCCATTGCCGAGGCTTGAGTAGGTAAACAAAGCAGCCGGGAAGCTCGAACTGGGTGGAGCCCACCACAGATCAAGGAGGCCTGCCTGCCTCTGTAGGCTCCACCTCTGGGGGCAGGGCACAGACAAACAAAAGACAGCAATAACCTCTCCAGACTTAAATGTCCCTGTCTGACAGCTTTGAAGAGAGTAGTGGTTCTCCCAGCATGCAGCATGAGATCTGAGAACGGGCAGACTGCCTCCTCAAGTGGGTCCCTGACCTCCAAGTAGCCTAACTTGGAGGCACCCCCTAGTAGGGGCAGACTGACACCTCACATGGCCAGGTACTCCTCTGAGACAAAACTTCCAGAGGAACGATCAGGCAGCAGCATTTGTGGTTCACCAATATCCACTGTTCTGCAGCCACCGCTGCTGATACCCAGGCAAACAGGGTCTGGAGTGGACCTCCAGCAAACTCCAACAGACCTGCAGCTAAGGGTCCTGACTGTTAGAAGGAAAACTAACATACAGAAAGGACATCCACACCAAAAACCCATCTGTACGTCACCATCATCAAAGACCAAAGGTAGATAAAACCACAAAGACGGGGAAAAAACAGAGCAGAAAAACTGGAAACTCTAAAAATCAGAGCGCCTCTCCTCCTCCAAAGGAACACAGCTCCTCACCAGCAACGGAACAAAGCTGGACAGAGAATGACTTTGACGAGCTGAGAGAAGAAGGCTTCAGAAGATCAAACTAGTCTGAGCTAAAGGAGGAAGTTCGAACCAACAGCAAAGAAGTGAAAAACTTTGAAAAAAAAATTAGATGAATGGATAACTAGAATAACCAATGCAGAGAAGTCCTTAAAGGACCTGATGGAGCTGAAAACCACAGCACTAGAACTACGTGACAAATGCACAAGCCTCAATAACTGATGCAATCAACTGGAAGAAAGGGTATCAGTGATGGAAGACGAAATGAATGAAATGAAGTGAGAAGAGAAGTTTAGAGAAAAAAGAATAAAAAGAAACTAACAAAGCCTCCAAGAAATTTGGGACTATGTGAAAAGACCAAATCTATGTCTGACTGGTGCACCTGAAAGTGACGGGGAGAATGGAACCAAGTTGGAAAACACTCTGCAGGATATTATCCAGGAGAACTTCCCCAATCTAGCAAGGCAGGCCAACATTCAAATTCAGGAAATACAGAGAACGCCACAAAGATACTCCTCGAGAAAAGCAACTCCAAGACACATAATTGTCTGATTCCCCAAAGTTGAAATGAAGGAAAACATGTTAAGGGCAGCCAGAGAGAAAGGTCAGGTTACCCACAAAGGGAAGCCTATCAGACTAACAGCTGATCTCTCGGCAGAAACTCTACAAGCCAGAAGAGAGTGGGGGCCAATATTCAACATTCTTAAAGAAAAGAATTTTCAACCCAGAATTTCGTATCCAGCCAAACTAAGCTTCATAAGTGAAGGAGAAATAAAATACTTTACAGACAAGCAAATGCTGAGAGATTTTGTCACCACCAGGCCTGCCCTAAAAGAGCTCCTGAAGGAAGCACTAAACATGGAAAGGAACAACCGGTACCAGCCACTGCAACAACATGCCAAATTGTAAAGACCATCAAGGCTAGGAAGAAACTGCATCAACTAACGAGCAAAATAACCAGCTAACATCATAATGACAGGATCAAACTCACACATAACAATACTAACCTTAAATGTAAATGGGCTAAATGCTACAATTAAAAGGCACAGACTGGCAAATTGGGTAAAGAGTCAAGACCCATCAGTGTGCTATATTCAGGAAACCCATCTCATGTGCAGAGACACACACAGGCTCAAAAAAAAGGGATGGAGGAAGATCTACCAAGCAAATGGAAAACAAAAAAAGGCAGGGGTTGCAATCCTAGTCTCGGATAAAACAGACTTTAAACCAACAAAGATCAAAAGAGACAAAGAAGGCCATTACATAATGGTAAAGGGATAAATTCAACAAGAAGAGCTAACTATCCTAAATATATACGCACCCAATACAGGAGCACCCAGATTCATAAAGCAAGTCCTTAGTGACCTACAAAGAGACTTAGACTCTCACACAATAATAATGGGAGACTTTAACACCCCACTGTCAACATTAGACAGATCAACGAAACAGAAAGTTAACAAGGATATCCAGGAATTGAACTCAGCTCTGCACCAAGCAGACCTAACAGACATCTACAGAACTCTCCACCACAAATCAATAGAATATACATTTTTTTCAGCACCACACCACACCTATTCCAAAATTGACCACATATTTGGAAGTAAAGCACTCCTCAGCAAATGTAAAAGAAAAGAAATTATAACAAACTGTCTCTCAGACCACAGTGCAATCAAACTAGAACTCAGGATTAAGAAACTCACTCAAAACCGCTCAACTACATGGAAACTGAACAATCTGCTCCTGAGTGACTACTGGGTACATAACGAAATGAAGGCAGAAATAAAGATGTTCTTTGAAACCAATGAGAACAAAGACACAACATACCAGAATCTCTGGGACACATTCAAAGCAGTGTGTAGAGGGAAATTTATAGCACTAAATGCCCACAAGAGAAAGCAGGAAAGATCTAAAATTGACACCCTAACATCACAATTAAAGGAACTAGAGAAGCAAGAGCAAACACATTCAAAAGCTAGCAGAAGGCAAGAAATAACTAAGATCAGAGCAGAACTGAAGGAAATAGAGACATAAAAAACCCTTCAAAAAAATCAATGAATCCAGGAGCTGTTTTTTTGAAAAGATCAACAAAATTGATAGACCACTAGCAAGAGTAATAAGGAAGAAAACAGAGAAGAATCAAATACACACAATAAAAAATGACAAAGGGGATATCACCACCGATCCCACAGAAATACAAACTACCATCAGAGAATACTATAAGCACCTCTATGCAAATAAACTAGAAAATCTAGAAGAAATGGATAAATTCCTCGACACATACACCCTTCCAAGACTAAAGCAGGAAGAAGTTGAATCTCTGAATAGACCAATAACAGGCTCTGAAATTGAGGCAATAATTAATAGCTTACCAACCAAAAAAAGTCCAGGACCAGATGGATTCACAGCCGAATTCTACCAGAGGTACAAGGAGGAGCTGGTACCATTCCTTCTAAAACTATTCCAATCAATAGAAAAAGAGGGAATCCTCCCTAACTCATTTTATGAGGCCAGCATCATCCTGATACCAAAGCCTGGCAGAGACACAACAAAAAAAGAGAATTTTAGATCAATATCCTTGATGAACATTAACACAAAAATCCTCAATAAAATACTGGCAAACCGAATCCAGCAGCACATCAAAAAGCTGATCCACCATGATCAAATGGGCTTCATCCCCGGGATGCAAGGCTGGTTCAACCTATGAAAATCAATAAACGTAATCCAGCATATAAACAGAACCAAAGACAAAAACCACATGATTATCTCAATAGAGGCAGAAAAGGCCTTTGACAAAATTCAACAACTCTTCACGCTAAAAACTCTCAATAAATTAGGTATTGATGGGATGTATCTCAAAACAATAAGAGATAGCTATGACAAACACACAGCCAATATCATACTGAATGGACAAAAACTGGAAGCATTCCCTTTGAAAACTGGCACGAGACAAGGATGCCCTCTGTCACCACTCCTATTTAACACAGTGTTGGAAGTTCTGGCCAGGGCAATCAGGCAGGAGAAGGAAATAAAGGGCACTGAATTAAGAAAAGAGGAAGTCAAATTGTCCCTGTTTGCAGATGACACGATTGTATATCTAGAAAACCCCACTGTCTCAGCCCAAAGTCTCCTTAAGGTGATAAGCAACTTCAGCAAAGTCTCAGGATACAAAATCAATGTGCAAAAATCACAAGCATTCTTATACACCAATAACAGACAAACAGAGAGCCAAATCATGAGTGAACTCCCATTCACAATTGCTTCAAAGAGAATAAAATACCTAGGAATCCAACTTACAAGGGACGTGAAGGACCTCTTCAAGGAGAACTACAAACCACTGCTCAAGGAAATAAAAGAGGATACAAACAAATGAAAGAACATTCCATGCCCATGAGTAGGAAGAATCAATATCGTGAAAATGGCCATACTGCCCAAGGTAATTTATAGATTCAATGCCATCCCCATCAAGCTACCAATGACTTTCTTCACAGAATTGGAAAAAACTACTTTAAAGTTCATATGGAACCAAAAAAGAGCCTGCATTGCCAAGTAAATCCTAAGCCAAAAGAACAAAGCTGGAGGCATCATGCTACCTGACCTCAAACTATACTACAAGGCTACAGTAACCAAAACAGCACGGTACTGGTACCAAAACAGAGATATAGACCAATGGAACAAAACAGAGCCCTCAGAAATAATGCCGCATATCTACAACTATCTGATCTTTGACAAACCTGACAAAAACAAGAAATGGGGAAAGGATTCCCTATTTAATAAATGGTGCTGGGAAAACGGGCTAGCCATATGTAGAAAGCTGAAACTGGATCTCTTCCTTACACCTTATACAAAAATTAACTCAAGATGGATTAAAGACTTACATGTTAGACCTAAAACCATAAAAACCCTAGAAGAAAACCTAGGCAATACCATTCAGGACATAGGCATGGGCAAGCACTTCATGTCTAAAACATCAAAAGGAATGGCAACAAAAGCCAAAATTGACAAATGGGATCTAATTAAACTAAAGAGCTTCTGCACAGCAAAAGAAACCACCATCAGAGTGAACGGGCAACCTACAGAATGGGAGAAAATTTTCGCAACCTACTCATCTGACAAAGAGCTAATATCCAGAATCTATAAAGAACTCCAACAAATTTACAAGAAAAAAAATAAACAACTCCATCAACAAGTGGGTGAAAGATATGAACAGACACTTCTCAAAAGAAGACATTTATGCAGCCAAAAAACACATGAAAAAATGCTCATCATCACTGGCCATCAGAGAAATGCAAATCAAAACCACAATGAGATGCCATCTCACACCACTTAGAATGGCGATCATTAAAAAGTCAGGAAACAACAGGTGCTGGAGAGGACGTGGAGAAACAGGAACACTTTTCCACTGTTGGTGGGACTGTAAACTAGTTCAACCCTTGTGGAAGTCGGTGTGGCGATTCCTCAGGGATCTAGAACTAGAAATACCATTTGACCCAGCCATCCCATTACTGGGTATATACCCAAAGGATTATAAATCATGCTGCTATAAAGACACATGCACACCTATGTTTATTGCGGCACTATTCACAATAGCAAAGACTTGGAACCAACCCAAATGTCCAACAATGATAGACTGGATTAAGAAAATGTGGCACATATACACCATGGAATACTATGCAGCCATAAAAAATGATGAGTTCATGTCCTTTGTAGGGACACGAATGAAGCTGGAAACCATCATTCTCAGCAAACTATCGCAAGGACAAAAAACCAAACACCGCATGTTCTCACTCATAGGTGGGAATTGAACAATGAGAACACATGGACACAGGAAGGGGAACATCACACACGGGGCACAGTTGTGGGGTGGGGGAGGGGGGAGGGATAGCATTAGGAGATATACCCAATGCTAAATGACGAGTTAATGGGTGCAGCACACCAGCATGGCACATGTATACATCTGTAACAAACCTGCACGTTGTGCACATGTACCCTAAAACTTAAAGTATAATAATAATAAAATAAAATAAAATAAAGTAAAAAAAATAAATATTGGCATAGGTGTGGTGAAAGATGTGAAAGGCAATGCTTATACATTGCTGGTGGAAATGTAAATTAGTGAAACCTCTATGGAAAACAGTATGGAGATTTCCTAAAGAACTAAAAGTAGATCTACCATTTGATCCAGAAATCCCACTACTGTGTATCTACTCAAAGGAAAAGAAGTCATCATATGAAAAAGACAACTGCACACATATGTTTACTGCAGCACAATCCACAATTTCAAAGACATGGAACCGACCTAAGTGCCCACTGACCAACAAATGGATAAAGAAAATGTGGTATATATACACCATGAAATACTATCCAGCCATAAAAAAGAAGAAAATAATGTCTTTTGCAGAAACTTGGATGGAGTTAAAAGTCATTATTCTAGGTGAAGTAACTCAGCAATGGAAAACCAAATACTGTATGATCTCACTTATAAGTGGAAGCTAAGCTATGGATAATCAAAGGCATATGGAGTGGTATAATGGACTCTGGAGACTCAGAAATGGGAGGTTGGGAGGGAGATGAGTAATAAAAAAACACATATTGGATGGTGTACACTAGTTGGGTGATGTGTGCACTAAAATCTCAGACTTCAACACTATACAATTCATCTATGTAACCAAAAACTACTTATACCCCAAAAGCTATTGAAATAAAAATACACACCCACACACAGCACACACACATAAAAACAAATAATTTTCAAACAAAAATTATGCAATGTTGGGTATACTGTTATATATATGTCCACAAGTTAAAATTGTTAATTGTGATGCACAAATCTTCTAGATTCTTACAGAATTTTTTATCCATTTGCTTTATCAATTATACTAAGTCAAATGTAATATTAAGTTTGATATAGTTTGGATTTGTGTCCCTGCCCAAATCTCATGTGGAATTGTAATCCCCAGTGTTGGAGGAGGTGTTTGATGGGAGGTGACTGGATCATGGGGAAAAATTTGCTCCTTGCTGGTCTCATGATAGGGAGTGAGTTCTCATGAGATTTGGTTATTTAAAAGTGTGTAGCATCTCTCCCTCCGTTCTCTTTCCTCCTCTGGCCATGTAATACATGCCTCTTTCCTCTTTGGCTTCCACTGTGATTGTAAATTTCTTGAGGCCTCCCCAGCCATGCTTCCTGTACAGCCTATGGAACTCAGTCAATTAAACCTCTTTTCTTTATAAATTACCTAGTCACAGGTAGTTCTTTATAGCACTATAACAACGGACTAATACAGAAAATGGGTACTGAGAAGTGGGTCATTGCTATAAAGATACCTGAAAATGTGGAAGTGACTTTGGAACTGGATAACAGGCAGAGGTTGGAAGAGATTGGAGGGCTCAGAAGAAGACAGGAAGATGAGGAAAAGTTTAGAACTTCCAAGAGACTTGTTAAATTGCTGTGACCAAAATGCTGATAGTGATATGGACAATCCAGGCTGATAGTGACATGGAAGTCCAGGCTGAGGTGGTCTCAGATGGTGATGAGGAACTTGTTGGGAATTGGGGCAAAGGTCACTTTTGTTATACATTAGCAAACAGGTTAGAGGCATTGTGCTCCTGCCCTAGAGATGTATGGGACTTTGAACTTGAGAGTAATGACTTAGAGTATCTGGCGGAAGAAATTTCTAAGGAGTAAAATGTTCAAGAGGTGGCGTGGCTGTTTCTAGCAACTTATGCTTATATTGTGAGCAAATGACCTGGAACTGGAACTTATATTTAAAAGCGAGCTTGTCCAACCCATGGCCCACTGGCCACATGCGGCCCAGGATGGTTATGAATGTGGCCCAACACAAATTTGTAAAGTTTCTTAAACATCATGACATTTGTTTGCAAAATTTGTTTAGCTCATCAGCTATCATTAGTGTCAGTGTATTTTATGTGTAGCCCAAGACGATTCTTCTTCTTCCAATGTGGCCTAGAGAAGCCAAAATATTGGACATCCCTTTTTAAAAGGAAAGCAGACTGTGAAAGTTTGGAAAACTTGCAGCCTAGCCATATGGTAGAAAATAAAAACCCACTTTCTGAGGGAGGAATTCAAGCTAGCTGTAGAAATTTGTGTAAGCAAAGAGGAACTAAATGTTAAAATAGTCAAGACAATGAGGAAAATGCCTCAAAAGCATTCTAGAGACCTTTGCAGCAGCTGCTCCATCACAGACCCAGAGATCTAGGAGAAAAGAATGGTTTTGTGGGCCAGGCCCAGGGCCCCACTGCCCTATGCAACCTTGGGACACTGCTCCCTGTGTCCCAGCCACTCTAGCTCCAGCCATGGCTAAAAGGGTCCCAGACATATGTTAGGCCACTGCTCCAGTGAATGCAAGCTGTAAGCCTCGGTGGCTTCCACGTCGTGTTATGCCTGCAGGTGCATAGAGGGCAATAGCTGAGGACTGGGGGCCTCCACCTAGACTTTAGAGGATGTATGAAAATGCCTGAACGTCTGGGCAGAAGTCTGCTGCAGGGATGGATCCCTCATGGACACCCTCTGCTAGGGCAATGCAGAGGGGAAATGTGTGGTTGGAACCCTACACAGGGACCCCACTAGGGCACTGACTAGAGGAGCTGTGAGAAAAGGAGACATTTTAAAGCTGGGTGTCCGGGGGAGACATCACATGTCAGCAGGTTCCGTGATGCCCCCGAGCCACAAAACCAGCAAGTTTTTATTAGCGATTTTCAAAGGGGAGGGAGTGTATGAATAGGGTGTGGGTCACAGAGATCACATGCTTCAAAGGCAATAAAATATCACAAGGCAGAAGGTCAGAGCAAGATCACAAGGTCAGGGCGAAACTAGAATTGCTAATGAAGATCCATGTCCCACTGGGCACACATTGTCGTTGATAAACATCAGCAAACAGGGCTTGAGAGCAGACAACTGGTCTGACTAAAATTTACTAGGCAGGAATTTCCTAATCCTAATAAGCCTGGGGGCGCTGCAGGAGACTAGGGTGTGTTTCATCCCTATCTACAACTGCATAAGGTAGACATTCATAGAGTGGCCATTTTAGAGGCCACCCCTGGGAATGCATTCTTTTCCCAGGGCTGTGAATTATTAATATTCCTTATGGGGGAAATAATTCAGTGATATTTCTCTTACCTGTTTTCAGCAATAAGAGAAATATGGCTCTGTCCTGCCTGGATCCAAGGCAGTCAGACCTAATGGTTATCTCCCTTGTTCCCTGAACATCACTGCTATCCTGTTCTTTTTTCAAGGTGCCCAGATTTCATATTGTTCAAACACACAAGCTTTACGAACAATTTGTGCAGTTAACGCAATCATCACAGGGTCCTGAGGCGACATACATCCTCAGCTTATGAAGATGACAGGATTAAGAGATTAAAGTAAAGACAGGCATAGGAAATTATAAGAGTATTGATTGGGGAAGTGATAAATGTTCATGAAATCTTCACAATTTATGTTCTTCTGTCACGGCTTCAGCAGGTCCCTCTGTTCGGGGTCCCTGACTTCCCGCAACAGTGTACTTTTGAGTTAATGCTGAAATGAGTTAAGACTTGGGAAACTGTTGAGAAGGGATGATAGTATTTTGTAATGTGAGAATAACGTGAGATTTGGGAGGGGCCAGGGCTAAAATGATGTGGTTTGGCTTTGTGTCCCTGTCCAAATCCCATGGCAAATTGTAATCCCCAGTGTTGGTGGAGGAGACTGATGGGAGGTGACTGGCTCATGGGGACAGATTTGCCTCTTGCTGTTCTTGTGATAGTGAGTGAGTTCTCATGAGATCTGTTTGTTTAAAAGTGTGTAGTACCTACCCCTTCACTCTCTCTTCCTCCTTCTCTGGCCATATAAGAGGTGCCTCCTTCCTCTTTGCCTTCTGTCACAATTGTAAGTTTTCTGAGGTGTCCTCAATCATGCTTCTTGTACAGCCTGTGGAACTATGAGCCAGTTAAACCTCTTTTCTTTATAAATTACCTGGTCTCAGGTAGTTCTTTATAGCCACGTGACAATGAATTATTATGAAGATTAAAGTAAAATTTCCCCCAAAAAAGATATGAAAACAGTGAACAAATCAATACATAAATTTAACAGCTTAGATAAAATAAACTAATTCCTCAGTAAACACAAACTACCACAGCTCACCCAAAATGAAACAGAAAATTTGAATAGCCCTATTAAGAATTATATTGAGAATATAAAATTCATAACTGTTTAAAACTCCCAAAAAGGAAATCTCTAGGCCCAGATAGTTTCAATACAAATTCTACAAAACATTTAAAGATAACTAACATAAATTCAATGCAATCTCTTCCAGAAAACAGAATATAAGGAAACACTACCCAATTCATTTTATAAAGCTAATATTACCCTGATGCCAAAATCAGACACAAACAGTACTGAAAAGAAAGGAAAACTACAAAAGAATATCTTTCATAAATATAGATGCAAAAATCCTTTTAAAAATATCAGCAAATAGAATTTAGTGATATATAAAAAGAATTGTACACCACGAGCAAGTGGAATTAATTCCAGAGACGCAAGCCTGTTTCAATATTTGAAAAATGAGCCAATGCCACCTTAGGTAACTAGAAAAAAAAGAGCAAATTAGATTCAATGAGAAAAAAATAAATAGTAAATATTAGAGCAGAAATGAATGCAATTAAAGATAGAAAAAACAATAACACCAAAAGCTTATTATTTTAAAAGATCCATAAAATCAGTAAGACTTGAGCTAGGCTAACTAACAAAAAAAGAGAAAGAACACAAATTATCAATATCAGAAATGAAAGATGGGATATCACTACAGATTCCATGGACATTAAATATTGCCCACTCTCAGGTAGTTCCCTATGGCAATGTGAGAATGAACATTTCTCACATGTTCATTATGTGAGACATATTATAGAATAAAGAATAAAGGAATATTACGAAACACTATATGCCCCAATATTTGGTAACCTAGATGAAATGAAACAATGCCTTGAATGACACAATCTTTCAAAACACAGACAGGAAAAAATAGGCAATGTAAATAGGTCTGTATCTATTTTAAAAATTGAATCAATAATTAATAACCCTCCAAAAGAAAAATCAGCAGGCCCAGATAGGTTCACTGGTGAACTCTACCAAATATTTAAAGGAGAAATTATGTCAATTCCCTGAAATATCTCTCAGATGACAGAAGCAGAGGGAATTCTTTCTAACTCATTCCATGAGGCCAGCATCACCCTAACACCAAAACCAAAGTCATTACAAGAAAAGAAAACTAGCCGGGCGCGGTGGCTCACGCCTGTAATCCAAGCATTTTGGGAGGCCGAGGTGGGTGGATCACAAAGTCAGGAGTTCGAGACCAGCCTGGCCAACATGGTGAAACCCCGTCTCTACTAAAAAAAATACAAAAATTAGCTGGGCATGGTGGCGCACCCCTGTAGTCCCAGCTACTCGGGAGGCTAAGGCAGGAGAATCACTTGAACTCGGGAGGCGGAGGTTGCAGTGAGCCGAGATCGTACCACTGCACTCCAGTTTGGGCGACAGAGTGAGACTTCATCTGTAAAAAAAAAAAAAAAAAAAAAAAAAAAGAAAGAAAAGAAAACTACAGACCAATTTGTCTGATAAACAGAGACGCAAAACCCCTCAAGGAAATTGAACCCAACAATGTATAAGAAGACATTTTTTATGCTTCCTGTGTCCCAACCACTCCAGCTCCAGCCATGGCTAAAAGGGACCCAGACACATTTCAGGCATGACAGATAATACAACACAATCAAGTGGGATTTTATCCCAGACATTCAAGGCTAGTTCAAAATTCAAAAATTGATTAATGTAATCCATGACATTGACAGGCTAAAGAAGAAAATTACATGATCATACCTATAGATGGAGGAAAAACACTTGACAAAATCCAACACCCATTTATGATAACATATCTCAGTAAAACAGGAATAGAGATAAATTTCTTTAATTTAATAAAGAATTTCTCTTCATACTTATGAGAAACTAGAAGCTTTCCCACTAAGATCAAAAGTAAGGCAAAGATGTCCTCTTTTACCACTCCTTTTTGACACCATATTGAAAGTTCTAGGTAGTACAATAAAACAAGAAAAGGAAATATAAGTATACTAATTGCAAAGGAAGAAATAATACTTTGTTCACAGATGACATGAATGCTATGTAGATTAAAAAAAAAAAAACTCCTGAAACTAACAATTATAGCAAGTGATTGTACCCAGCCTTGAAGGACACAAGGTTAATAAAGTGAGTTGTTTTACTATATACCAGCAATGAACAAGAAGTATTTAAAATTAAAAACATAATACCATTTACATTAGCATTCTCCAAAAATTACTTAGATACATCAAACAAAATATGTACAAGATCTATATGAGGGAAAATACAAAATTCTGATGAAGGAAATAAAAGAAGCTATAAATAAATGAAGAGATATTTCATGCTAATGGATAGGAAGACTCATGTTAGTTCTTTCCAACTTAATCTATAGACTCAATGCAATTCCAACCAAAATCTTAGCAATTTACTTTGTGGATATTCACAAAATGATTCTAAAATTTATATGGAGAGTCAAAACACACAGACTAGCCAATACAGTATGCAAGGAGAAGTGGAGAACTGACACTATCGGACTTCAAGATTTACATTAAAGGTATAATCATCTTGACCACGTGATATTAGTGAAAGAATAGATAAATAGATAATGAAACAGAATAGAGAGCCCATACATAGACCAACATAAATATAATCAACTTATCTTTGACAAAGTGGCAAAGGCAATGTAATGAAGAAAAGACAGGCTTTTCAACAAATGGTGCTGAACAAATGAACATTCACATGCAAAAATAATCCAGACACCCTTTGGGAAAACTAACACAATAAATCTTATATTCTTCAAGAAAATTAACACAAACTGGATGACAGAGTTAAATGTAGAATATAAAACTCTAAAACTCTTAGAGATAATATAGGAGAAAAATCTAGATAACCTTGTTTTTGTCAATGACTGTTTAGATACAACATCAAAGGAATTACCCATGAAAGAAATAATTGATAAGCTGGACTTTATTAAACTTAAAAATGTCTGCTCTGTGAAACACACTATCTAGGGAATAAAAAGACAAGTCATATACTGACAGAAAATATTTGCAAAAGACATCTGATAAATCAACTGCCATCAAAATTTACAAAGAACTCTTAATACTCAACAATAAGGAAATTAGCAACCTGATTAAAAACTAGAACAAAGACCTTAACAGGAACCTCACTGAAGAAGATACACAGATGACAAGCATATGAAATGATATCCCACATCATATGCATTTCCATGGCAAAGAAAATGCAAATTAAAACAAAAATGAGGTACCACCACACATCTATTGGAATGGTCAAAATCCAGAACACTGACAATACCAAATGCTGACAAAGATATGGAGCAATAGGAACTCTCCTTCATTGCCAGTGAGGATGCAAAATAGTGCAGCCACTTTGGAAGACAATTTGGCTGCTTCTTACAAGACTAAACATACTCATACCATATAATCCAGCAGTAACACTTCTTGATATTTACCTAAATGAGTTGAAAACTCTTGTCCACAAAGAAACCTGCACAAGGTTGTTTATAGCAACATTATCAATAACTGCCAAAACTTAAAAGCAACGAAGATGTCTTTCAGTAGGTGAATGAATACATAAACTGTACATCCAGATGATAAAATATTATTCAGCACTAAAAAGAAATGAGTTTTCAAGCCATAAAAAAACTTCAGGGGGCTGGGTGCGGTGGCTCACACCTGTAATCCCAGCACTTTGGGAGGCTGAGGTGGGCGGATTATGAGATCAGGAGATTGAGACCATCCTGGCCAACATGGTGAAACCTCGTCTCTACTAAAAATACAAAAATTAGCTGGGCATTGTGGTGCATGCCTATAATCCTGGCTACTCGGGAGGCTGAGGCAGGACAACTGTTTGAACCAGGGAGTCGGAGGTTGCAGTGAGCTGAGATGGTGCCACTGCACTCCAGCCTACCGACAGAGCGAGACATATTACTAAGTGAAAAAGGCCAATCTCAAAAGGCTATATATTGTATGCTTTTACAACTATATGACATTCTAGAAAATGCAAAACTAAAAAGATCAGTGGTTTCCAGGGGTAGGAGAGTGGAGAAATGAATAGGTGGAGCACATAAAATTATCAGGGCAGTGAAAATCCTCTATATGAGAATATAATGGTGGATATATGTCATTATAAATTGGTCCAAATCTATAGAATGTACAACACCAAGAGTGAACTCTAATGTAAACAATAAACTTTAAGTGATAATGATGTGTCAAGATATATTCATCAATTATAACAAATGTACTACTCCTGTGGGGGATGTTGATAATGGGAGAAGCTATGTATATATGGGAGCAGGGAGATTATGAGGTATCTCTTTACTTTCCTCTCAATTTTGGTGTAAACCTAGTACTGCTCTTAAAAAATAAAGACTTTTTTAAAAAATTAATCAATGTAGTCCATCATATTAATAGGCTAAAGAAGAAAAGTCACATGATCATATTAACTGATGCAGGAAAAGCACTTGACAAAATTCAATACCCATTCATAATCAAAAAAAGCTCTCAGAAAACTTCTGTGACTTGATAGAAAGCATCTACAAAAACTAAACAAAATAGATAGTTAATATTATACCCAATGATAAAAGTCTGAATGCCTTCTCCCTAAGACTGGAGAAAAGGCAAGAGATGTTGCTCTCCCCATTCTTATTCAATATAGTGCTAAAAATTCTAGCCAATGTAATAAAGCAAGAAAAGAAAATTGAAAGGCATATGAAGAGAAAGGAAGAAATAAAACTGCCTCATTGGCTAATGACATTACTGTATACATAGAAAATCCCACAGAATCTTCTAAAAAAACCATCTTAGAGCTAATAAGACAGTTTAGCAAATTCACAGTATACAAAATAAACACACAAAAATTAATTATGTGTTTACACACTAGCAGTAAGCACATGAATACTAAAATTAAAAATATAAGGACTTAGAAAATGAGATATTTAGGTGTATACTAACAAAACACATATAGAGCTAGGATGTTGAAAACTACACAACACTGATGGAAAAAATCAAAGAAGATCTAAATAAATCAAGACACATACCATGTTCATGGATCGCAAGACTTGACATAGCAAAGGTGTCAATTCTTCCCAAACTAACATATAGACGTAATACAATTCCCATTAAAATCCCAGCAAGATTTTGTAGACAAGATTATTATAAAATTTATATGGAAGGACAGAGAAACTAAAATTACTAAAACAATTTTGAAAAAGTAGACTAAAATGGGAGGAATCAGTCTACCTGATTTCATGACTAATTATATAGCTACAGTTATGAAGACTGTGTGCTATTGATGGAACAAAACCTAAAACTCAGATATGGACTCACAAAAATACATCCAGCTAATTTTTTACAAAAGTGCAAAAGCAACTTAATGAAACAAAAACAGCCTTTCAACAAATGGTGCTGGAACAATTCGACGTCTATAGGCAAACAACAAAGCAAGAAAGGAAGGAAGAGAGAAAAGGAGGGAGGAGGAGAGGGAGGAGAACCTCTAAGTCTCAAACCTCACACAAAAATTAACTCAAAATGGATTATGGACTTAAATGTAAAATATAAATATGAGGTGATGGCAGCATGAGGGAAATGGGTATAGCTATAAAAGGATAACATGAGGGATTCTTGTGATGGAAAAGTGTGTCATCTTGACCACATCAATGTTAAAATCCTGGCTGTGATACTGTACAGTAATTTTGCAAGATGTTGCCATCAGAGGAAACTGGGTAGAGGGTACATACTAATACCTCTCTGAATTAGTTCTTACAACTGTTATGAATCTACAACTATTTCAAAATAAAAAGTTTAACATAAAAACACTAAGAAATATCTCTCTCAAAAGTTTAACCCATATTTGAGTTTAAAACAAGAAAGGAAATCTCAATTCACCCAAAGAGAAAGGGAAACTTAAGGCTGGAGAGTGGATGGAAGTTAAAGCTGGATGGCCCTTGAGAGATCCATGACCAGCTATTCAGATTAAGAATTAGAATTTGATTTCCCAGCAGAGGCTGGAATTAGAGTTTTTGATAGAGTCAAGAACTGTATTCACTTTAGTAAAGCCTGAGCTAAGAAATGCTATGAACAGGTATTACATAATGTGCTATAAACAGAAATTAAAATTATAAGTTTAATGACCCAGGTACACAGTCCAGAGGGTAAGTGCTTGGCAGAATTAGAATGCCCCATGAAAAATCAGAACCCCAATCCTGTCTTATGCACGAGGGTAGATATCTTACACTATCCTTCCAGTGCAGAAATCTAAACTGAAATACTACCAACAAATTCACCTGGAACCAAACCGGTAGTGCTCCTGGCAACAGAAAAACCAAACCCACCCCCACTGCGATATTCATTCCTGAGGATAAATTCAGAGTCTAACTGATTAAAGAACACAGTTCCTCCATCAAAAAGCTGAGAATGGAAGAAATCAACTGAACTGTTAAAACAGACAAATTCCACAATGCCAAAGTTGTGAAAATGTTGACGGGAGAAGGGTAGTGAAAATGGTGGAGATGACAGAGGGGAGCTACTGAGCCAGGACACCGGCTGACTCAGTCTGGGAGCAGCCTCAAAGAGGACACGGGCTGGAACCATGCTAGAATATATTAAATGCAAGAAGGAGGTTGTCCCACAGCTTCCCATAGGTAGCTTTTCTAGGGTCCTCAGTTTGAAATCATCTGAGTCTGCTCCAGAGGAGACTAAATGAGTCTCAAATCAAGACAACTGCAAGAGAACACAGCCTCCAACATCTCATTCAGATGACCACATCTGAAACAAACAAAGCCAGGCTTGCATCCCAGGAATGACAGGCAGACGTCCTGGTCCACATGAAAGTGTTTCTTCCTAAAAAGGACTTCCCAAATGCTACTTCTGCCCCTAAAAGTGGAGAAGGGCTTAGAGCCAGCAGAGCTAGGCCTGCCATCCTGTGAATTTGAATGTAGGGCCATTCCTGGGTGAAAGAGAGAACAACTCTCTCTTTCTGGATGTCAGACCCTAGACATGTGATCAGAAGTCAGGTCCAAGTCCAACCACTATCCTTTGGACTACGACGACTCTAGGTGGACACTGGCAAATTTTGGCACACAAGCAAACGAACTTGAATCCAGTCAAGTAGTGCACACACAGAAAGGAAAGAAACTCATTTGGCTTTGGGTGCCTTTTTTTTTTAATAACCATCCATTAAACATCCAATTTTGTGTAAAAGGTTCCAAAATAATCCTCCCAGTAGAATGTTTCTTCTGGCAAAATCATTCACTGATCTGGATGTGAAAAGTTCCCATCATCTTAACTAACACTTTGTGCTTCTGAACTTCGTATGAATCTGAAATCTGAATCTGAAAATGCCTACATGGTAGTACTCCTGCTCCTTAGGGACATTTGAAATTGAAAGGGTCCTAGTATTCTATTCCCAAGCCTAGGATAATGCTAAACAATATGCAATTTCCCTTAGAAAGCACAAGATGAAAATAGGGAGCAATTTACAGCAGTGGTTGCACCCCTGGTTGCTCATTAGAATCACCTGGGGAGATCTGGTACTTTAGAGTAACATTGGCCAATACCACCTATTAACACCCACTTATGCTAATCCAGTAGTTGGCAACACTGACTGCAATTTAGAATCTCCTGGTGAGCTTTAAAAAATGCTGATGCCCGGACTCTACTCTCAGACCAATAAAATCAAAACATCTAGGCTGTGGGGTAGGGGCATGGCTCCATTTTAAAGCTGGCCAGCTAGTCTTAATGTTGAGCGAGGGTTAAGAACGACTACTCTAGTCCAGGGCCTCTCCAACTTCAGTGGGCATCAGAATCTCCTGGAGAGCTAATTAAAACAAAGGTTTCAGACAAGCAAATCTATAGAGACTAAATGTAGATTAGTGGTTCCCTAGGAGTGGAGGAATGGGGGAATGGGTAAGTGACTGCAAAGGGATATAGGTTTCTTTGTGGGCTAATGAAAATATTCTAAAATTTATGGTGACGGCTGCAGAACTCTGAACACATTTAAAGCCATTTAGCTGTAAACTTTAAGTGGGTTAACTGTATATATGTGAATTATATCTCAATAAAGCAGCTAAACACACACAGAGACATTTTTGCCCATTCCCCCGAGATTCTAACGCACTAGGTCTGAAGTGCAGCCCATGGGTTTGTCTTTGTAATAAGCTCCCATTCAATGTGATGTTGATTCTGCAGGTCCACAGACCATACTGCTCCATCCCATGGAAAGGTGCTCATGTTTAATGAGCAGGATAATGTTTCGTCATCAGGGGCTCTTTCTTCAGTTCTGGCCATAGAGGATTAGGTGCCATAATGCTTCCAGGGTTGTCTCACAGGAATGAGAGCCAGGATTGCAAAGGGGAGATGTGATGTGAGTCCAGAGCAAGCCTAGAGGATGACAGCCATGGAGCTGGGAAATGTTCTGCAGCTCAATGAAGCCCCTGATGAGGCCCAGAGAGAAGAGGAAAAGAAAAATAGAAAACCATTCACCATTCTTGATTTTCTGCTATGAGCTAATTAGGAGGAAATGATAAATACCTAACATGAAAATCCAAATTTACAGAAAGAGGCAAAGCAAGACTTTCCATTTATTGTACAAAGCAATTCATCCCCAGGGGTCCTCCGGAAAACTTAAACCGCTGGATAATGTTTTACTGAACTTTCTCACAGTATTCTAGCAAAGCCAAACTCCAGAGACACAAGATAAACAGAGCCCTAAATTACAAAGTACAGAAATTCTTAGCAAAATGGCAGTAACAATGGGAGGATTTGGAACAAGTGCCTTTTGTAGGAATGCCAATGCCACTAGAAGTTTTGCTTAGCAAACCAGCCCTGGCACAGGGACCAAGGCCAAAAACATGGACTCCTCCATAACCACCTTCAAGACTCTGGGATTCCTTCCCCTGCAGTCACTCACTCCCTAAACATACACCTCAAAAAATCTCAACAGAATTCCTGAGCACTGTTTGCCCTGCAGTTGCTGGTGGGGCCGTCACTGTTGCTGCATTTTGAGATATAGCGTATGATAGAAAGACTTGAACCCAAAGTAACTTGCACAGTGAATTTATTCAGTATCTCCGAACTGCCTCATCTGCTAAAACAAGGCAAAGTGGACAATGTACATAAACCACATAGTAAACCACATATTCCAGTGCCTGGCATATTCGAATAATAAAATATAATAACAGAAGCCAATACTCATTGAGTGTTCATTATTTATTAAACACTCCTCACAATTAAAAGTGTCAATAACCTTTTTCTGAAAGACCAGACAGCAAATATTGTGCGGTTCTTCAGCCATACAGTAACTACCCCAACTACTCAGCTCTGTTGTTGCAGTTTGAAAACAGCCATAGACAATCTGTAAACACACTGCATATCTGCTTTTCAATAAAACTTTATTTATAAAAACAAGAGGCAGGCCACATTTGGCCTATGGTTCATAGTTTGCCAAACCTTGCTCCATGAGGCAGGTACTACTATTATCTCCATTTTACAGATGAGAAAACAGAGGCACAAAGGGATCAACTGACTGCCCGAGGTTCCCTCATGAAGTCTAATTATGAAGCACACAGAGTCAACTATTACATCACAGCAGCTTCTATCACCATCATTATTCATAAATTCTCAGTCCAAATCTAGGTTCTGCTCATTCAAAATATGCTGTCCAGCCAGTCAGTTGCCTCAGAGCTGCCTCAGAGCTGCCTCAGAGGCTGAAAACCAAACTCAAATCCTCCCTCTTCTTCCCCCTCCAACACCACCCTGATGTTGCTGGTTGGAGTTCTGTCTGCGTCCTCTGAACCCTCAGTGCCCTTACTCTTTGTATCTCTCAAGTCGATCTCTTTTGTTTATTAAATACTTTCTCGCCAACCCCTTTGGAGGCCAGGATCATCACATCACAGGGGCTCAACTCCCATATGTCAGTGCATCTGTGAACCTGTTGGTAGTAGGTCTACCAGCTGAGACTCTAGGGGCCAGGGCAGAGGAAGGAGATGCCAGAGCCCGCACTCACCAGTCCATGGCAGGCACTGAGGGCTGCCGTCCCAACTCTGGTGCCCTGCTGTAGAACTGTGCCACTGAGATGGCAGAGGGAGGCAGAGGAAGCCATCATCTTAACACGGGAGAGGTTCCCATATCTCTTCTCCATGATGTAGCTATTGGAAAGAAATCCTTGATTGACTGTCAAGTTAAAAAACAGGTCCTTCTCCTCGTGAGAAATTCTGTAGTACACCCAGTCCTCTGAGCCATCCAAATCTCTCTTCCTCCTGCTGCTCGTGATGGGATAGTGCAAGCCATATGACAAAAAATGCCCACTGGCATCTACTCGGACTGGACCCACCACGTGGTATTCTGGCAGGCCCTTGATAAAATGCTCTGAAAGAAAAGGAGAAATGGAAGAACAGTGAGAGAGATTGGTAGTAAGGCAAAGCCACTTTCGTTTGGAACTTGGATGCTAGCTTTTTTTTTTTTTTGAAATGGAGTTTTGCTCTTGTTTCCCAGGCTGGAGTGCAATGGCATGATCCGGGCTCAATGCAACCTCCTCCTCATTGGGTTCAAGCAATTCTCCTGCCTCAACCTCCTGAGTAGCTGGGATTACAGGCATGTGCCACAACGCCTGGCTAATTTTGTATTTTTTTTAAGTAGAGAGAGGGTTTCTCCATGTTGGTCAGGTTGGTCTTGAACTCCCGACCTCAGGTGATCCACCTGCCTCGCCCTTCCAAAGTGCTGGGATTACAGGTGTGAGCTACCATGCCCAGCCGCTAGCTTTTTAATTACAAAATCCCACTGTTGACTTGAAGTTTAGAGATCCTTTCCATCACACAAATACTGTTAACATTAAATTCCCAGAACAACTCAAATTTACCTAGTGCCTGCTCCTCAGTGACATGATATCAGGTGTTTTACCAGAGACACATTAAGATGGAAATTAATCCGTGAGGGGTACTGTTAGAAAAGGGGCAAGATCTGAATGAGGAACAGGAATATTTTCAAGTCTAGAGTTCAGTAAGACAAATCACAGAGCTTCACTGTGGATTATAAGGTGCTTCAACACATGAAGAACTTCCTGTTAAAGTCAGATTAGAGGGAAAAAAAACACAAAATCATGGAGAACTCATCATATGCATGCTGACAAACCTCACACCAATTACAGCATAAGAGTGTTCCATAATGTAGCAAAGAGTGCATAAAAGAAGCTGGGTTTTAAAAAAATATTTACCAAATGCATATAAGGAGATATATCAGGATCTGAGGCATTGGCTCAAAACATAAAAACTGCCACTTTAAAAATGCAAGACTGGAAGCCTTGATCCTTCCCCACACGAGAACACATACACATTCTGACCTACTCAAATTTGCCTCCCTACCACTACCTCCTTATTTTGATGTTTGAGAATAACAAAGGATCTACCTAGGAGGGGATTTATCATCACTCTGGATTACACTTCTTCTTTTTTGTTTTGTTTTGTTTTGTATTGTTTTTTGAGATGGAGTTTTGCACTTGTTGCCCAGGCTGGAGTGCAATGGCATGATCTCGGCTCACTGCAACCTCCGCCTCCCAGGTTCAGGTGATTCTCCTACCTCAGCCTCCTAAGTAGCTGGGATTACAGGCATGCACCACCATGCCCGGCTAATTTTGTATTTTTCGTAGAGATGGGGTTTCTCCATGTTGGTCAGGCTGGTCTTGAACTCCTGACCTCAGGTGATCCACCCACCTTGGCCTCCCAAAACCAATAACTATTTAGTAAGATATACTAGTATTTTGAAAAAACAAACAAACAAACAAACAAAAACCTTCTACTTGTCACCTCTCAGTTGTAGTTTTGCACTTTGGATCTTGCTTTACTTTGCTCATGTAACTTCCCCAAATAGAATGTCTTTTGCATTCTATCAAAATCCTGTTTAAGCATTCAAGTCTCAACTCAAATCCTTCCTCTTTATTCTCCTAGTGTCCCTGGCTAAACTTCTCTCTCCTTTCCCTGAACCCTCATGCCCTTACTTTCTGTACCTCCCAGAATGGCTTTATTTTGTATTGCCTTTTATTATATGATTTAACCCCAAATCTGCCAGAATCTTGAACATCACAGGTGCTCAGTTCTTATATGTTGATGTATCAGTTAATTAAAATAACTGGACTTGATGGGCTAAAATTATAAAAGAGCTTTTTTTTTTTTTTTTTTTTTTTGTCCAGGCAACTACCTCCAAACCCCTTGTGGAATCATTCTTCTCTGCCTTGGATGAAATATGGCGCAGAACACAGAGTTTTCACTCTCAGGTACTAACAAGTGGTCTCCATTTTTAGGTGTAAGAAGCCCGGACCCACTACTTCCCACTGCAGCAGCTAGGTACAACAGACCACACGGCAACATGGGCAAATCTTCACAGCAATGCTCCATGAAAAACAAGAAATAAAACAAGCTAATGCAGAGCTATTTACATTCATGGAAAATACACACACACTAAAACAATAATACAAAGTTTTCCAGAACACACTGGAACAAGAAATACATATGGAACCCATTAAAATGGTTTTCCATGGGGAAGAATTGGAGTAGGGAGTGGGAACAAAAATGCATAAACATATATAACAAGAAAAGCTTTTTCGTAAATTCATGATACTAGTGTGCCATGAACTGAGGTGTATAACTGACTCAGTGCTCTCTCCTGCCCACTCACTCCCTAAGAAATGTCTGCTCCAATCTAGTATTGGAGGACCTTCCAAATCTAGACCTACCAAAGAGAAAAACTGTGGGTGGGTGAGGCGGATGCAGTCAGCTCCCATAGTATTTCCCTATCGCTGCTCTTCTCCTCTGCTACTCACAGTGATGCCTCTGGCTCCTCCAGGGCTCAAACAGCGAAGGGAGTTAGGGGCAGAAAATATCTTATTCAGCTGGGTATAGCAACGGTGTCATCTAGCAATGGTGCCCTGTATGTAGTCAGTGTCCACATGCTGACTGGCGCCTTCTATTAAGAGAAGCTCTGTGTCCACTGGGAAACCTCTGCTCCCTTCAAGTCCCTCAGTGTGGACAATTCCTCCTCCAACTGGCTGCCCACTGCCTTCCTATCTTCTACCCCTTTACTGAAACCATGTCACCCCTGCAGGGCATCCTCTTTGGCATCTTTTCAAGATGATCCACATCTTGTTGCCTTCCATGAGGTCCAAATCTGGCTCACAAGAAGCAACCATGATCCCTGACATCCCCTTCACCCCCATCCCACGTCATGAAAATCAAGCCACTCCTCGCCGTGCTTTTGGTCAGCTCTGTCACCAAACGTCATTCCAGGCAGTCTTTTTCCTATCAGTATTTTAAGGCTAAAATGCTAGTGGCCATGCTCCCCAAGCCCATAGCAAACCCTCAAGATCTCTAGCTGTCCCTTCACTTGCCTTGAGTTGGGGCACAGTAGGGGGAATGAATGCCCTGGCACTCTCATCTCTCCTGAAGGAATTCTCTCTCTGAAATCTCTCCACTGCCCTTTAAGCCTCTCCTCACGTGCATACTAGGAGAGTGAAGGAATTAGAATCACAGCATCACCCTGCAAGTCCCACACACATGGTCTAAAATTTCTCTTTAAGTATGCGTGGAAAATTAATCTTCTTTTTTTTTCTTCTCAGACTTAAGGTCTTGGCAGAAACTGAGACAAAAGAAAGAGTGCCATTTGAATACCCTGTTACACAGGCAAGTCTCTGCATCTCCATCAAAACAGAAAAATAAGCATCTCTTCTAGCAGATTATTTTTTTCAAAAAGCCAGATTGACTGATTTAAGGGGAACACGAACGAAAAGCAACTACATTTTAAAAAATGAATTCTGAATAAAATGTTTCACTCTTCCAAGTCAAATGAGCTAAAACCTATTGAAAAACTCTGAAAAGAGCTGAAAATATCTTATTTGCTATACTTAGAAAACAACTATAATAAAATTTAGGTTGTCATGAAACAGAAACCAGCAAGTATGATTCTAAATCAATCTTACATTATTAAAAAATTACTCTAAATTTTTATGTGAGTTGATATATCAAAATAATTGTGGCAATTTTGTAGAAATATGGAAACGATAGGATATAATAATGGGGCAATAAATGTATAATTGCATCTCTACTATAATTGCAACTGTGAGATATATTAATATATATGCATATGAACAAAGCCTTTGAAATAATGGGTAAGAGTGAAGATTTTTATGATGATGAGATTTGGGGTGTGGTTTTTCCTTTTAAAATGTGTAGTTCCTGTGTTGCTTTTCCCAATTAAAAATAAATAGGTTAGAAGGATTTCATTGGAGAGTGCTGTGCTGGCTTGTGAGAGAACTATATAGAATATCCAGTAGACAAGATAAGTAAGGCATGCCAGTGCCCCATGACACAAGGCAGTCTGGCACTGGTCACTCCCGATGCCCTGCTGACTGTGCCCATTACGGCTGACTGCATCCTGAGGGAAGAATTCACCTTGGAAGAGGCATCCCTTGACTGAGACTGCTCTAGATGGGGAGGGGGCAGCTAGAGTAGAGCTCGAGGTCTTCTCAGGCAATAGGAAAGCAAAATGAGTTTGGAGTGACAGATCCACAGGAATGTTAGCAGGAGGCAAGGATGTGAGAAAAAGCAGGCCAGGGTGGAGGCAGCCTTAAATGGCAGGCTTGGTATTCTGCCATCCAGGCCATCCAGCAGAGAAGCAGTAATCCCAGATCTGAGTTAGAAGAACTGCAACGGGCAGAGTGTGGAGGAAGCAAACTTAATCTAGGAGTTACCTCAATTTATCCAGAAAACAACATTTTTTTCTTATAAATATTCGGACTTAAAATAACCCTTATAGAAACTGCCTCTGAAGATACATCTCACAGATTTAAATATGATTTTTGAAAGTATAAAGTGAAAGACTAAAGTTTGCCTATGCCCTAGCACCTATTGCCCAATAAATAAAAGAGCAAACAAACTTATAAATTTTGACCCAGTTGCTTTTGATCTAGTGAATTTTTAAGAGAGCCAATTTAAGTTGGCTGTAGAATAATATGATGATAATTATAGTAAGTGTTTCATGAGCACTTGCTATGAGCCAGGTACCATAAGTCTTTCCTCCTTCAATACTCACAACAACCCTGTGATAGAGATTCAGTTGTTATCCCCATTTCATAGATAAGGAAACTGAATGTAGAAGTCACTATGCCACGTTATATAACATTCCTTGGATTGAAACGCTGTGCCTCCTATTTCAAAACCATGCTCTAGCCACCATACTTCATTAGCAAATAAAGAAAAGCAGCTGCTCTTGGCAAAGAGTATAGCAGGGTTAGAGGTAATAACACTGCTCCCAGGGACCGTGATCTGACCAGACAAGAAGCGCTTCACCTCTTTACACCTCAATTTGCTTAGCAATCATGGACTTAGTAATTGCCTCTTTGTCAGGCAAAGCGATGAGGGATAAGATCGGTTTTCCCTCCTGATCTAATTGCATAGGAGGCAGCTAAGCCATGGCAGCCCATAGGTGTGGATGGAAATCAGGGGTCACTTACAAAGTGTGGTTTGTGTTGGTGACCCAAGCTCAGCTACCTCAACTATACAATGGGCATAATAATAATAGCATCTACCTCCTAGGCTGGGAGTGAGGCTCCAATGTATTAATATATTTAATAGATTTAAAATTGTGCTTGACAAATAACATTCATTAGCTAAACATTAGCATTGTTGGTTTTAAAGGTAGAAACTTGGCTACCAGGGATCACTGTGGACATAAACATGTGTAACCTCCAAGCAGAGACAGGAGAGAAGCCCACACTCACCTTAGCCTCCTCTCTGTAAGCTAAGATTAGTTTGGCAGATTTGTTAGCTATAATCTTGGCCAATGAAAGCAGAACTCAGAGGAGATATGACAGGGATGGAGAAATAGGTGTCAAGAAATAATAATAGCTCCTAATTTGTATCATTTCTATGGTCAAGTACTACATTAAGAGTATGCCAGCTTGGACTTATCTAATCCTCACAGTTCTCTGGGTAAGCATTATTAACTGTATCCCTCATCTGGGGCTCTACTTCCATCTCTGTAAAGTGACAACAATGAGGGATGAGGATTTGTTCCTGGGCAATCTGATCCCAGAGCACACAGTCCTAAGCTCTGCCCTCACTGTGTGCATCTCCAGGGTCTGTTACCCAGCACAGATGTCAAGGCGGGTTGTCAATAAGGTGTGGGGTTCGGAGGGCCAGAGGCTGAGATACATGAAAATTACATCACAGTCTATACAAGGGTTTGTAGAAATATTGTAAGCTCCGAATACTTTGATTTGTCTTGTTTAAAATTATATTTAAAGCCTCAGTCCACAAGTTTCAATGGTACTTCATGAGAAACTCAATTAAACGCTGTTGGCACAAGCACTTTTGAAAACACAAAACAAGGCATCTTTTACCCTCAGCTTAGGAAGGACAGAGGTAAGAGAATATTTACCTACTAGTTTTATACAGTTTAGGCTAAATCTATAGTAGTTATTCATTTTTTTTTTTTGAGACAGAGTCCTGCTCTGTTGCCCAGGCTGGCACGATCTTGGGGGCTCACCGCCTCCAGGGTTAATGAGATTTTCCTGCCTCAGCCTCCTGAGTAGTTGGGACTAAAGGCGTGCACCGCCACACCTGGCTGATTTTTGTATTTTTAGTAGAGATGGGGTTTCACTGTGTTGGCCAGGCTGGTCTCGAATTCCTGACCTCAGTTTATCCACTCGCCTCGGCCTCCCAAAGTGCTGGGATTACAGGCATGAGCCACCACGCCGGCCTATTCTTTTTTCTTTTTAATGGAACACTTCACAGATTTGCATGTCATCCTTGAGCAGGGGCCACGCTAATCTTCTCTGTATCAGTTCAATGTTAGTATATGTGCTTCCAAAGCGAGCATTATCTGTACTTATTCTTTATATTTATTTCTATCTTAGAGAGAATTGAATTTCTCAGATCCCTTTCTAAAAAAAAAGATTATGAAATTCCTGTAATAGAGGTTTATTTTCATAATTATCTTCCATGTAAGATAACTGTAACCTTGCAACGCGATTTTTATTATAGAAATTTACACATGTTGGAATGTTGTGAAGAACTGTGTTGGTCTCCTCAAAATTATAAAGTATGCCACAGAAGGTTGGAATTGCTCATAAACTTTATGACAACTAATGTGCTAACTATATAGATTATTATAATCAACACAAAATATCAAATCTGTGAACTCTCTTCTTACATTAAGAAAATAGCTGAAATCCTTTCCTCCTTGCAGAATTTTTTTAACAGAATACATAAATAATTAAAACTCTTATCTGAAAACACTGCAACATTCCCTCTGTTTCTTGCACAAGCCTGGAGTTCATCTCTAATATGGAATAAAGTGCCTGTCCTGTTGATTTCACAGAGATGTCAGGAGCAAAAGAGACTGGAACAGTCTGGCGCTTTGTAAACAGCACAGGGGTAAACAAACCTAAGGGGATATGATTGGGTGTAGAAGACACACAGTATATAGTGTGCAAGATTAATATTTCCCGTTGTTCTGATACTTGGTTGTGAACCAAGAAATCCTGTGTAAGTCACAGCACATTCCTATATCACAACTGAGCAATGCGGAAAGAATACTGGGCAGTTAGTCAAATAGCCTGTTTCTATGTTTCTAGTCCCAGAAAGGACTGGATTTATCTCCATACTCCTTCCAACAACTAAAATCCTGACTTAGCCCAACTCTTAGAACTAGAAGGAACCTAAAAGGTTATGTAGTGTCTGAATCTGTTTCCAACCGTGGAACCCTATGCAATTCCGTTTACCCTCCTCGTGAAGGGGCATTTATTAGGTGCTCAATCATGTGTGTTGACTAACTGATGCCCTAGACCTCCCATTCCTTATCCATAAAACTAAAAATGGGGGCCAGGCATGGTGGCTCATTCCTGTAATCACAGCATTTGGGAAGGCTGAAGTGGGAGAATGGCTTAAGGCCAGGAGTTCAAGATCAGTCTGGACAACATAGCTAGACCTCATCTCTATTAAAAATATATATATATTTCAAAAATAAGAATGGGTGAGATGATCTCTGAAGCAATTTGCAAGTTTAAACGTTCAGGATTTGAATGCATTCAAAAATGCTATCAAAGTGGAAATGGAAGTCTAAGGAGATTGGTTATTTGTGAGGCTGTAGGCAGGTCATTTGGAGGGAAAAACCCAGGCCATCCTAATCCCAGATAGTCTTAGAATTTCATTCTCTAGTGGTTTGTCCTCATCCATCCCTTCCTCCCTCTTTCTGACTCTCCCTCTTAATTCTAAATGTAAGTCTGCTTAGAAATTTCTCCTTTGCACCAAATGTGGATTATTTGCAAATCCACTAGGGAATTGATTGTGGTTGGTGAAATGCTTTTAAAAACTGAAATTATTGGCTGAGTACAGTAGCTCACACCTGTAATCCCAGCACTTTAAGAGGCCAAGGTGGGCAGATCACCTGAGGTCGGGAGTTGGAGACAGCCTGGCCAACATGGTGAAACCTCGCCTGTACTAAAAATACAAAAATTAGCCAGGTATGGTGGCACATGTCTGTAATCCCAGGTACTCGGGAGGCTGAGGCAGGAGAATCACTTGAACCCGGGAGGCAGAGTTTGCAGTAAGCTGAGATCGCACCACCGCACTCCAGCCTGAGAGACAGAGCAAGACTAGGTCTCAAAAAAAAAAAAAAAACCTCAAATTATTTTTAAACCTAAATAAATATATATATCACCAATAAGCTTGGAGCACTTTATAGGTTTTTTTGAACAGTGGATACTCTCAGCACATAGCTCTAGATAGAGGTGACTAGGGAAAATAATCATATCTCACTTTCCAGAGAGCAAAAACCATGGCCCAGTGGTGTCTGCTTCACACCAAGCTGAATTCCCTTACAAAGATGTGGAGCAGAGCTGAAAACCAACCCAGGAGAATGTGTGTCTTTGAACGAAATCATCTCCAAATGCTCTGGGAAGTGCTTGCAGGCTTTGTTTGTGCTGCCCCAGAAGGGAGACTTTTCACAAAGGAACTGTTTTTCAAAGAACAACAAGCCCTGCTATTTTAAACTTGGGGGTGGGAGATTGTATCTGGACCGTTTACACAAGTGAGTGCTGGCTGACTGACATCTAACCCCAGTGTTTGCTGGCTCCAGCTTTCCAAGTAAAGCAAAGAGAAGGACTTGCTTCTGATACGTCTTGAAGCCACAGCAGATGAGTTGTCCAGCAATATTTGAATTTTACAACATGGGCAGAAAACCCTGCTGAGAAATCCTAAACAAGAACAGGCTGGTGATGTTTATCACCCGAGTGGCCTTGGGAATTAAAGGGATGTCAGAAAGCCATGGAGGACACTTCCCAAGGCTTCAGCACAGTCAGCAAACACAGGACTTAGTGGATGCTAACCCAGTGCTCTATGTGCGTGTGCATGCGTGTGTGTGTATATGTGTGTATGTGTGTGTGTGTCCCTATTATTGCTACAGGACAGTGCTGCATGATTCTAAAGGTCAGACTACCTGGGCTCAAAACCCTGCTCTACATTAGCTGGCCTCATAAGCTCTCCAAGCTGCAGCATCCTCATCTGTACAGCAGGGACAGCAACACTGGTACCTGCACCCTGGAAGGCTATTGCCAGTGATCAGATGGGCTGACACAGAGTGCCACGCGGGCCATTGCTGCTGCTAGGACTGTTTACCCCCAGAGGTACAATGAATCCCCCACCAAACATGAAGGTGCCTCTGACCCTTCCAAGTCCAATAAACTGCTGACTGTTAGGCTTAAAAGAATAAAAACAACAACAAATTGTCCACCAGAACGCTTCCAATGCTTTCTACAATAACATGAGTTCAGAAATTCATAAACAGAAGCAGCCAGCTGTGGTCAGCGAGACAGGACAGGAAAAAGTGAGCCCTTACGGAGGTATAGTTTCCCCAAAAGGACTATTCTTTTAAAAACACAACTCTAAATCTTTCCAGGAAACCAAAACACAGCCAAGCCTGCTCAGTAGGGGGGAAGAATCACATTTCCCCTTTCCTGACCAGAGGTTTAAAACTAACTAGAAACACTGCAATGACTGCCAGTAGCCAGTTAGCATTTAAAAAAAAATAATTTTCCATGTTTAGAGTCTGAAAAATAGGGGATCCAAACAGTACAGCATTCAAAGAGGAAACGAAAGAGAAAAAGTTAGCAGCTAACTCTAGGGTCTTTCAAAGACCGCAGTGTCATCCCTGTAAAAGAGAGAGTGAGGTACTCGCCTTTCTATAAGAACGAAGGACTCATCACCTTAAGCACTGAATTCTGAGAAAGCCTAGGCTCCTGAGCTCCCAGCCCAGATTTCCTTACAACGCAGCCAAATGGCTTTGCAGAGTTCAGTTCTGCCGGGTGGGGGAAGGGAAAGGGGAGCAACAAAGTTCCCGCAAGTCTTACCGCCACTGTTTTAAAAAGAAATAAAGAAGAGTCACTAACCTTGCCTCCTGTCCGGGAAGCGAACCGGGCCTGGCTGAGGCTGTCTCCCATAGCAAAGCGCCCCAAAGTTAAGGAGCTGAGCCACCACGGAAAGGTTTGCAAGCCAGCTCCTCTGGGCACATGGCATGATTCAGATGTTGGGGAGAAGAAAAGTCAAAAAAGTTTTAGCACTCAGCTCCAGAAATCAAGTGCTCGCCTGTGGCCCAGCAGGAAGATGCAGGGGTGCATGGTCCAGGCGCGAGAAGGCAGCGACTGCAAAGCTGCCCGCGATCTCCCTGTGCTTTTTTAAACAGAAGGAGCTAGACACCTTTTTCCCCTCCCTCCTCCTAAAAGGGGAGTGATTCAGCTGACAGTGTCCGCTTTCGGCGGGGTGTGGAATGGGCCAGAGCGGGAGGGCGCTGCCCACCCCGTCCCCACTCCGGTCCCCACCCCTCCGCCTCCCGCATGCCCCGCGGCCTCGCAGCCCGCTCGGTGCATCTTCCTCCGGGACTCCCACCCCCGCGCTCCTCCGGCCCCGCCCCGAACGCCGGGCCCAGCTGGCCGAGCCGGCCAAATAGGGGAGACCCGGGAAAGCCGCCCTGGGAGGCACTGGAGGAAGCTGCGAGTGAGAGGCCCCCAGGTCAGCCCCCCAGCGTGCTTAAATACAAGCTCAAAATGATGAGAACAGAGTTGAGGCAGAGGGGGGGCCCCACTCCCTCCATCCTTCCGCGCTCAGCGCTGCCCCCTCCCCTGCTGTTCTCCTCCAAGTTCCTGAACTTTCCCCAACATCGCTCTATCAAGATTCCTCACCCACTCAGACCGCTCTGGGATTCTCTTCCACTGGAAAAACTAATAGGCGATTTTTCTCTTTGCCAAGTCACACAAAGGGAAATGGGCTGCGCTAATCTGCTAATGTGACCTCAGACAAGCCCCCTCATCTGTGCAATGAGGTGACTGCAGCAAATGCCTGTGGGCCCCTCTGAGTCTGCAGATCTCTGTGCGACTCTTCTACTTTTAGAGCCCCATCTTTCCTAGCCCACCTCCATTCACTTAAAAGGAAACCAGGAATAAAGTCAGCCCAGGAAGGTGTTAAGGTATCTCCCCAGTTTCCCTGAACTGGCTACCCTGGAGGGGGCGTCCATTCATTCAGAGGCTCAAGCTTTTACATCGGTGAGAGAATGCCACAATCCAGGACGCTTGCCAGGCATCTTGAGAATTTACTGGGCTAATCCAGCCAAGATTTTTCACCTCTGAGCTGAAACAGGCCTCCTTACTCCATTCAGGAAGAATTCGGCCCCCAATATTGACTTTTCCCTGGCTGCCAGCCAACCACATGTGTTAATCAAGAGTTCTGGGATACCAACTCACTCAACCTTGTATAGGGACAGAGCCTCCAAGGCAAACTCAGGGGCCCGAAAGCAAGGTGGTCCTCTCAGATGTGGAACGCATGGGCACCAAGACTTTCAGAGGTATATGCTAGTTTCCTATTTTTGCTGTTACAAGTTACCATAAATTCAGTGGCTTGAAACAACTCAAATTTCTTATGTGACAGTTCTGATCTGAAACTGGTCTCACTGGGCTAAAAATCAAGGAGTTAGCACAGCTGCATTCATTTCTGAAGACTCTAGGGGAGAATCTGTTGTCTTGCCTTTTCCAACTTCTAGAGGCTGCCTGAATTCCTCAGCTCATGGCCCTCTTCCCCCATCAAAGCTAGCAATGGCCCTTTGAGTCTTTCTCACATCACATCACTCTTCTTCCTCCCTTTTCCACTTATAAGGACCCTTGCGATTACATTAGACTCATCCTGGTTATCCAGGATACTCTCCTAATCAGCTGATTAGCAACCTTAATTCCATCTGCAACCTTAAATCCCCTTTGCGTGTAACAGAACATGTTTTGTTGTCACAAGCAAGTAAAAGAACTACTCTGAGCCTTTTTTCTGTTACATAAACATTAGGCAGCAGGATCACAACTGGAGTTAAAAGACATTCAGATAACACAGGCATGATGACTTGCATTTGCAAGGGCATTTGCAAGGGCATTGAAGAACAACTTTGGGCTAGAATTCTTTTGCTTCTTTTCCTTTCTTCCTCTTCCCCCTTCTTCTTTGCTTCCTTTAACCCTTTCCTTGTTTCTCTCTCCTCCTTGTACTCTCCCTGTTACTCTTCTTCTTCCACCTTTTTTTCTCCTGCTGCTCCTTTTAATAGCAAGCAAGATCTTGTCCAAAGGGCAAGATCACTCCTAGCTCCCAGGTCCTAGAGAAGAGATTTGTCTCTCAGGCAGAAACCTGAAGAACTCTGGAGAACTGCTGAGTTCCACCAATATCAGGGATGATACACTGAACACTCTGGCTTCACAGTTTAGCCTCTTCAACTTTAATGGCATTTGCCTTATTCTTTCTCCCATCTACTCTCAAGACCATAACCAGGAATATCTATTATCCATAAGTCAATCAAGACTGAAATATTAAAATTATAAAATCCCACCAACACTTTGTATTCTGCCAGCCCTTCCAAACCTTTATACCCAGTACCTTGGATCTTCAGCCTAGTAGGAACTTCTAGTCCCTTGATCTCCCCATCTTTGGTTTTCTAATAATCAGCATCTCTCTGGACTCACCACCTTTTTTGCCCAGTCATACCCTTTGATCCACCTCCTTAAACCAGTACATTCAACATCTCATATATTCCTCATCAAAGTCTAACTCTGTTTTACCCTAGCTGCTGATTTTCTCTGCTCTCTGTTTCCAAGTGCTATTGAAAAAACTCACATAATTGCATCTAATTGTGCAACTATCAATTCATGTCTCCAACTTTAGCAAGTTCTCAACATGACAGCACAAATATACATTCTGCTACTATTCTAATGTTCCTCCTACTCTTTCCAGAATTTACAAAATCTCTCCAAAGCTTGGAGTTACCTCAGCACAGAGAGACTTAATCCTCCTCAACTTTGCTTCTGCTTAATGAGAAAAGGTAACAAATCCCCTTGGTGACCAAGGTTGGTAGCAATAAAAAAGCCAACTACCTTTCCTGCCCACTGTAGATAGCAGAACTGTGAATCACTGCATAGTATCCAAACTACCTCTGAGCTTATACAAACATGCTGCCCTTGAGGAAACACTACAAAACTGTGCAAGATTCCAGAGTTGAATGATAGCTAAGAATAGCAAGCATTTATTACATGCTGACTATATGCTTGGCTCTGTGCTAAAGACTATATGGGCATTGCTTTACTTAAACTTCATAAAAAACTTATTATGTGGGTACCATTAGTATCTTCATTTTATAGATGAGGAAACAGACACTGAAAAGTTAAGTAACTTGCCTAGGATTAAGTGGCTGTGAAAGTAAAATCAGGATGAAGCAGTAAAGTTCAGAGAAGTTAAGAGATGTAGCAAAACCACTAAGTCAATTCAAATATAGGTCTGTTTTACTTCAGGCCCCTAGTAATGTCCTCATCCACAAAGAGTGAAGAGGATTAGAATACTGATATATAGACATCATCAGAATGCCTTGGGTGGTAGTTTAGTTCATTATAGTATTTTCCATGTAAAAATGCAATTTGTGACCCAAGATCTAAGATACCTCACAAAGAGCTCCCTCTGTTTCATTAGCAAATAAGGCATAAAAAATGTTCATACTTTCCTAATAAACCCTTAGGATCACAAGGGATGGCTGAAGTTCAAGGAAAATTAGCTTAATGCATCTTTCAGAGCTGTCATTAGCATTGGAAAGACAAAAAATAAATTGACAGTGGCCCAAAAAACCCTGAGTTGGACCTAAGAATCACAAATGAATATGCCACAAAAAGAGACTTTACATCTGTTAATTCTGCCTAAAACCGCAACCATCATCTCACAGCAATAATCATTGTGTTGAACATTACAGTTTTTAAGGTGTTTCTCCCAAGCAGGTCAAAGGGTAGAAGGGAGAAAAATCTTCATCTGACGTTTTCAAGAGTGGTTAGACCTTAACGCCACCTGAAACTCAAAAAGTAGTGACTTCAAACATCGTATTTAAATATCGTTGCCACATGTATTATTTTTTTTTAAACTTTCTGCAACCAGATCTCACAAGAATTCTCTCAAGTTACTGAGACCACAAAAGTCTCTTTTTTTTAACTCCACTTCCAACTTCGCTGTAAGTTTGAGATTGTTTCTAAATTTTATTAAACTATCAAATGTCTTAGTCTGTTCTCATTCTTTATAACAATTGAAAGCTTGGTAGAGATGCTGTAGAATTTTTTGGAAATTAGGGAGGCCTATAATGACACATTTATCTATTATATTCTGAAACTTAGCCAACTAAATGCCAATGTATGGTAGTTTTTGGTGCAACTGGGCAAAAGTGTCCAAGCTGACAGCTGTGGCTCTTCCCATTATCATACTGGTCTTATGTTGGTCCTGAACCACATGGACACTATCCCTTTTCTTTCATTCAACCTTAAAGATTAAATCTGAGTTGAAGAACAGTGTGCCCATTTTTTCCCATGGAGGGGAAGAAATTAAGGATGAAATGTATCAGGGGCAATTTCAGTACTACCCATTTAGCAAAAAGAAAACACTCTATTTATTCAACAAATATTATTGACTGTCTACTATGTCTAGGCACTGGGAATGGAGCAATGAATAAAATAGTCAGAGTCTCTTTTCTCATACATGCATGCATACACTTTAGTGTGAGCTTGTGGGAGGTAGATAGGAAATAAACAAGTAAATAGAGAATATGTGCTATAGTGATAAATGCAATGGATAACAATAAGCAGGCTAAGGAGAACAGGGAGTGATTGAGGGAGGTAGGTTACAATTTTATATGAGGGGGTCAAGAGTGGTCTCTCTAATAAGATGATATTAGCTGCAACCTGAAGCAAGTAAGAACCTGAGCAAAATAGATACCTAGGAGAAGAATATTCCAGGCTGAGAAAACAGTAATAGAAAAGACCTTCCATTGGGAATAAGTAGAAACATGCTTAGAGAGCCCAAGAAAAGCAAGGAGTTTGGCATGGCTGGAGTGTGTGGGCAAGAGTAGAATGATGGTAGAAGTGGGGAGGTTGTGTATGTTCTTAGAGACCATAGTGAGAACTCTGAATTTTACCCTGAGGAAGTTAAGAAGCACTGGGGATTCTGAATAGAGGAGTGACAAGAACTGACTTAGGAGTTAAAAGGATCTCTTTGGGTGCTGAGTTGAGAATGACTGCAGAGATGTAAAGGCAGATGCACAGAGAGCAGTTAGGAGGTTGTTGGATTAACCCAAGTAAGAGAAAATGGTGGATTAGGTCAGATGGTAGCAAAAGACAGGGAGAATTAATCAGATTCTGGATTTATTCTGAAGGCAGAACCAACAGGACTTTCTGATTATTTGGATGTGTGGCACAAGAGAAAGCAAGAAATCACACATGACTAAAAGGTTTAGCATTGCCAGTAATTAAGATGGGGAAGATGGGAGGTTTGAGACATGTTTAGATGTCTCTTAGATATCCAAATGGAAATGTCAAGTAGATTGTTGGATATACAAGACTGAGTTTCACATAGAAGTCCAGGTTGGAAGTGTCCATTTGGAAGTCATAGTAGTTACATGGATGAGAGTACCTGTGAGTGAATTCAGTAGGCAAGAAAGTAGACATGGGGACTAAACTCTGAGGTACTGCAATATTTAGAATTATAGGAAATAAAGAGAAATCAGTAAAGACCAAGGAGTGAGCAATGAGATAAGAAGAGACCCAAGGCAGCATGTTATCTTTGAAATCAAGTGAGAAAGGAGTCATTATTCAATAGCTCAAACTGGAGTAAGAGCTGGAAAGGAGTCCTGGCTCTTCATACTAAGCTGCATGGAAGACAAAAATGGAAGAGTGCCACCAAAGACTGAGTCTGATCAGTCAAGGAAAATAACTCCACATACCAATAAATGCGGTGTGATCAATGTCCTTGAAATCTGTCCAGATCAGAAATTCCCTCAAGGAGAGTGTTGTCAGGAAGAGATGAGAGTACCAAGGAAAGTCCACAGTCCTAGTTTACCCCATTCTTTATGTTCTCTTAACTCATTGAGTTCAACCAGAAGCCTAAGAGAGCCTGGAGTGTGCCTCTCCTACTCAGAGCGGGAGACCAGCTGAGAGTCAGGGAGTTCTACTGTGATCTGAGAGGGCCACTGCCTCTATTTTTCACTGCTCTTTGGTATCCTCCTGGGATCACTGAGAGGAAGACATCAGCTGTGCCCTCAAGAAAGTTTGAAGTGAGTAAATGAGATTAGTTCAGGTAGCAGTAACAATACACAGTCACGCGTCACTTAATGGAGATGCTCTATGTAAAATGTGTCTGTAAGTTATTTTCATCACTGACAATGATGAAGTCACCTAACAATTTATAGTAACCTAAGTGGTATAGTCTACTGCATACCTGCGATACATGATATGAACTATGACTCTTAGTCTACAAACCTATATAGCATGTTACTGTACTGAATACTGTAAGCAATTGTAACACAATGGGAAGTATTTGTGTATCTGAACATATCTAAATATAGAAAAAGTACAGTTAAAATACAGTATAAAAGATAGAATGTGGCACACCATTATAGAGCAGCTCCATTATAATCTAAGGAGACCAGTCATATATGCAGTCCATTGTTGACCAAGTTGTTGCTATCAGTGAATAACTGTATCATACTAGTACCCACTCTTTTTTTTTTCAGCTTCATTGAGGTATAATTTAACATAGGATAAGCTGAACATATTTAAAGTGCACACTTTTATAAATATTGAGATGAATACACCTGTTAAATAATCATCACAATAAATTTTGACATATATGTACCAGAAACTTTCTCCTGCCCCTTTGTAATCCCATTCTCCCAAGTCTATTTGCATCACCACCAACCACAGATAGCCACTGTTCTGTTGTCTGTTACTGTAGATGGGTTTGCATTTTCTACAATTTTATGTAGAGTCTACAGTATGCACTCACTTTTCTCTGCCTTCTTTAACTTGGCATACTCACTTGAGATCTGTGGATATTGTGTGCCAATACATTGGTCCTTTTTATTTCTGAGTTGAATTCTATTGTATAGATATACACCTATACACCTCTTAATTCACCTCTTTATTCACCTCCTCACTAAATATCTATTGACCATTAGAAAAATTATGGAGGAAAACGTGGTCAAGGACACCTATCCTAGAAGCAAGCAGATGCATGCATACCACTATTCATGTTAAAGATCTTTCCCTGGAGTTGAGGAAGCAAGGACCCCAAGTGCTCCAGCAACTGCATGTCAATGGACAGTACATATTTCTCCTCAAGATAAAATGATTTTGGGCCAGATGCAGTGACTCACATCTGTCATTCCAGCACTTTGGGAGGCTGAAGCAGAAGGATCACTTAAGCCCAGGAATTCAAGACCAGGCTGGGCAACATAGGGAGACCCCTTCTCTACCAAAAAAAAAAAAAAAAAAAAAAATAGCTGGGCATGGTTGTGCATGCCTGTAGTCCCAACTACTCAGGAGGCTGAGGTGGGAGAATTTCTTGAGCCTGGGAGTTAGAGGCTGAAGTGAGTCTTGATCGCACCACTACACTCTAGCCTGAGCAATAGAGCGAGAACTTTTCTCAAAAAAAAAAAAAAAAAGGTGACTTAAAAGATACACATTAACAAAAAATCAGCTTTGAAGTTAACCCTAGATTAAGATTAAAGATTTCCTATGGTTTTGTTGAGTCTCAACACAGCTTGACCACACTGCTAGAGAGAAGTGTAGGTTATCTCCACAGCCACAAGATGAGCATTTGCAGCACTTTGATTCTTTGGAGCACAGAAATGCAGACTCTGTGCTCTCAGGCATTCCTGCCTCTGCTAACACCTTTATCCATCTCTGCCATGCTCTAAAAATGGTGCCCACCTTGCCAGGGGCGGGGCAGGGAGGCCTCCTTTGTTACTTTGTAGTCCCTGTGTGTGTTACAGATAACATTTGACATACTGTGAGTTACTTGTTTTGCTCTCGCCTGAAATCTGCACCAAGTCTCTTCGGAGGCCTCCAAGATCAAAGAGTTGTACTGATTTAGCTACTACTTCCTAGAGTAAAGCAGTAGCCAGAATCAGATTAAGGTGTTGTGATTCAGCTTTTGAAGGCAAGAGTGGTGATATATCTCTGAATAGCCTGATGGAGTCTTTGAAAGCCAGTGTGAGAAAATCAGGTACACTGGTTATGTTAATTGAATACACGGGTTACTATGTAAGGCAGAGATAAGTCTGTGAAGAACTCACAAAAAGTAGTGATGCCACCAAGTAGGGAATTAGAAAGCAGGCAACTGAGCTGTGTTTCATACAGTGAGATTCGAGTTCATTAGATGCTGATGATTGATTTTCTACTTGATTATAAACTGTAGGTACAGAGAATATGTTTTATTCATTTCTGCGTTTCCCTCAAAGATGAGCCTGGTGAATAAATACTTGATTAGAGTATGGGTATGTGGGAGGATGAACTAGTGGGGAACATTCTGGGGAAGGATCTGGGCTTTGAGGCCCACAGAAATGTCTCCCTATTAAAAAGAGTTGGTTTCCTCGCCGAACTCCGACCTGACCTGGGGAAACAGATTCTGGAGTTAGTGTTAGACTATTCTCTCCTCTCTTTGCCTTCAGGAATAAACTACTTTGCAGATTTTCTGAAAGCAAAAGTATCTATTTAAATCATCAGTCACTTAAGCAAGAAGAGGTTTGTGAATATTGACCTAAGGGCCACTTGTTATAACAGACACCTCCACAGAAGGTGAGGCATGGCTGCTGCTCAGGAGCTTTTGCACTGTTCTGCACACGCCCTCTCTGTCGTTTCTACATGTGGTTCTGGCTCCAGCATCTAAGAGTATAGATGAGAAAAAGGAGCCAATGGCTGGGGCTCTGCTGGTAAGGATGTGGCCACTGAGACCCAATATCACATGCACTAGCAGTTGTTTTGGGGGAAAGGGTACAATATCTATCATTTACTTCAAAATACTTCATTATCAATTATTCTTGTGTGTTACTTTTATACCCTAGAAAAAAGAGGCCAGGTATAATGGGTCACACCTGTAATCCCAGCACTTTGAGAGGCCAAGGTGGGCAAATCACTTGACCCCAGAGTTTGAAACCAGCCTGGGCAACATAGCAAAACCCCATTTCTACAAAAAATACAAAATTAGCCAGGCTCACTACAGGCTCACTCCTATAGTCCCAGCTACTCGGGAGGCTGAGATCGGAGGATGACTTGAGCCAGGGGAAGTTGAAGCTGCAGTGAGCCATGATCACGCCATGACACTTCAGCCTGGGCAACAGAGTAAGATCCTGTCTCAAAATACAAATAAATAAATAAATAAATAAATAAATAAATAAATAAATATTTTTTAAAAGAATATGGGCTGTGTGTGATGGCTTATGCCTGTAATCCCAACACTTTGGGAGGCCAAGGCAGGAGGATCACCTGCACTCAGGAATTTGACACCAGCCTGGACAACATAGTAAGACCTTGTCTCTACTAAAAGAAATTAAAAAATTAAAAAAAAGAATATGAACCCAGAGAATGGTGAAGTAATATGTAATCAAAAGGTTATGCTACAAGTTAGCAACTGAAAAATATTTCAACTATCTTTATCTCTGATAAGTACCAGATGTGTCTTAACTAGAATGTTTAAGACATCTGGCTTGACTGAGATATTGTAGAGACAATCCCCAAACTTATATAAACAGGACATAAAAAAAGAGATTTCTGCTTTTAATCTTAATGGAGTAATAGGGATGCAATTTGCCCTCTCAACTCAACCAAGTAAAAAATAATGGGTAAAATACATAAAACAACATGTTTCAGACATTAGGCAACAAGCAGCATGGGGCAATAATTCCTGAGAAAAGGCAAACAAGTGATGTGAGACCAACAATTAAGCAGCTTACTTTCTAGAGAGACTTTCCAGGTTGTAGTGCTGGGAGGGAAGGGTAGAGTCCCAAACAGCTCAATGGTATCTCTGAATTGAGGAGTCAGCTAAGAACTGGAGGAGGCCAAAGTGGCTAGGAGTTTGCACAGGAGACTGCAGAAAAGGAAGGACTTGTCCAGAGAGGAGAGAGCTACATATAGAAAGAGTTCCAGAAATATCTAGAGGGTTCCCTTCAAGCCTTTAACTGAGCATTGCTCACCCTCTGCATGTGCAGAAACTACCTGAGGCAGGAGGAAAAAATAAGGAAACACTAGAAAGCTTCAGGTGGAATAATGCCAGTGATTATATAGGGCCAGAAATAATTTGTTGTCCCACCAGCCAAATTGGAAAAAGCCTTGTAATACACAGGCATCAGAATATTGCTTCAGTAATGAGGCAAAATTAGACCTGGAATAAAAGTTGCTCTGGTCTCACATTTTACAAAAGCAAACCTTCAAAGGACCAAACTTTATAAGTAATTGAAATGTGACCCAAAGTGCAAGAACTGAGTGCAAGAATATTTAAAGAAATTTTTAAAATATCCAGCATCCAACAAGGTAAAATTTACTGTGTGTCATTCAATAAAAATAATTGCCAGGCATAAAAAGCGGAAAAAATACAGTTCAAAATAAGGAGAAAAGCCAATCAACAGAAACAGACCCAGAAATGACAATGATAAGCATTAGTAGATAAAGATATTTTCAGAGTTGTAACAATTATATTCTATAAGTTTAAGAAAGTAGAAGAGCATGTTGGGGAAAGACATGAGAGATAGGAAAAATACCCAATTCCAAACTTCTGGGATGAAGAAAACAAAATCTGAGATGAAAACTGTGCTGCTTAATATTACACTGGTATTAATAGTTGATTAGACACTGCAGAAGAAAATATTAGTAAATTTGAAGACATAGAAACTACCCAAAGTGAAATACACAAGGAAAAAGACTGACAAAAAAACTGCATCAAGGAGCTATGGAACAACTCCAAGAAGCCTAATTTGTATGTAATTGAAGTCCACAAAAGGGTTAAGGGGGAACAAAGGCTATTTGGAGAAATAATGGTCAAAATTTTTCAAAAACTGAAGAAGGCTATAAATCCACATATCCAAGAAGTTTAATGAATCTCATGCACAAGAAACAAAGAAAACTACTGCAAAGAGCATCACAATCCAATTGCTCAAAACCAGTAATAAATGGAAAATCTTAAAAGCAACCAGAAAAATAAAGACATATTACATGTAGAACAAAAAAAAAAAGAATGAAGGAAACTTTTCACTTAAAATGTTGCAAGCCAGAAAACTGTGGAGCAACATCTCTGAAGTATTAAAAGAAAAAAAAACAGCTAAAATTCTATAATCAGTAAAAAAAAGTTTCAGACTCTAAGATGAAATACTTTTCCTCAGACACGCAAAAGCCAAAGTAATTCAAACAAAAACAGACTTACACATACATTGTTGTCTGCACAGAGTCCTGTATCGTGAACCATCTGTGGGTCTTTCAACCGGGAATACCAGCACCTCTTCTGGTGGAGGTGGCAGGGGAGTGAAATGGACTCTGTGAGGGTCCTCAGTTTTGGTTGTTTAATCCACTATTTTTGTGCTGGTTGCCTCCTGCCAGGAGGTGGTGCTTTTCAGAAAGCATCAGCTGTAGTAGTGTGGAGAGGGAACAGTGGTGGGCGGGGCCTAGAACTCCCAAGAGTATATGCCCTTTGTCTTCAGTTACCAGGGTGGGTAGGGAAGGGCCATTGGGTGGGTCAGGGCTAGGCATGTCTGAGCTCAGACTCTCCTTGGGCGGGTCTTGCTGTGGTTCCTGTGGGGGATAGGGTGAGGTTTCCAGGTCAATGGAGTTTTGTTCCTAGGAGGATTATGGCTGCCTCTACTACGTCATGCAGGTTGCCAGAGAAGTGGGGGAAAGCCAGCAAGCATAGATCTCACCCAGCTCCCATGCAAACTGAAGGGCCTGTCTCTTTCCCACCATGCCCCACCTACCCGTGACAGCACCGAGTCTGTTTCCAGGCAGTGGGTGAGCAGGGCTGAGAACCTGCCCCAGGCTACCCACCTCTCAGCTGCAAAAGCAAGTATGGCTCTCCTTCTTCCCCAGCCTGTGGAGTCTGCCCTCCCCTGAGTTCTGGCGAAGAGGCTTCACGATCAGTTCAAATTGTTACAAAGTTCAGCTACAGATTTCCTTTTCCCTGTGGCCTTTTCCCAGTGCCCCGGGCCACCTTCCCAAAGGACCTCTGTGAGGCCAGGCAGAAATGGCTTGCTAGGGGACCCACCAAATTCACAGGGCTTTCCCTGCTGCTTCCTCTACCCCTGTATTTCGCTTGGCTTTCTCAATTGACTCAGCTCCAGGTGAGGTCAGAATCTTCTCCGGTAATCTAGACCTTCAGTTTCCCCAGTGCAGGTGTGTGTTTGGGGGCAGATGATCTCCCTTTCCCACTTCCACAGTTTGGGCACTCACACTATTTGGGGTGTCTCCCAGGTCCTGCAGAAGCAATCTGCTTCCTTCAGAGGGTCTGTGGGTCCTCTCGGGTTTTCTGATTTATTCCTGCAGTCGTTCTGGAGGAAAAAATCTCATTGGGATCCTTCACATGCTACTCTGTCTGTCCAAGTCCAGGCTGCAATACAGTCTTGCCTCCCATCTGCCATGATCCAGATTTACACATACATTGTTAATTGACTTTAATAAATTGTACCAAGTCAATTCAATGGATGAAATAATCACTTCAATAAATGGTGCTGGAACAACTGGGTAATTATACACAAAAATTTACCTTGATCTTCAATTCACACCAAATACAAATATTAATTTAAAAAGGATTATAAGGCTGGCTACAGTGGCTCACACCTGTAATCCCGGCACTTTGGGAGGCCGAGGCAGGTGGATCACCTGAGGTCAGGAGTTCAAGACCAGCATGGTCAACAAGGTGAAACCTCATCTCTACTAAAAATACAAAAATTATCTGGGCATGGTGGAAGGTGCCTACAATACCAGCTACTTGGGAGGCTGAGGCAGGAGAATCACTCGAACCCAGGAAGCAGAAGTTGCAATTAGCTGAGATTAAGGCATTGCACTCCAGCCTGGGCAACAAGAGTAAAACTCCATCTCAAAAAAAAAAAAAAAAAAAACAAAGAATGGAGGGGAGGGGAGATTATATTTATTTTTCAAGAGAAATTTAAGAGTTAAATATATGCAACATTAGAATAAACTTTAGCGGAAATTCTGAGTGAATGTGGGTTTGGAAAATATTTTTAAAATATAGCCCAAAAGCTTTCATAGTTTCTAAATATAAGTAAGAAAAAAATATATCTGCTAGAAGCACAAACTCTAAAAAAAATAAATAAATTACTTGGACTTCATCAAAATTAAAAACTTTTGCTCTTGAAAAGACACTGCTATGAAAATGCAAAGGTGATGGCCGGGCATAGTGGTTCACACCTGTAATTCCAGCACTTTGGGAGGCCAAGGCAGGTGGATCACGAGGTCAGGAGTTTGAGACCAGCCTGACCAACATGGTGAAACCTTGTCTCTACTAAAAATACAAAAATTAGCCAGGCGTGGTGGTGCATGCCTGTAATCTCAGCTACTCAGGAGGCTGAGGCAGGAGAATCGCTGAAACCCAGGAGGTGGAGGTTGCAGTGAGCCGAGATTGTGCCGCTGCACTCTAGCCTAGGCAATGGAGCAAGACTCCATCTCAAAAAAATAAAAGAAAAAAAGAAAGAAAGGGAAGGGGAGGGGAGGGAAAAGGTGAATCAAGGACTAGAAAAAACTATTTGCAAAACATGTATCTTAAAAATCATATAAATCGTTAATATGTAAAGATCTCTCACTACTAAATGAATAAAACACAACCAATAAAAATGGACAAAATATTTAAATGGACACTTCACCACAAAAGATTTATACATGCCAAATAAACACATGAAAAGACTGTTAACATCATTAGTCATTAGGGAAATGCAAATTAAAACCACAATGAGATATCATTATGCAGCTGAAAGGCTAAAATTTAAAAGGCTGACCATACCAAGTATGGATATCTTGATATGTAGGAACTGAACTCTCATACGCTGCTTGTAAAATGTAAATGATATAACTACTTTTGAAAATAGTTTGGCAGTTTCTTAAAAGGTTAAATATACACCTACCATATGACCTAACCATTCTACTCTTTGGTATTTACCCAAGAGAAATGACCGCATATATCCACACAAAGATTTATATACAAATGTTTATAACAGTTTCATTTGTAGTAGCCCAAAACTGGCAACAATTCAAAGCTATCAACAGTTGAAAGAATAAACTGTGATATATCCTTATTGTGGAATAACACTCAACAATAAAAAGGAGTAAACTATGTTGCGGGAAGTCAGGGACCACGAATGCAAGGGACCAGCTAGAGCCGAGGCAGAGGAACATAAATTATGAAGATTTCATGGACATTTATCACTTCCCTAATAATACTCTTATAATTTCTTAAACCTGTCTTACTTTAAACTCTTAATCGTGTTATCTTCGTAAGCTGAAGATGTACGTCACCTCAGGACCCTGTGATGATTGTGTTAACTGTACAAATTGATTATAAAACGTGTGTTTGAACAATATGAAATCTGATTGTAAAATGTGTTTTTGAACAATATGAAATCAGTGTACCTTGAAAACGAACAGAATAACAGTGATTTTAGGGAACAAGGGAAGACAACCATAAGGTCTGACTGCCTGCAGGGTTGGGCAAAAAGAGCCATATTTTTCTTCTTGCAGAGAGCCTATAAATGGATGTGCAAGTAGGAGAGATATCACTAAATTCTTTTCCTAGTAAGGAATATTGATATTTAATACTCTGGGAAAAGAATTGCTTTCCTGGGGGGAGTTCTATAAACGGCTGCTCTGGGAGTGTCTGTCTTGTGCGGTTGAGATAAGGACTGAAATACGCCCTGGTCTCCTGCAGTACCCTCAGGCTTATTAGGGTGGGGGAAAAACCACTCCCTGGTAAATTTGAGATCAGACTGGTTCTCTGCTCTTGAACCCTGTTTTCTGTTGTTTAAGATGTTTATCAAGACAATATGTGCACAGCTGAACATAGACCCTCATCAGTAATTCTAATTTTGCCTTTTGCCTTTTGATCTTTGCTTTTGTCCTTGCCCTATTTCCTCAGAAGCATGTGATCTTTGTGACCTACTCCCTGTTCGTACACCCCCTCCCCTTTTGAAATCCCTAATAAAAACTTGCTGGTCTTGCGGCTCAGGTGGTCATCATGGACCTACCAATATGTGATGTCACCCCTGGTGGCCCAACTGTAAAATTCCTCTCTTTGTACTCTTTCTCTTTATTTTTCAGTCTGGCTGACACTTAGGGAAAATAGAAAGAACCTACATTGAAATACTGGGGGGAGGTTCCCCCAATAAAACTACACTCAGTAGTATGGATAAATTGCAAAATAATTATGCTCAGTGAAAAAAAAAGCTAGATTTTTTTCTAAAGTACAAAACAAGGATACATACGATTCCACTTATATGAAATTCTAGGTTAAGCAAACTATAGTGACAGAGGCAAATCAGAATGAGTGAGTCTGAAAGACAGACAGATTACAAAGGGGCAAGAAAAAACTTCGGGCATGTTGGAATCAAGTGTCATACTTCAAGCTTGTGTACTTTATTATGTGTGAATTATATTGCAGTTTTAAACATGCTTTTAGAATCTAGAAAGTAGTCCAACTTTGTAAGTGGCACCATTGACCTGATTGATAAATAGATTTATGTCAAGTCCGTGGTTTTAGAATGTTTTTACTGTTTGACTGAAGCTACATCACTAGCCATATCTTGCTGATAAAACATTGTTGCATTTTCCTGAGGTAAATCCTTGATGCTAGATGCTAGCTAGATTCATCAAGCCTGCAGAAGAATGGTTTTGGTTTGCATTTCCCTAATGATTCATGATATTGAGCATTGTTTCAAGCACCTGATGGCCAGTTGTATGTCTTCTTTTGAGAAATGCTTATTCAGGTCTCAATTACTATATGATCCAGCAATCTTATTACAGGATGTATATCCAAAGGAAATGGAACCAGTATGTCAAAGAGCTATCTGCACTCCAATGTTTATTGGAGCACTATTCACAATAGCCAAAATGTGGAATCAACCTAAGTGTCTAACAACAGATAAATGGATAAAGAAAATGTGGTAGATATACACAATGGAATACTATATGGCCATAAAAAAGAATGAAATTCTGCCATTTGATACAACATGGATGAACCTGGAGGATATTGTGTTAAATGAAATAAGCCAGGCCAGAAAGACAAATATCATATGATCTCATTCATATGTGGAATCTAAAAAAGTTGATCTCATAATAGTAGAGAGTGCAATGGTGGTTACCAGAGACTAGGGTGGTTGGGGGAGGAGGGGATGGGAAATGTTGATCAAAGGATACATAACTACAGTTAGATAGAAGGAATAAATTTCAAAAGGTCTACTGTATGGCAAGGTTTTTATACTTAATGGTGATATACTATATTCTTAAAAGAGAGATGTTATATGCTTTTTCCACAAAAATGATAACTATATGAGGTAATACATTTGTTAATTATCTAGATTTAACCATTCCACAATATATATATACTTCAAAACATCATATTGTATACAATAAAAGCATAAAATGCTGTCAATTTTTTAAACTTTTTAAAAAAATACATAATAAAAAGAACTTAGAAGCTATACATAAAAAGTCAGCCTAAGTTAGTTTGCAATGATGGAGGTGGGAAGAGTGCAGGGGCTGATATTCAAAAGCATTCCTCAATGCTTTTGTAGTGGTTAGACCTATGTGCAAATGCTACTGTCGTTCCTCTGATCATTGTAAACAAGCAAGAAAAAGAGTAGTAATGTTAGATCTTGGACTGAATACGAGGCCACTGGAAGCAGTTAGGATTGGATGTTCCCAGTCCATCTCTGATTGTGTCATACATGGGCCTAGGAGGTAACAGGGAGTTAAAATTCCTTGTGTCATTCTTAAAAGACAACAGAAGATCTAGGGCAATGCTTTTTAACTTCAGCTGCATATTAGAATAACCTGCGAAACTTTGCAAAAATAACATCTGGATCTTAATCCAGACCTAAAAAATCTGAATTCCTAGGGGGAGGAACCCAGAGTTTGGAATGTTTTTAAGCTCCTCAAGAGATTCTAAGACAGCTAAGAAAACAATGTATCAACAGTTTATTCTGTGGCAGAATAATCAATTGGAAAAATTTTACTGTATTTTGTTTTTTTCTTTCATGGATATTCATAACCTTAGAAGGGAAAAGCAGCCAATGCCCATACCTGCTCCCCTCCCCCTAATCCCTCATATCCTTACATCCTTATTGTCTTTTGCCTGAACTTTATTTAAGGGGAAGAGTAAAAACCAATTCCTTCCTTCCTATATTCCTTCCTTCTTTCTCAATGTGTTTCAGAGTGGGAGTTGGGGAAAGGCTACCTCTTTGTTTTAGAACAGTGAATTCTCAAACTTCAATATATCAAAATCACCTGGTAGTCTTGTGAAACCCTAGCTTGCTGGGTCCCAGCCCCAGAGTTTCTGATTCAGTAGATATCAGGTATGGCCAGAGTGTGCATGTCTACAAACTCCCAGGTGATGTTGATGCTGCCTGCTGGGAGCACATTTTGACAACCACTATTTTAGAGGTTGTGCCATGATTAGGTTGAATTATTTCTCAGCGGTTGAATGGACAAGTTCAATAATTTAAAAAGGAAATGCTAAAGTCCAAAAGGTCGTGAACTTTAGGGACTGGGATAGGAGAGAGGTTGGAGACTTAGAAGAGTTCAAAACTTGCCTCCGTGCTTTCCTGAGTGAGGAGGCCTGCACGGGTGTCAATAGCAAGTGGTCATATGGGGACATCGCATTGAGACACTCGACAGAGGTGACCAGGGCTGAGCTCACCATAAAAAGAAGCTGCCAGTGGAGCTGCACAATTTGTTAGGCCACTCAGACATGACATGCAACAACATCAGCAGTGTGCCTGCAGGGCACCAGAACCAGGGTCCTCTCTCTCTTTCCAACTGCATGAGCCCTAGGGTACAGCTGAAGAGGAAGATACTACGAGAGGTGATTGGTCTGATGTCTCTCCAACTTAGTTAGAGGAGCCTTAACCCAGCCTGAATTTAATTTAGAAAAATAATGAAATGTGATAAATGTTGCCCTCTGAATGCTGTGGAGTAGTCAAGGCCTGTTTTAATATCTTCTGCTGAAACAAGGCCCCATTAACTCTTTGACTAGGAAGCATGGTTGTTACCCTGATTACAGAGGCCCCCTCAGCTAGGGCAAAGTTCAGTGGGGATATTGCTTCCCACACACGGAGAATGGCAATTGCCAGGTTGTGAGCATGCGGAATGTGGAGAGAACCAGAGAAGCATTTGAAATGGAGCTCACAGATTACTGCAGGGTATTGTAACTGTAAATGCATTCTGTTTGTTAAACGGGGGTTAGTGGTTAGGAAAGAAATGGAATTGTCTCATTCATAGGTTCAAGCTGCATATGATTTTCTAGGCATATATCAGGAGCTGGGGATACAAAGGTGGATTAGATCTGACTACAGTTCTCAAGAGGTATTCAGTTTAGAGAAGGGGTGGTCATTTATTATTGTGTTTGTCTAAGGCAGTAAAAGGTACTACAATAAATATTCATGCAAAGTTCTATGGCAGCACAGAAAGAGTAATTCATTCTGTCTAGGGAATATTGGGAATAACAGAATCCTTCAAAGAAAAAACAATGTGTGAGTTGAATCTTGGTGAACAATTAGTAGTTTACCAGACAACAGGGACAGAAGAAAAATGTCTATCTGAGCAAAAAGAGTGATGGGGTAGGCAAAGAAGAGAGGGAGATTGCTTCAAAATGTAGGGAATGACTAGTGGGCTAGTGTCAGCACAATTCAGTGTTTGGGTATTGCAGCGGGTGGGGAAAGGTTGACAAGAGGATACAATAGAGGGTGGGGATCATATTGAGAAGACCCCATATTCATATTCCACTGGTATGAGGGAATTTAATAGTAGAAGTTTTATAAAATGTTTATATGTCTCCATACTTATAGGTTAACCACTGCCCTGAGAGCACTAAGTAACCCCTGCCCCAAGCTGCTTTCATCCTCTCTTGAGGCCCCCTTCACGCATCTCTCTATCATCTGGCAACTAGGTTAATACTTGACATCGCAGAAACTCTCCATGTATTACTCTGCTCCTATCTTTAAAATTTTCATACTCTTTTTTTATATGTAAGTAATTTATTTGTCTTCCTCCAGTATTTTGATTTGGAAGCTTAGATGTTTAACCTCTCATCTTTTTAAAAATATGAACATACAACTATAAACTTCCCTCTAATCACTGTTTTAGTTGCAACCTATCAATATTGATGTGTCCCATTTGTATTATGATTTAGTTTAAAATATTTTTAATTTCTCTTGTTAATTTTTCTTTCACTCATGGGTTGCTTAAATGTGTGGCTTAATTTCAAAACATTTGAGGGACATCTAGTTATCATTCTTTCATTGATTTCTAGTTTAATTCTACTGTGCACAAAATACATGCTCTGTCTGATTTCAATCCTTTGAAATTTTTTGAAACTTGATTTTGGCCCAGCATGTGGTCTTTTTTGATGAATATGCTATGTATACTTAGAAAAAAATGTATATTTTCTGTTTGTTGAGAATAGAGTGTAGAACTTACCCTTAGGAAGTGTTCCTTCTGGAGTTTCAACCAAAAGCTTAGACAAATTACTTGCGCCCTTCCACTTTACCAGGTTGGAACTTCAATCTCTGTTGCCCCAGCACTGTGTAGTTGTTGAAATATCTGCTTAGATGAATTTCCCTCCAACTCCTGTTTCCACAAGGTATCATGACATCCTGCCCTGCTGTGCTACGCAGCGTTTAAGATGTCCCCCGTGACCCATGTACTCTTGTGTAGCCCCCTCCTCTTTGAGTGTGGACTGGACTTATTTGAATGTGTCCCCCTCCTCTATAGATTCAAGAAAAAAGAATTTTTTGAGACCATGCAAGCAGAACCTACTAGGTAGGGTTAGATTTGGTATAAATGAAAATGAGAAATAAATAATTATTCTTGGGTTTTTAGCTTGCACAGATAAGGGAATAGTAATGCCACTAAGCAAGATTGAGAAATCTGAAGGAAAATCAGTAACCATGTGGGAATATCAAGTAGCAATTGAATAGACAACCCTGGAGTTCTGGAGGTAAAGGACGACAAGTATAGATTTGGGATAATAATGGTATCAGCCTCACTGGTTGTGATCATTAAGTGAGCTGATGCAGATGAAACCCTTTGCACAGTGTACACAGTTGTTACCTGTGGTAGGTAGAATTGTGCTCCCCCAAAATATATGTTCAAGTCCTAACCCCTGGTATCTATAAATGTGACCTTATTTGAAAATGAAGTCTTTGTAGATGTAATTAGTTGAAATAAAGTAATACTGGATTATCGTGAGCCCTAATTCAGCTGATAGCCTCATATAAAGAGAAAACAGAGACACAGAGATACACAAAGAAACGACTATGTCATCTGAAGGCAGACACAGAAATTGGAGTGATGGGATGGTATGATAGTCTGTTCTGAGTTTCCATAAAGGAATACCTGAGGCTGGGTAATTTATAAAGAAAAGAGATTTATTTGGCTTACAGTTCTGCAGATTGTACAAGCATGGCACCAGGATCTGCTTGGCTTCTGGTGAAGCCTCAGGAAGCTTTTACCCGTGGCAAAAGAAAGGGGGAATAGGCATGTCACATGGCAAGAGAGGGAGCAAGAGAGATAGGAGGAGGTGCCAGCCTCCTTTAAACAACCAGCTCCCTTATGCACTAACTGATCAAGAGCTCACTTATTACCATGACAAGGGCACCAAGCCATTCATGAAGGATCCATCCCCATGACCCAAACACCTCTCACCAGGCCCCACCTTAACATTGGAAGTCACATTTCAACATGAGATTTGGAGGGGACAAACATCCAAACAGTATCAGATGGGTTCTCCCCGAGGGCCTCCAGAAGAAATAAACTCTGCCAATGCCTTGCTTTCTGACTGTAGTTTCCAGAATTGTAAGAATAAATTTCCGTTGTTTCAAGCCACCCAATGTGTAGTAACTTGTTACAACAAGGCTATAAAACTAATAAAGTGTCCGAATAAATGTGAATGGTCATCATGGCTTCTATTATTATCCATATTGTATCATTGTTGTCATTGTTATATATCTAAACACCTAACACATTACTGTGTGTATACAAGAACTCAATTCATAATTATAGTAGGATAAAAGATTTGTCATATGTGCAGATTAAAAAGAAGTAATGCAATGTAAGGGGCAGCCACATATACTCCAAAGGGGTCTTGAAAGAATAGATTCTTTTCTCCTCCTATCTGAACATTAACTTTGCCTGTAAAATTTCAGGATCTACAAGTTCTGATTATATATCTCATCTCTAACTTGACTCCAGGAGTGATTTTCTGTACTCTAATCCAGATCCACATAAATTATTCCTCTGTACTACAGTCTTCCAAAGCAAACTATCCACGTGACTACAGGCTCCTTCAAACTTACATCCTCGCCTTTACTTACACATTACTTACATTTTACATTACTTGGATTGTCACCTTATATATTTATTCAACTTTTCATGTCACTTTATTTTCTCTCTAATTATAAGTACCTAAAGGTCTGAAGAACAGTCTTTATCTTTAAAAATGCCACTGAGTGCTTTTCTTAGATATAATGGATATTCCTACATTTTTAACAGACATATCTCCTGATCACAACATCTTGAAACTATAAGATGAGGATGTTTTTGTATTTTTTTTATTTCAATTGGTTTTGGGGGAACTAGTGGTATTTGGTTACATGTGTAAGTTCTTTAGTGGTGATTTCTCAGATTTCAGTGCACCCATCACCTGAGCAGTGTGCACTGCACCCAATGTGTAGTCTTTTATCCCTCACTCACCTCCCACCCTTTCCCCTGAGTCCCCAAAGTCCACTGCATCATTTTTATGCCTTTATGTCCTTATAGCTTAGCTCCATCTTATGAGCAAGAACATACAATGTTTGGGTTTCCATTCCTGAGTTACTTCACTTAGAATAGTGGTCTCCAACTTCATTCAGGTTGCTACAAATGCTATTATTTCATTCCTTTGTATGGCTGCATAGTATTCCATGGTATGTATGTACCACATTTTCTTTATTCACTGGTTAGTTGATGGGCATTTGGGCTGGTTCCATATTTTTGCATTTATGAATTGTGCTGCTACAAACATGCATGTGCAAGTATCTTTTTTGATAATGATTTCTTTTCCTCTAGGTAGAATCCCAATAATGGGATTGCTTGATCAAATGGTAGATCTACTTTTAGTTCTTTAAGGAATCTCCACACTGTTTTCCATAGCAGTTGTACTAGTTTATATTCTCTCCAGCAAAAATTACCAATAAAAAAAATCCCTCACCAGATAGAATTCAGCTGTGAATCTATCTGGTCAGGGACTTTTTTTTTGTGGACAATTTGTTTTACTACCATTTCCATCTCACTGCTTGTTATTGGTCTGTTCAGTTTCTATTTCTTTCTGGTTTAATCTAGAAGGGTTGTATATTTCCAGGAATTTATATATCTCCTCTAGGTTTTCTTTTTGTTTTTTAAGTTTTTTGAGATTAGTGTTGTTGTTGTTGTTGTTGTTCTTGTTTTTATTATACTTTAAGTTTTAGGGTACATGTGCACAACGTGCAGGTTTGTTACATAGGTATACATGTGCCATGTTGGTTTGTTGCACCCATCAACTCATCATTTACATTAGGTGTTTCTCCTAAAGCTATCCCTCCCCCACCCCCCCCCACCCCCAACAGGCCCCGGTGTGTGATGTTCCCCTCCCTATGTCCATGTCTTCTCATTGTTCAACTCCCACTTATGAGTGAGAACATGCAGTGTTTGCTTTTTTGTCTTTGTGATAGTTTGCTGAGAATGATGGTTTCCAGCTTCATCCATGTCCCTGCAAAGGACATGAACTCATCCCTTTTATGGCTGCATGGTATTCCATGTGTATTCCATATGTGCCATATTTTCTTTATCCAGTCTATTATTGATGGACATTTTGGTTGGTTTCAAGTCTTTGCTATTGTGAATCATGCCACAATAAACATATGTGTGCGTATGTCTTTATAGTAGCATGATTTATAGTCCTTTGGGTATATACCCAGTAATGGGATTGCTGCGTCAAGTCATTAAGGCTTAATGACTGCTGTATTGGATTTCAGACTTGCATGGTGCCTGTAGTCCCTATGTTTTGGCCAATTTCTCCCACTTGGAATGGGTGTATTTACCTAATGCCTGCACCCCCATTGTATCTAGGAAGTAACTAACTTGCTTTTGATTTTACAGGCTCATAGGCAGAAGGGACTTGCCTTGTCTCAGATAAGCCTTTGTACTGTGGACTTCTGAGTTAATGCTGGAATGAGTTAAGACTTTGGGGGACTGTTGGGAAGAGATTATTGGTTTTGAAATGTGAGGATATGAGATTTGGGAGGCACCAGGGGTGGAATTATATGGTTTGGCTGTGTCCCTACCCAAATATCATCTTGAACTGTAGGTCCCATATAATTCCCATGTGTTGTGGGAGGGACCCAGTGGGAGGTAATTGAATTATGGTGGCAGATTTTTCCCGTGCTGTTTCCATGACAGTGAATAAGTCTCATAAGATCTGATGGTTTTATAAAGGGCAGTTCCCCTGCATATGTTCCCTTGCCTGCCTCCATGTAAGATGTGCCTTTGCTCCTCCTTTGTTTCCACCATGATAGTGAGGCCTCCCCAGCTATGTGGAACTATGAGTCCATTAAGTCTCTTTTTCTTTATTAATTACCAGCATTGGGTATTTCTTCATATTAGTATAAAAATGAACTAATACACTACCTTTGCTGTATCCCAGAGGTTTTGATAGGGTATGTCACTAATATTGTTCAGTTCTAAGAACGTCTTAATATTCATCTTGATTTTATTGTTGACCCAATGATCATTCAAGAGCAAGTTATTTAATTTCCATCTATTTGCATCATCGTGAGGGTTCTATTTGGAGTCAATTTTCAATTTTATTCCACTGTCATCTGAGAGAGTATTTGATATAATTTCAATTTTCTTAAATTTATTGAGACTTGTTTTGTGACCTTTTATATAGTCTATCTTGGAGAATGTTGTATGTGTTGATGAATAGACTGTCTATTCTGCAATTATTGGGTGGAATGTTCTGTAAATATCTGTTAAGTCCATTTGTTCTAGGGTATAGTTTGAGTCCATTGTTTCTTTATTGACTTTATCTCTATGACCTGTTTGGTGCTGTCAGTGGAGTATTGAGGTCCCCCACTATTATTGTGTTGCTGTCTATCTCATTTCTTAGGTCTAGTAGTAATGTTTTATAAGTTTGGGAGCTCCAGTGTTAGGTGCGTATGTATTTAGGATTGCGATATTTTCCTGTTGGACAAGTCCTTTTATCATTATATAATGTCCCTCTTTGTCTTTTTTAACTGCTGTTGCTTTAAAGTTTGTTTTGTCTGGTATAAGAATAGCTACTCCTACTCACTTTTCATGTCCATTTGCATGAAATATCTTTTTGCACACCTTTACCTTAAGTTTATGTGAGTCCTTATGTGTTCAGTGAGTCTCTTGAAGACAGCAGATACTTGGTTGATGCATTTTTATCCATTCTGCCATTCTGTATCATTTAAGTGGAGCATTTAGGTCATTTACATTTAATGTTAGTATTGAGATGTGAGGTACTATTTGATTCACTGTGCTAGCTGTTGACTGAATACCTCATTTTGTTGTTGTTGTTGTTTCATTGTATTATTGTTTTATGGGTCCTGTGAGATTTATGCTTTAAGGGGGTTCCATTTTGGAGTACTTCAAGGGTTTAAGATTTAAAGCTCCTTTTAGCAGTTCTTGTAGTGCTGGCTTGGTAGTGGCACATTCTCTTAGCATTTGTTTATCTGAAAAAGACTTAGTTTTCCTGGATACAAAATTCTTTCCTGATAATTGTTTTGTTTAAGGAGGCTAAAGATGGGACCTTAATTTCTTCTAGCTTGTAGGGCTTCTGCTAATAAATCTGCTGTTAATCTGATAGGTTTTCCTTTACAGGTTACCTAATGCTTTTGCCTCACAACTCCTAAGATTTTTTCCTTCATCTTGACTGTAGATAATCTGATGACTATGTGCCTAGGTGGTGATATTTTATGATGAATTTCCTGGGTGTTCTTTGCGTTTCTTGTATTTGGATGTCTAGATCTCTAGCACCAGCACCTACTCTGGTGGAGGTAGCAGGAGAGTGAAGTGGACTCTGTGAGGATCCTTGGTTATAGTTTTATTTAGTGTGCTGCTTTAGTGTTGGTTAGTCTCCAGCCAGGAGGTGGCCCTTTCGAGAAAACACCAGCTGCATGGTATAGGGAGGATACGAGCTTGCCCTGGGGTCATCTGGATAAGTATTTGGCTTTCTCAGGCAGTGGGTAGGGCCATAGAGCTCCCAAGAGATTATGTCCTTTGTCTTCCGCTACCAGGATGAGTAGAGAAGGACCATCAGGTGGGGCCAGGTTTAGGTGTGTCTGAGCTCAGGCTCTCCTTGGGCAGGGTTTGCTGCAGCTGCTGTGGAGGACAGAGGTTCTCTGGCCAATGGAGTAATGTTCCCAGGGGGATTATGGCTGCTTCTGCTGTGTCATACAGGTCACCAGGGAAGTGGGGGAAAGTCGGCAGTGACAGGCCTTACCCAGTTACCAAACAACTTGAAAGGCTGGTCTCACTCCCACCCTGCCCCCCAACAGCAATGGGTTAATTTCCAGGCAGCCAGTGAGCAGGGCTGAGATCTGGCCTCAGGCTACAGGCCTCCCCGCTGAAAAAGCAAGCAGGGCTTTCAGGTTTCATACGTCTCACCCTGCTATGGCTTCTGTGCTTTGTCTGCACTCATTGTTCACCCCCAGACTCTGTCCAGAAAACTTCATGTTCAGTTGAAATTGTTACAAAGTTCTGCTGAAAGTTTCCTTGTCCCTGTGGTCTATCCCCAATTCCACTGGCAGCCCTCCCTAAGGATTCCTGCAAGACAAAGTGAGAAATGGCTTCCCTGGGGACCAAGAGTGCCCACATGTCTTCCTGCTGCTTCTCCTACCCCTATATTTTGCTCAGTTCTCTAAATTCATCTCAGCTTCAGGTGAGGTCAAATCCTTCTTCTGTGATCTGGACCTTCAGGTTTCCCAGTAAGGATGTGTGTTCAGGGGTGGACACGCCCCCTCTCACACTTTGGGTACTCACAATTTTTCAGTTGCTTCACAGAGCCTGCGGCAGCAAGCTGCCTCTTTCAGTGGGTCTGTGGATTCTCTCAGCTTTCCTGGTATGTTCCTATGGTAGTTCTTGGAGTAAAAGTTCACTTTGTGATTCTCCACACACTGCTCTGTTTATCTGAGCAGGAGCTGCAAGTTAGTCCTGTCTCCTATCTGCCATTTTCCTATATCAGGACTTTCTTTTTTTATATCCCCAGTGATCATTTTCTGAGCTTCATCCATAGGACTGTGAAAAGTCCATCTCTACCTTGTCTTCCATGTGCCAAGAACCAAGGCAAAGAACCCAGAAAGAATGCTTATGTGTTCTACAAGTCTGCCTAGGTGGTGCTTGCCCTTATGCCAACCACATAAGCTTTGAATGGATCACCTTAGACTGCCTAAAAACTCGAGGTTACAATGCACAGTAATATAACTCTCTTTTTCCTATTTTTCTCTCCCACAACAGTCCACCCTAGGCATGGATTCAAATAACTTCTTTCATTCCCCAAAACACAGCTAAATTCAGGCAGTAGTGTTTAACAAAACTTAACACCCAGAGGAGTGACACAGAGGGCTGCTTCTCTTGCTACTAGTCTTGGCTACCCTCCAGGCTCACAACTAGAGGATCTTTGCCCAACTTGTTCCATAAAGATGCCCCAGCCCCATCCAGACATCTGCATAGTCCAGAGTCCAGCCCTCCAATTGCCTTAGCCAAAGAGTAGATGAGGCCTTCCCTTCTACAGCCTAAGGTCCAAAGCTTGTTCACTGACACAGGGGGCATTTGTTTCCTTTAGAGAAGAAAAGACATCATTTCTTGTCACCAGGTGAGGTCTGATCTTCTTGGGACCAGTCCAAGTTATCACAATAGTTGGCATGAAAGCCCACAGGGGATTGGAGTCAGGAAGCGGGACAAGAAGCCTAGATCTTGCACTCACAAAGGACATCAGACTTAGGCTTTTACAACATCTCAGGTTACACGTAGTCTTTTCTTGTGTTAAAATATTAAGCTGCTAATTAACTATGTATATTATAACAATATCATCTTGTAATTCAATTTTGGCATATTTTCATTATATGTATACATCATTATGTTATCTATTTCTGTATCTTTATCTTTCTGTCTATATCAGGATTGCTTCTCAGCCTCTTGGCGAAGATCAAGTGTCTATCTATATCAGGAGCATTAGGAAAAAATTGAAGGAAGCCCAGGACTTTGTTGATCTATGAAAAGCCCCAGTTGACAGCGAATTTTCCATATTTAGTAAAAAACAATTATGCATTCTTCAAGGTCTTAGTCTTATTAAAGATATGCTCAACTCACCTTTTTAATATTTTCTATTTCAGTCTCGTTATCTGCATTCAGTTTGGTGGAAACAATTCCAGTTTTCTACAGAAATTTGTTTAAAAATAGGTATTTAAATTAAAATGCTCATCCTGATAGCTTCCTCTAGAAACTTTATGGAAGCCTTGTCTTTGGAAACTGACATTTTCTGTTCTACCCTGGATGGGTGCATACCTTCTTCCTCTATACTCTCTCTCCTTGGGTGATTTCACATGTTCTTATTCATTTAATAACCAATCCAGTCCCAGCTTGTAAGGCCCACATAACTGTTTCCCCTGCCTGTTTGACCTCTACACCTGGATGTCAGAAAGGCAACATGTCCACTAGAATTCTCTTAGTCTTGCACCATAATCTTTCTTTTCCCAGTCTTTCCATCATAGTAAATTCCTATTAGCTTCCTAGGATGGTTATTTTTGAAACTACCTTTTCCCTTCCCTCTAATTCCATCCAGTCCATCACCACATCCTGATGATAATTCTACTCTTTAAATAAAACTCAGATCAGGACTTCTCTCCATCCCCACAATTACCACTGCTAAACTGCCACCCCCTCCCACCTAGACTACTTCAGTAGCATTTTTCTAGGTTCCCAGCCCACACCATGGTTGCCTTACAATCTTTCACCATACAGCAATTAGTATGATCTCTATACAGTTTAAATTGGATTCCACAATGTTCCTGCTATCTTAATTTAGGCTCTTCCCAAATCAGATCCAGAACCAAAAATTCAAGTGAAAGTAGTTTATTTGGAAGATGAACTCAGATAACACTACAAGTGGAGTGAAGTGAGATAGAGAAGGGAAGAAATCTAATAAAGGGTGTATTGTCAAGCAAGTTTCCACTCTGCCAACTAAAGGTTTATCTCTAAACTCCAGGAAATAGAGTAAGCACACATCAGAGTTGCTCTGCCAAAGAAGCAAGGTAGCCAGGATATTTATACATCAACTCCTATCAGTGATTGCTTATAAGGTCCCCTGAGACCTTATAAAGTTGAGAGTGGAGGGTTAAATTTCCACCACCTCTTGGCTGCCCCACAGCATGCAAGGAAGGTTCTGACTGCCACAGAAAGGCCTTGGGGAAAACAGTCTCCAGAGCTGATACTTGAAAGTCAAGCTAGCAAACAAGGAAATGGCACGTGCTAAGGTGAGATGTGCAGGGTACCAGCAGCATCTACTGCACCTACATAAATCCCTCTGGTGGCTTCCTGTTGTGTTGTAAGTGCAATCCAAATTCTCAAGCATGGCCTCCTAGGCTCTTTCCACAATCTTTTCATGTGTCTTTCCCTCAAGCATAGTCTCCCATGCACAGCTGACTTTGGTTCTTTGCTCTTTGCCTGCTAGAAGGATCTGCCTAAATCTATCAGCCAAATTTTCTTTGGAGTTGGAGTAAGAGAACATTTAATCATTTCCAGGCATATTCACTTGCCCTGTCTTCTTTAAAAAAACTGTTCTTCTGCTGGAACCCATGAAGACAAACTTGAATTTAGTAAAATTCCTGTCTCACTACCTCCAGAACTGACAATGCAGATGACCTGCAGAAGAAGCTGATACCTTTTGCTATAGAGCTGCACATGTGCCTGGCCCAGGACTCAAAAAAAGCTGAAGAAAGATATATGGTAGAAAGTGGAAGAACTGAAATCCCAGCTGCTGCCCAATGCCAATAAAGTAGCATGGAGGTCACTTCAAATGTGAGCAAGATACAACAGTGCCTCTTGCCATACACAGAAATGGTTGCCATTTCATTTCCAATTCTGCACCCCTTAAGTCCTTGATGATGACACTAAATTCTGCAGGATTCCTCCCAGTATGTGGTATGACTTTTGGTTTACTATTTTGGTGGGGAGAAACCACTCTACTAGCTTCTACTTGGGCTTCTGCAGTAGCCCTCACTCCATGGACCAGGGAACCAATAGAGGAATTCTGCCCATTGTTGAGTAATTCAATTATGCATTCTATAACTGAGTAAATAACCACAATGTGGTTTAGGGGACACACTAAGCCCACCATGTGACAGAGCTTAGCCAAAACTTCATTGATCACCTGATGTCCATAAGCTTCTGTTCTGATTAGTGGCCCACAATGCAATGTTGGGCCTTTAGGAATTAGTGTCAATTCAGAGCCAAAGTCTAGCTATTTCTTCTCCTCTATTCCCAGTCACACTGGCAAATGAATGCAAGTTCTTTTGGTGAAAGCTAAAAAGAATGATTACAATACAAATTTTTGGCTGTTTTTCACAGTTCTTCCTTGAAGGTACCTGGCCTCCCTTTCATCCAAGGGACTCCGCATCTATAAACTGGTTCAAATCTGGTAATTATTTGAGGGACCACATCTCTGTTACTGTGATTCAAGTTAGACCTCTGTTCACAAAGCTTAGTGATTTTTTTGCTTGTGCATATCAAGTAAGACCTTACAAGGTTGTCCACCTATTTCAGTCCTAGACACAATGGTCAATTAGCACTGAAGTCATAAGTCAAACCATTCTGATCATTGCTTCCACTTTGCTGCACACTGTCATGCCTTTCCTACTTCACCTCTACTAATTCAGGGCCTCCACTGGGCCCCTGCCACCCTGAAATCCCATTATCTTCATTGAATTCAAGGAGTCTAGTTCAATGACTGCAGTTCCCACTTGCATTCCTGGCCTATTGATAACAACTCCACAGAGGTCTTCAAAGATGCCCAGGGTCCCCTCATGAATGTATTTCTTGCTGCCTTGTTGAAAGAGTATACACAGTTAGGGATGAGTAAGCAAATCTTACGTAGTAAATCTACTTTACCATGCTTATCTTCCTAAGCATCTGGGTAGTGTCCCTGGTAGTATACTGAGACATTTCTAAAATTTCTGGCATTTCAGTTTAAATTTTGTCTAGGATACTTCTAGATCCATGTTTCAGCCAACCAACAAGTATACTGTTAGAGCCACTTCCTACAGCTTGAACTAATATACTAAATCTAGAATCTCTGCATGCTGTATTCATATCAACAAATGTGACCAGACCAACATTACATTTCTTCCACCATAATCCAGCACTCTAGGATCCATTTCCATAAATGTTCTCAGTTTCCATCAATAACATTGATAAACTTGCAATTATTTTGGTGTATACTGTACTTTCTTCATGTGTCACACTTAAGTATTCCCAGACTTCCTGGGGCCTGCCAGGACTTGGTCTGATTATAAAGCCCCCTCTATAACCAGTGGAGGTAGTCCTTAGGATGACCAAAAGCCCTTTGCAAGGCCCTAACCTCAGGGCAGAATGTCTTTAGGCAAGAAGAGGCTAACATCCTCAGATAGAGAAGAACCTAATGTTTTTTAAGATATGGAGAAAAGATTTTTCACAGTTCAAAGAGAGTTTGAGGATACTTTAGTGATCATCACATTGAACAAACCCGGATAATCGCTAATTTCAATGGAGACAAAACATTGTGCAAGGAAAAAAAAACAATTGCTATATACTGTATGGCTTAATTGTTAGTACAGTCATTACAGTATAAATGCTAGAAATTGATCTTTCAAAAGTACAACAGAACCAAATGCGGACGTGTTAGAATGCTACCAGAAGTGAAGGAGCAATGTGCGAGAAAAAGGGCTACTCACCTTCCACAGTAGGAACTGAAAAATAATGCCTAAAATGAAAACATAGAGTAGCCATATAAGCATATCAACTAGAGTTATTGAGCTATATAGTAAAAGAATTGTTTAAAATATTTGAATGTGCCTATGGGCAGAAGAAATATAGAGGACCCAGCCATTGGGAACTGCAAATTTTCATGTTTTACTCTTCCACAAGTGCTTCTGATTTAATTGTTTTAAGATTGGCACTGGGCATCATTATTTTTAAAAGGCTTCACCCTTGCTTTAATGTGCAGGTGCCTTTAAGCTAGATGCAGGTATAGGTTAGGCAAAAATAAAATATTTTAAAATGTCAATTCCCCTAGAGTTACACTTGGATATTCTACATGAGTGGATAGTTAGGGGAAACTTATAAGTTACCTTTTAAGGATTTTTGGATTGCCTGCCTAAGAGGAAACCACCTGAATGTAGACTCCAATCAACAAGCCTGTTCTGCGCTCACACATGTGAAAGATTTGGGCTCAGCACTAAGAGCAAATAACCACGATGATGATACATAGCCTGTCCACAAAAGGATGACACCCTTTGAAATGAGATGAGAAATATACTGAAAGAGCCACAGCACTCCTTACATAGGTACGTACGCCTTAAGAGATATGCTAATAGAGGGTTCTAAGATTGAGAGGGGAAAAAATCATGCCTGTTTCTTTTTCCTTTTTCTTTTCTTTTTCTTTTTTTGTTCTTTTTTTTTTTTTTTTTTTTTTTTTTTGAGATGGAGTCTCTCTCTGTTGGCAAAACTGGAGTACAATGGCGCAATCTCGGCTCACTGCAACCTCCACCTCCCGGGTTCAAGCAATTCTCCCTGCCTCAGCCTCCTGAGTAGCTGGAATTACAGGTGCCCACCACCACACCCAGCTAATGTTTGTATTTTTAGTAGAGATGGGGTTTCACCATTTGGCCAGGCTGGTCTCGAACTCCTGACTTCAAGTGATCCACCTGCCTTGGCCTCCCAAAATGCTGGGATTACAGGCTTGAGCCACCGCCCCCAGCCTGCCTGCTTCTTAAGAAATTAGGGAAGGCTTCCCAAAGAAGGTAGCATTTTGCCTTAAAGTACAGGTCAGATTGAAACACATCGAAATGAGGGAAAAGAGAAAACATTCACAAGAACATTTTTAGCAAAGGCACCAAGCTGGGAAAACAGAGATTGACATGTGTGCATCCACAGTGATAAAACTTGACAATCAGATTAATGAGTGAGGATGGGGAAGCAAGCGGAGGCTGATTTAAAACCAGACTATTGTGGGCTGGGTGCAGTGGCTCACGCCTGTAATCCCAGCAGTTTGGGAGGCTGAGGCGGATGGATCTCTAGGTCAGGAGTTCAAGATCAGCCTGGCCAACATGGTAAAACCCCGCCTCTACCAAAACTACAAAAATTAGCCGGGCGCAGTGGCAGGCGCCTGTAATCCCAGCTACTCAGGAGACTCAGGCAGGAGAATCGCTTGAACCTGGGCGGCAGAGGTTGCAGTGAGTTGAGATCATGCCACTGCACTCCAGCCTGGGTGACAGAGTGAGACTGTGTCTCAAATAAAATAAAGTAAAATAAAATAAAATAAAATAAAATAGTAAAACCAGACTATGGAGAAAGAAATCTTCTCTTTTTATTTTTTCCAAAAAGTAGATCCTCCTGAACAATACCATCAAATTATCCACCAGCCTAATTTTCCAGTAGAAATTTATATGGTAAGATTTTGGCAATATTTTAACAGTACACTGACATGGTATTTGATCATGACTGTGATGCCACTCTCCTTGAAATTTTTAGATCCTGTTTGAGTAAACCATGGCCCATACTTGAAAGATAAGTGATCTAAAATATCTTTAAGTGTTTTTGGAAAAGAAGTCATTTGAAAAGGGATTTTTTAGGCCGGGCACAGTGGCTCACGTCTGTAATCCCAGCACTTTGGGAGGCCAAGGCAGGCGGACCACAAGGTCAGGAGATTAAGACCGTCCTGGCTAACATTGTGAAGCCCTGTCTCTACTAAAAATACAGAAAATTAGCCAGGTGTGGTGGCACGCACCTGTAGTCCCAGCTACTCGGGAGGCTGAGGAAGGAGAATCACTTGAACCCGGAAGGCTGAGGTTGCAGTGAGCTGAGATCGCACCTCTGCACTTCAGTCTGAGTGACAGAGCGGGACTCCATCTCAAAAAAAAGAAAAAGGATTTTTTGGTCCCATAACACAGGCTTAGTTAAGCAATAGTATAAATTCTTGCCCATGATCTGTGGTTCGTTTTCAAGAACAGATTCAAAAAATCAAGTACATTCTATGTGTGTTAGCATTCCAGCAGCAGTCTCCAAGGGTCACACTTGGGAACAAGTTCTCCTGGGGTCCTGTAACCACTCAACGAGTTCACCTTGCCCACTTCCTAGACAGAGCCAATTTATCAAGAAAGGGAAATTGCAATACAGAGTCATTCACGCAGAGCCAGCTGTGCAGCAGACCCGCAGTTTTGTTATTACTCAAATCAGTCTCCCTGAGCATTCAGAGATCAGAGTTTTTAAAGGTAATTTGGTAGGTAGGGCCTCAGGAAGTGGGTAGTGCTGATTGGTTAGGTTGGAGATAGAATCATAGTTGGGGTCAAAGTGAGGTTTGCTTGCTGTCTTCTGTTCATGGGTGGGATTGCAGAACTGGTTGAGCCAGATTAATAGTCTGGGTGGTGTCAGCTGATCCATCAAGTACAGGGTCTGCAAAATATTTCAAGCACTGATCTTAAGTTTTACAATAGTGATGTTATCCCCATTAGCAATTTGGGGAGATTCAGACTCTTGCAGCCAGAGGGTGCATAACCCTTAAACCATAATTTCTACTCTTGCAGCTAATTTGTTAGTCCTACGAAGGCAGACTGGTCCCAAGGCAAGAAGGGTTTTTTTTTTTGGGAAAGGGCTGTTATCCATTTTGTTTCAGAGTCAAATCATAAACTGAATGCCTTCCCGAGGTTAGTTCAGCCTATGCCCAGGAATGAGCAAGGACAGCTTAAAAGATAGAAGCAAGATGGGGTCGGTTAGGTCTGATCTCTTTCACTGTCATAATTTCCTCATTTATAATTTTTCAAAGACAGTTTCAGTTTCAGCTTGGGTCTCATGTTGGTTGGTACTCGTGGCCTGATGTACCTCCAGAGCACGTGACCCTCATAGTCCAACAATGAAGAGATACCACCTGTCGGACTTCAATATCCCCTTCTCTGTATCTCTTTTACTTCCAGTCACAGTGTATGATAAACCATCATTGCCGATTAATTCTTTGAGATTTAAAATTTGTTTACATAGAGTGTTAGAACTAGAATAAAAGTTAGTCCAGAGGTTCTTAAACTTGAAAAAAAATAGTATCACCTGGAAGAATGTTTGAAATGTAGATTCCTGGGCTGCTTTCCAATCCACTGAGAATCAGAATCTGGGGTCTGAAGAGCGATGCAACCCGTATTTTTTTAGCAAGCTCTAGTTGATTCTGATGTCACCGACTCAGTGTCTATCTCAGAATATTCAAGAACCTCAATTCCTTCGTTATATAGATGAGGAAACTGAGACCCAGAAGCATTGTTCCGGGACCAAACTGAGGGTTGGGCTTCTATTTCTCATGGCCCAATAATGAGATGCAGATGAACTGGGGAAGAAGAGAGTTTTTATTTCTGTAACCGGTTACAGGGAGTAGGCCTGGAAATTATCACCAGACCTATTCAAAATTACAAAGTTTTCCAGAGTTTATATACTTTCTAAGCTATATGTCTACTTGTAAGTGTGCATTCATCTAAAGACATAAGTGATTAACTTCTTTTAATCTATAACTAAGGTCTGAGTCTTGAAGACCTTTCTCTGGAGCCTCAGTAAATTTACTTAATCTAAATGGATCCAGGTGCTGGAGTGATTACCCTTATCTTGTCTCCTGCTAAATTACGGAGGCTTGAGGAGTTTCCTCAGACCCCCCAGCAAACTTGTTTGAGGGCTGGGGAGTTTCTTCAGCCCCACGATAAAACTTGTTTCATCCTAAATGGGTCCTATTAAGAATTCCTTCATTATTTTGTCATGCTTTAAGGCCCAGGAAAGGCCTAAGCAAAACTCTTGACAGGCTTTTGTTACATAACAGCCTTTGTATAAAGCCACTGGCTTTTCATATTTAACTTAACCACTCAGTACTGAAAGAGTTGTTATGGAGGCCTGTGTTTGGTGAGACTTGGCCTTCTACACTGTCATTTGACGGGTATCATTATCTGGTTACTTAGTGTCAGACCCCAGATTTCTCACTTCCAAATAAGAATGCCCTATCCCTGGGCTTCTCTTTTCAACATTCAAAGTCCCTATTAAATTAGAATGCCTGTTGGAGAAGTCTAACCTGAATCTTAGTTGGGAGACATCTGAAAACAAAGTTCCAAATGTACAACCTGTGTCTGTTTGTAGTTTCCTTCACTTGCAGAATGGGCTCGGGAGGACCAGCAGCACAATATCCTCAGGCTGTGGAACAGGCCCCTGAGTGAGCCAGAGCCTTCCTTAGCTCAGTGGTGATAGAGGCGGCACCCGGTAGCCACAGGACTAAACCATTCCACTGTGGGTGGACATCAGAACCGCCAATGTGCCAAGGTCCAGGTTTCCTGAACTTCTCTTCCATTCAGGCAATGTCAGGGAAGTCTTAATCATAATGTATGAGCCAGAGCCTCTGAAGTTTCCCAAGGCAGGTCTGCTCATCTATTTAAAAGAAATTAGCAAGCTCTGCTTTAGCTTAACTGAAGAGCATCTAGAGAAAGGATGGGGATTTGTAGTTAAAAGGATGCATTGCACCAATGCTCAGAGGAGTGTGTATGTAGTGTACAAAAATATAACATGCTGTTCTCCATACACCCTTCCAACTCCCACCTAAAGGGGAGGTCCCTTGAATTGTTTTCCTAGAGGTGAGAATGGGTTAACAAAAGATTCTTTCACAGTCTCCTGCCACTTCCCTTTCTAACAAATGGCCCATGTTTATCCCAGTGGTTTGCAGCCTTGGGGAAGGAAGAGACATTTGCCTCCAGGGTATGTTTGGCAATGTTTGGAGACAGTTTTTGTTGTCTGACGAGACAACATCTGGGATTGCTACTGGTATCTAACAAGTAGAGGCCAGAAATGCTGGTAAATAATAATCATACAATGCAGCCCCTCCCACATAACAATGAATTATATGGCCTAAAATGTCAATGGTTTCAAGGTTGAGAAATTTTAATTTAGACTAAAGTGACTGCTTAGGTTAGCAGTGGTGCCTGAGGACCCCAAAGGCTCAAACTCTTTGATTTGTTAGGCAGTTAATCGACTCAATTAAAGAGTCAATTGACTCAATTAAAGCGTCAATTAACAAATCAAAGAGTGAAATGTTAGTCAATATCCCTGAATCCCTTTCTAATTCTGTCACTGACTTGCCAGTTGAACTGAGACAAACTTTCATCTCTCCTGTTGACTCAGTTTCTTTGGTTGCTAGAAGTCAGTGAGAATAGCTTTTTAGTTTCATTGGTATCTCCTCTCCCAATGTCTGCCTCCCAAAATAGTGGCCCAAGGTTTTCAATGGTCTCCATGTCCATAAATCCAATGAACATTTCTCCTTTGTTGCCTTCCTTGGCCTCACATTAGACACAGCACTAAATACAGCCCCTGCTTTTTTTCCCCTACATTTCTTTTATTTCTTGGCTTCCATGTGTGAAAGGAAAGTATCTTGGGCCCCCAAAATCACTAAGGAAAACTCAAGCTGGAAACTGCTTGGAGCAAATCTGCCTCCCATTCTATTCAAAGTCACCCCTCTGCTCACTGAGATAGATGCATACCTGATTTGCCTCCTTTGGAAAGGCTAATCAGAAACTCGAAAGAATGCAACCCTTTGTGTATCACCTTCTGTGACCTGGAAGCTCCCTCCCTACTTCAAGTCTTCCTGCCTTTGCTTCAAGTTGTCCCGCCTTTCCAGACTGAACCAATGTACTTCTTACATATATTGATTGATGTCTCATGTCTCCCTAAAATGTATATAACCAAGCTGTGCCCCAACCACCTTGGGTACATGTCATCAGGACTTCGTGAGGCTGTGTCATGGGCTCGCATCCTCAACCCTGGCAAAATAAACTTTCTAAATTAATGGAGACCTGTCTCGGATTTTCGGGGTTCATATGTCATAGGCTCCTAGTTTTCCTCCTTTATAGCTCTAATTCTCATTGTCATAAACAGTGAGAATAGTCATTAAATATACACGTAGCAATTATCATCAACAGGCTTTCCACCCTCTACCAGACAGTCAAATCTCAGAGTTCCCCCAGGTTTAACAAGAGATTTCTTCTCACTCTACACTTTTTCTTTAGACAGTCTCATCAATGTCAAAGCTTCAATTATAATCTATATGCTGTGGAACCACATATTTTTATCTTCTCTGAGTCACTGATTCATGTATTCAACTGTCTTTTTGACATCTAAATCTGATTGGGGCATTCACACTCTAATTTGTCCAGTCTGAATGTGTCATCTTCCCCCACCTCACTTGCTCAGCATGCCTACTTACCCACATGCTCGGGGTAAAAACTTGAAAGCTTTTAGTTTCTCCTTACCTTCACCCTTTCTTTGTATGCAGTCCACCCCCAAGTACTGTCAAGTTAGTCTCTTAAATACCTACTTAAATCTTATTCTGCCCCGCATCCCTCTAGATTGAAGTACAATCATCTCTTTCCTGAACTATTGATGTAGCTTCCTAATTGTCTTGATTTATATCAGCTCTGCCCCTTCCAGTCTACTCATCACACTATGTCTAGAGTGATGGTTTGAATATGCAAAACTGATTGCGTTGCTCCCCTGCTTAAAATTTTCCAATGTCCTACATTACTCCAAAGTCATAGATCAAAATTCTGCAGTCGGAAATTGTTTGACACCTGCCCATGTCACCAGACTGTCTAGCATTATTTACTTCATCTCCCTGTGTTATAGGCACTTCATCTTCTTTCTGTCCTACAAAAGCATCATGCTCTTTCCTGCCCAGTGCCTTTACTCAGGCTGTTCCTTCTGCCCAGAGTCCTCTTTCTTCCCCTTTCCTTACCCCCACCCCACCCCCATTTACCTGATTATAGAATTTCCTTTCTTCCAAGATACTATAGGTTTATAAGACACACCTTTTGTTTACAGCTTTCTAGAGAAAAAAAATATTATTCATTAAATAGACATATAGCAATTGGAAATCCATATTGATCTTAAAAATCTTTAATTTGAAAAGATGTGAATCTTAAAATTAGATAAATATGCTTGTAAATAGTTAAAAGTTAGTTGCTTGCACATGGTTTTATAACTTTCTATTTTACTCTGTTTTCTTTCTTATTGTAATTGTAATAATACAATTTATTAGAATTTCTTTCTTTTTTTTTTTTGAAATGGAGTCTTCCTCTGTTGCCCAGGCTGGAGTCCAGTGGTATGATCTTAGCTCACTGCAACCCCCACCTCCTGGGCTCAAGCAAGTCTCCTGGCTCAGCCTCCAGAGTAGCTGGGACTACAGGCATGTGCCACTACACACAGCTAATTTTTGTATTTTTAGTAGAGATGGGGTTTCACCATGTTGGCTAGGCTGGTCTTGAACTCCTGACCTTAAGTGATCTGCCTGCCTCAGCACCCCAAAGTGCTGTAATTACAGACATGAGACAGTGTGCCCAACCCAGAATTCAAATTTTTAAAATGTCTCTCTCATCTATTAGAATGTGAGTTCTTGTAGATAGTATTTACCACTAAATCTCTAGTACATGACACAGTATCTAGCACAAAGTTTGTGTTAAGATTAACCAACATGTTCAAATCAGAATTGCTCCATTTCCCATTAGGTTATGTTCAAGCCAGGCTTGTTTGCCCACCCTATGCTAGTTTCTATTGCTATTATAACACATGGGCAGAAATGTTGTGGCTTAAAAGAAGGTACATTTATTCTCTCACAGTTCTGGAGATCAGAGGTTCAAAATCAGTTTCACTAGAGTAAAGCCAAGTTGTCAGAAGAGCTGGTTCCTTCTTGAGGCTTTAGGAAAGAATCCATCTTTTTGCTTAGTTTAGCTTCTAGCGGCTGCAAAGTTCCTTTGTCTGTATAAAGTAACATGCAAGGGCTTGGAAAATGGGATGTGAACATATTTGTGTGTGTGGGGGAGGCATTATGCAGCCTACCACCCACCCCTTTGTCGAAAAACCGAAATATGGAAGACTTAGATCCAAATTGGGAAATGGAGCATAGATCAAGAGACATCACATAAGAGTCGAGACCATGTTTTAGACTGGGTGTAGCTCCTTCCTAGTGGTGAGATCCTTGGTAAATTCCTTCATTTCTTCAAGCCTTCTCTGCAAAATGCTGGACCAAAGCAGGTGATTTCTTCCCTTCTATGATCATGGGCTCCCAGTGGTTACATGCTAGAGTATGATTTTATGCTGTCCTCATAGCTTCGCATGGCCCACATGGCTTCAGGAACACAAAAGAGGCCCAGAAAAAGGTTTCAAGATCCCATACCCTGCCACTGTGAATGACAGACAGTTTCTTGCTGCTGATTTTCCTCCAGGCCCCCATCACAGCCTGATTTCAATTTTGGTAAGAAGAGGTACAGAAAAACAGACCACATATGTAACATAACAAGCTCTGCACCCTTCCTCCTCTATGGTTTCTTTAAATACCAACATAGAGTACCACCTCCCAAAAAACCTAAAACTGGAATATCCCATCAAAGTATAACTATTTATTACCTACCCACCCCTTAAAAAAAAGGGGGAAATAATAAAAGAGGTAAAATTATTGTCCACTTATCTGGCATGAATCATTACATTCTAGATAACTTAGTCATGCACGAAACTAAACAAAAAATATAGTTTTAGACACTAGTAGATTGCACATTCATCTAGATTAAGAATTCCAGAGAGGATCAAAATAGAGGACTTATGTCTTTCAGCCTATCTCAGTGCCTGGCAAGAGTAAGTGGCCAATGAATGTGAGATGAATTGCATCAGGCCCCTATAATTTTTTCATAAAGTATGAATATGTACATGTGATTCAGAGCAGATCAAGTAGATACATTCCTGGGTGTGCCTAGAAGCACTGAGAAGCTGTGTATGTGTGGGATGGAGGTCATTGGTGTGAACATACCAAAAATTTAACAGCAGAGAGCTTTCAGGGTATGCCCCAGCTTTTCTTGTGTTTCAACAGCCCCTTGAAATATTAGAAAAGAGAAATAGAGACAGAGATGAAGAGAGAGAGAAAATTGATGGAGAAATACCAGTTAAAAATAAAGTCAAAACTGAGTGTTAAAGTGAGGCTACTATAACCAGGATAATAGTCATCTATAGAAATAACCTGTGCTTTGGGAGGAATCCTCAGGGCAGGGGTGATCTCCAGGTAAGAACTGATCAAAGGAGATGTTTGTGTTTGGCTAGGTTTTTACTAAAGCCCTTACTCTCTCTAGTGGGCAGACGGAGCAGTGCAGCATCCGTAGCAAGGTGTGTGCTCTTCAAGGCTAAAAGTCCTTTGGAATCAAGATTGTTTCTTCTTTCTTTTTTTTTTCTTTTTCCCTTTTTCTCTTTCTTTCTTTTCTTTCTTTCTTTCTTTCTTTCTTTCTTTCTTTCTTTCTTTATTTATTTATTTCTTTTTCTTTCTTTCTTTCTTTTTCTTTCTTTCTTTCTTCTCTTTCTTTCTTTTTTTCTTTTCTTTCTTTTTCTGTTTCTTATCTCCTCAGCTTTAAGGTTGCATCCTCTTTATCTCCTTAAGTAAAGCTGGGGTTCTGTAGTACTCCAGGAGTGAGGACAATTATGCTTAAGAAACTTTGGTTTCAGTTTAGTCCCAGACCAAGAGGAAAACATTTCAAAATTTTAAAGTAAATCCTAAAAGTGTAATTTACACCAGAGCGATTGACCTGGCATTTATGTAGACTGCAGCTTGAGAAGTAATTCAAGTGGTTTCTACTCATTCCCTTGGAGGAGTCCTTAGAATGTACTTCCATTGGTCTGAAAAACGCCTGAAAAAGAGTCCTGATGCTAACAGTAGTGGAAATAGGAGGGCTGGTGGTTCACGATCAGCCCAGTGGTATCCTCTATTCTATTTGCATCTAGGTAAAGAGACTGTGGGCTGTATGTGATCAAACAATTTGTTGAAGCGCTTTGGGCCTAGGGCATTTAATTTCTGTGAAGTAGGCCCATCAGTTATTTGCTCTGTTTTTGTGTCACCTCTCAGAATACATTAAAGTAGTGGCAACTCTTGAGCCCAGACTTCTGCCATGTGAAGACCCTTTGAAAATCCTGACAAACACAGGCACTGCATTAGTGGTCAGCTAATTAAAGAGGGGAGGTGGAGCTGTCCTTTGTGTATCCAATAAGTACCCATTATCTCATTTGAGCATGAAAAGAGGCCACTGTTATTACTTTCAAGAAGGAAAATAAGCAGGATAGCTCATATTTTTAGAACCATTCCTCACCAAATGGAATAATTCCAGTGAAAAGTGGGAGTGAGGAAGAAAGAAAAAAAAAAACCTTCTAATCATAATGTTTGGGAATAAGAAAGGAAGAAGAAACTCACGTCAAAGCCGACTTTCTCCTGCAGGTGTAAAATAAAGGCTTAAGACCGTTCCTGCTGAAACTCTGGGGAGGAAAACGGGAGCTGGCGGGTGGGCTTTGCCTGCAGCTCAGCTCTCCCTCGCGGCGCGGGCGAAGCTGGGTTCAGCACCTCGGAAAGCGCCGCTGGCGGCGCCCCGGGATTACGCATGCTCCTTGGGGCCGCCGCCTTGGCCGTGCAAGTGCCACTGTAACTGGTGAGAGCCGCTGGCAACCCACAAGGAGTTGACAACCGCGGAGAGACGCAGACACCCACTAACCTCCAGGAAGCAGAGCGTGGTGGATGGAACTCTACGATCTTTCTCTCCAAGGACGGAAACCTCATCCAAGCAGTCCCAGAGGAAACGGATAAAGGTATTTGAAAGAGACCGAGCAGCCCCAAATCGCACAATTGAGCGGCTGGGGGAGTTACGCGCCAGTGCCCCAGTGACCGCGGGACACGGAGAGGGGAAGTCTGCGTTGTACATAAGGACCTAGGGACTCTGAGCTTGGCCTGAGAACCCTTGGAAGCCGAGTGCTTGCCTTACGGGCTGCGCTCCTCAACTCTGCTCCAAAGCAGCCTCTGAGCTCAACTCCTGCGTCCAGGGCGGTTCGCTGCGCGCCAGGACGCACTTAGTACCCAGTTCCTGGGCTCTCTCTTCAGCAGCTGCTTTGAAAGCTCCCACGCACGTCCCGCAGGCTAGCCTGGGAACAAAACCGGGGTAAACCGTGTTATCTTAGGTCTTGTCCCCCAGAACATGACCTAGAGGTACCTGTGCATGCAGATGGCCGATGCAGCCACGATAGCCACCATGAATAAGGCAGCAGACGGGGACCAGCTAGCAGAACTCTTCAGTCTGGTCCCGGACCTTCTGGAGGCGGCCAACACGAGTGGTAACGCGTCGCTGCAGCTTCCGGACTTGTGGTGGGAGCTGGGGCTGGAGTTGCCGGACGGCGCGCCGCCAGGACATCCCCCGGGCAGCGGCGGGGCAGAGAGCGCGGACACCGAGGCCCGGGTGCGGATTCTTATCAGCGTGGTGTACTGGGTGGTGTGCGCCCTGGGGTTGGCGGGCAACCTGCTGGTTCTCTACCTGATGAAGAGCATGCAGGGCTGGCGCAAGTCCTCTATCAACATCTTCGTCACCAACCTGGCGCTGACGGACTTTCAGTTTGTGCTCACCCTGCCCTTCTGGGCGGTGGAGAATGCTCTTGACTTCAAATGGCCCTTCGGCAAGGCCATGTGTAAGATCGTGTCCGTGGTGACGTCCATGAACATGTACGCCAGCGTCTTCTTCCTCACTGCCATGAGTGTGACGCGCTACCATTCCGTGGCCTCGGCTCTGAAGAGCCACCGGACCCGAGGACACGGCCGGGGCTACTGCTGCGGCCGGAGCCTGGGGGACAGCTGCTGCTTCTCGGCCAAGGCGCTGTGTGTGTGGATCTGGGCTTTGGCCGCGCTGGCCTCGCTGCCCAGTGCCACTTTCTCCACCACGGTCAAGGTGATGGGCGAGGAGCTGTGCCTGGTGCGCTTCCCGGACAAGTTGCTGGGCCGCGACAGGCAGTTCTGGCTGGGCCTCTACCACTCGCAGAAGGTGCTGCTGGGCTTCCTGCTGCCGCTGGGCATCATTATCTTGTGCTACCTGCTGCTGGTGCGCTTCATCGCCGACCGCCGCGTGGCAGGGACCAAAGGAGGGGCCGCGGTAGCCGGAGGAGGCCCGGCCGGAGCCAGCGCCCGGAGACTGTCGAAGGTCACCAAATCAGTGACCATCGTTGTCCTGTCCTTCTTCCTGTGTTGGCTGCCCAACCAGGCGCTCACCACCTGGAGCATCCTCATCAAGTTCAACGCGGTGCCCTTCAGCCAGGAGTATTTCCTGTGCCAGGTATACGCGTTCCCTGTGAGCGTGTGCCTGGCGCACTCCAACAGCTGCCTCAACCCCATCCTCTACTGCCTAGTGCGCCGCGAGTTCCGCAAGGCGCTCAAGAGCCTGCTGTGGCGCATCGCGTCTCCTTCGCTCACCAGCATGCGCCCCTTCACCGCCACCACCAAGCCGGAGCACGAGGATCAGGGGCTGCAGGCCCTGGCGCCGCTCCACGCGGCCGCGGAGCCGGACCTGCTCTACTACCCACCTGGCGTCGTGGTCTACAGCGGGGGGCGCTGCGACCTGCTGCCCAGCAGCTCTGCCTACTGACGCGGGCCTCAGGCCCAGGGCGCGCCGTCGGGGCAAGGTGGCCTTCCCCGGGCGGTAAAGAGGTGAACGGATTAAGGAGGGCTGGGAGGCCCCGTTTAAGAAGTAGGTGGGAGGAGGGTGGGCAGAGCATGGAGGAGGAGCCTGTGGATATGCCAGAGGACCTTCTCTGGAGAGGAGATGCTTCGAAATCAGGTGGAGAGAGGAAACTGGCAAAGGGGCAGAGACGAGCCCCACGGGCCAGACAGCCAATCTCCGCTCTGCACCCCACAGCCTCTCCTTACTCTTCCCACGCTGGGCAGTGTGGGGGCGCCCAGAAGCGAAGAGAAGCAGCAAAAATGTAGAGAAATTGTCACGGGGAGCGGGGCTTAGCCAAATGATGCGCAGACAATTGTGCCCGTTTATTCCAGCGACTTCTGCGGAGAGGGCAGCCGTCGGCACAAACTCTCCTTTGCGTCTTGGCAAACGAGACTGCAGCAGCGCCAAGGTCCTACTTGCTGCGGGGCTGCCCCAGGAATCTAGAGCTGGGAGGCAAGAAACGCTTTTGGAGTTAAGAAAAAGAACTGACCATCCTGGTCCGCCCCCAGGAGAAACGGCAAAGGAAAGCCACCTCCAATGGAGTCATTATGACAATTATCATTCCGGACTGGGCCAGCGGGAACACCCTGAGCCCGACCTAGCTGCACAGCCCCGGAGCTCAGACGTTAGCAGGGGGATAACACCTGTCACCAGCTTGGGAGAGCGATTCTCTGGGGAGTGTCGTCACTGCGGGAGGGAGCAGACACAGTGTGATTAGAAGGGCTGGACAGGGAAATTTCTTCAGGCTGCTGCCCCAAAAGGTAAAAGGGGGCTCATATGCTCACGTGGTAGCAGAGTTGGAAGTGGAGCGCTGGCGCGTTGCGCGCAGGAAGCCCGGGCGCTCCACTTCCTCTGGAAGCAGTCTGGGTGCCTGTGGGCACTCTGGTCTGCGTGCTGCCGGTGAGCTGGGCCCAGAGGCATCTTGACTAGCTCTACTGGCAGGAGTGGGGGCACTTCTTCAGTTCCTCCCTTCCCACGCTTTGGGAATCAAGCTGTTCCTTTGATTGAAGCCCCGGACCAGCGAGCAGAGGGATGGTTCAGTAGTTATTTTATTATTTTTTTTTTTCTGGTAGGCTTAGATAGAAGAGCAAGAGATGCCACAGAAATGTGCAAAGGGAATTGGGGCGGGGGGCGGGGGAAGCGGAATCTTGGAAACCAAATTCCTAGAAGCTGGGTCGGATCTCTCAAACAGAGGTGTGGGGTAGGAAAGAAAATAGAAGGTTCAGGTACTATGTTCTAAAGCGAGCAGAGTACTGGGGAAACTGTTCTGAGGGTATCATCAGAATTTCAGGTGTGGGCTTCTTTATTGCTTATATTATTGACAAGAGAAGGTAGGAAATAGGAATTCCCTTCGGACATTACCATCTCCATTTTCCATTTATTCTAAAGAGTGCTTTACATATTAAGCATGCATGACAAATTCTTTCCCAGCCTCCAGACAGTTTACGGAGCTGTCTCTGAGGATTGCCTCACATTTCTCATGTTGACTCTGTTTTGATCACAGGAGCTTAAGATGTTAAACCCTCACAAAGTCCTTTCTTGAGACTCTTCTGAGAACTGGGATCAAACATTAGTCTACCTACCCATCTGCTAGCTTTCATAGAGGTACTGCTACTCTCTTCGGCAACCTGGTTTGGGGCCAAAAAACCAATGATGCAGGCACCCACCGGCGTGGTTGGTTTAATATAATAAATAGCCATCGGTAAAAACAGGTCTGTTTAAAGAGCCTCTTGAACAGTAGAATTGTTTAGTGATGTCGTTGAAAGTTTTCTGCAGTATCTGAGATTCAGGGCTCAAAATGTGAGATCTACAACTCCCACCTTCCCTGATCTGCTTTCTGTGATTGCAAAACACAGTGAAATGACTAAACACTCATGCCTTCCCACAAAGGCAGAAGCTGCCAGTCTCGATTCTGAGCAGTCTTGTGAAGTCAGCTCTTTTAGGAAACTCAGTGGTGTGTTTGTTTTGAAGTTGTCCATTTTTTTCTTCACCCTTTGGGAAGAACAATTATTGATATAGATATTGAATAGCAATTGGGCTAACAAAGACTGAAATGTAAGCTCCACAAAAGTCCCCAAAATACAGAATACATGAAAAAGTAAATACAGGAAAAAACTAACATTTGCATGGTAGGAGATACATCTATAACACGGATAATAGACTCTTACTGGGAGATTCTTATCAAAGCAAATTACCATTTCAATTTAACAATGAAATAATGTGTGGGTAGCTCAGAATTTTTAGGAAAGGGTATTGAAGTATGTGCATCTGCCACTATGGACACCAGAAAAACAGAAAAGAAGGAGCTGGAGGAGTGGAAAAAAAATAACCTCTATAAAAAGGTCACTTTGTCCAAATCCCAAGCACAGGGCTTCTGAGAACATGGCAGGAGGGATCAAAGATCATGACTCTGGTCTACCACGAAGACAAAAGGGTCACCAAAGGAAATGGTCAGATCAATTGTAATCAACAATTACTTTTCGAGTGGCTGTTGTGTGCCATCCCCTGTGCAGGGTGCTGAGGTGATGTATATGAACCAGACATGTTTCTGACCTCCACATGTGAAAGGACAGACAGCGGTGAGCACAAGCAAGATAAGACAGGGAATGATGAGCTGAATGTCAAAGTAAGGCTGAAAGAAAGAAAGACAAAGGAAGGAAAGGTTGATGCTGCTGGGAGATCAAACTTTCTGGTCAAAATAATATTTGAGATAGGTCTAAATATATTGGCACAGTTTAGGCAGAATGGCAGGGGTGGTTTCAGAGATAGAGAGGATATTCGATGCTAATAAAATGTGGTGACTAAAAGCTTTGATGTTGGAATGTCAGATGCTTGGTTGAGGAAGCAGGAAACAAAGTAGTAGGGATTCTCTTTCTCTTGCAGGATTTCCCAGGATTTCTGTTGAGAGTATGCGTCCTTGTACTAGTTTTATTTGTCTGGGGAAAGGAAATTTCTTTTGCCAGAAAGACTATGTCGTTGGTATACTGACAACAAATACTTAGATTCCCAAATGTGGTTAAAGACTTTGAAAATTGGATTATATTTATTCATTCAAACCTCAAGGGAGTTGAGTTCAATGAGTATTTGCATATTTGTGTGTGTGTGTGTGTGTCTGTGCATGCACGCATAAGTGCCCTGTGGTTGGTTAGGGATGATTACATTTGACTTCTTGGGGGTTCAATAAGATGGCCCTCAGCTATGGGTCACCTTTCCAGCTGGCCCATCTATTCATTTCCAAATCTTCACACATCAGAACTGTTTTTGGAGAAACGGACAGGAAATAAACACTGAACCCTGGAGAGGATTCCATTTCTAAACTTTGCAGAGGCCAAGTACAAGTAAGGGAAATAAGAGAGGTGGCTTGTTGCTCTTTCTTTCCTAATACCAAGAGCTATGTGCCATGAAGTCCTCTGAACACTTACCCATCCTCATCCCACACAATGGGGTTGGGAGCAGGTGTTTTCCCTAATGACCTCTCTAAATGAGTCATTAACTTATTTCTCCAGGATGGATAATGGCAGGGGCATGGGAGGGTGGAGGAGAGAAGAAGGGGTAGTTTTGTATATATTCTGTAAAAAGAATGAAATTATTTCATTTGGGAGTGAATGTACTAATAGAATACAGGGGGACCTGATTGGGAAGCAGAAAATGAGAAGGGAGCAAGGCTTGGAGGGTGATAAGTAATAGAGCATGCTCAAGCCAGAGAAGACAGCCTGGCTGGGTCTGGAAAGCACCAGAGATCTGGAGAGAATGGGACACACTGCAGGAGCCTGGATAAGGAAGGTGCATGCCCTGCAGGTGACGAGGTTGAGCAGGGGGCAGGAAGAAGGGGCCACTTTAGCATAAACCCCTGCCCTCTATTGTTCCCCCCAACATATACACCAGAAGTGGCCAGATTCACAGGGGCATTTCAGATGCCTTTCTCCACACCCCTAGCACCGCCTCAGTCACAAGTATAGGAACCAGGTAGCTGCAGAGAGTGGATTCTTTAAACACCAAGGAGGCAATGGTGGAATTGAAGCAACAAAGTGGAAGCCCAAGCAGCAGCAGGAGGGAGAGAGCGCCACGTGAGATATCAGGGATGCCGCTGCCTTATAAGACACTTGGGGAGGCTGGGAAGGAGAAGGAAGCTGCAGCACAGAATGACAACAGACGACTCTTTGCTCCTAGGCTGGCCAACTTCAGTAGATACAGTTCTTAGACCTGGGCAGCCAGGGCCCCTGGTCTGGGTGTCATCATTAGAGGAGACCCTGCTCTGCCCCTGCCCCTACCTCTCCCCATATGGCAAGGATTGCACAGGACCTTCTGGAGCCTGTGCCCCCCTAGTCCTCCTACCTGCTAGATTATGCTTGGGTACCTAAGACCTTGGAATTTCTTGTCCAAATGGCCCTGAGTCTATTTACAAGGAATCCATGGGTTCTTTCTTGAGTCTATCCTCCGGAGGGAATTCCATGCCACTGAGTCTGTTCACCCTTAAGTGGCTAAGGGTGGTCATTTGCAAGAGCGGTAGAGGGTGGAGGCAAGTGGGAGGCTGTGGATGTGCTGATGCCAGCATGCACACAAGGACTCTACACTGCTTAGGTAGAAAGAGGAGTAGGGGAAGCAGTGAAGAGGGATGGGCTGTGGATCACGTGCCTCCATTCATGTGCCAGACACCAGGCTAAGTGCTGTCCATACAGAAAGCAACAGAACCAAAGTGGCTAGGTTCAAAGCCCAGCTCTGTCACTTAAGAATTGTGTGGTTTCATATAAGTTATATCTTTCTGCCTCCATTTCTTTACCTAAAAAATGGAGAGTGGTAACAGCACCCACTCCCACAATTGCTGTGTTAATGTTAAAACATTTAGAATAGTGGTAAAGACTACAAAAATGTCATGGTTTATGTTTTGTGGTTGGTTGGTTGGTTTGTTTGTTTTGAGACCAGGACTCGCTTTGTCTCCCAGGGTGGAGTACAGTGACAAAATCACAGCTCACTACAGCCTCGATCACCCAGGCTCAAGCAATTCTCCCACTTCAGCTTCCCCAATAGTTGGGACTACAGGACTATGCCCAGGTAATTTTTAAAATATTTTTTGTAGAGAGAGGGTCTCCCTATGTTTCCCAGGCTCGTCTCGAACTCCTGGCCTCAAGGGATCCCCCTGCCTCGGTCTCCTAAAGTGCTGGGATTACAGGTATGAGCCACTATGCCTGAACCAATGTTACATACTATTAAACACCACAACTCTCTGAGATAGCAATTCTTATCCCAAATGTATAGATGGGCAAGTGGGCCTTGGGGCGATTACATAGTTTACTGCTGAGTGGCAAAGCCGGGATTCAAAACCAGCTGATTCCAAAACATGATTTTTATTAAACCATGCTTTCCCTCAAGGCTGCTGAAAACCTCATCATGGGGCAGTTGAAGGGGTACGGTTAGAGAAAAACTGCTTAGCTTGGAGAAGAGAAGATCATAGGAGAAATAGGGGGCTGTTTTTTGAAAGACTTTCACATCAAATCCAGAGGACAAAACAAGGGTGCAGACTAGAGAGAAATATTTTTACTGTGTCAGTGAAATGAACTATTTTAAAGTGGTGAATTCTCCAGCATGAGATGTTTGAGTAGACTTGTCAGGGGTATCATAAAGTAATAGAAATTAATTATGAGCAAATTATGAATAAATTAATATCAGAGAATAAATCATTAGCAATATTTTGAATATTTGTGAATTTGATGAAATATATGATTCCCCAATATATATGGACCCCTGGCTAAAAAAAAAATCAAATCACTTCACAGAACACATCCAAGCATTGTATATGGAATTAGTCTGCTTCTGAGGTGTCAGCAAGATTTGTAATGCCCTGTGAAAAGCAGCTCCTGCCTCTTCCACCCTTGCACCGAGATGCTACCACCCACACTTACCCCTTGCCACAGATGCATGGAGGCATAGTCCAGGCAAACATTGCCTAAAATATGGGGACTGTTGTGCAGAGGATGGGTTTAAAGTGAGAGGTGGGGCCGGGCGCAGTGACTTGCGCCTGTAATCCCAGGACTTTGGGAGGCCAAGGGGGGCGGATCATGAGATCAGGAGATCGAGACCATCCTGGCTAACATGGTGAAACCCCGTCTCTACTAAAAATACAGAAAATTAGCCGGGCATGGTGATGGGCACCTGTAGTCCCAGCTACTCAAGAGGCTGAGGCAGGAGAATGGTGTGAACCCAGGAGGCAAAGCTTGCAGTGAACCGGGATCTTGCCACTGCACTCCAGCCTGGGCGATAGAGCAAGACTCCACCTCAAAAAAAAAAAAAAAAAAAAAAAAAGAGAGAGAGAGAGAGAGAGGTGGGCAGATTCCATGGCTGAAATCACAATACTGGGCGTCCAATGGGCAGACCCTAAGATTCAGAGCTTCAGAAAATGTTAACTTCCTGCCATGTGCTTCACTGTGTCTGAGGTTAGGGTGATTGTCTCTTTATTGACCTAATCCACATATCTAACAAAGAGAGCCACAAAGCAACAGCCTATCAGTGCCACCGCAGACGCTGTGATCACCACGACGACAACGGTCCCGGCTGTGTTGACCAGAAAGCCCAGGCCACCTCCGACCAGGATCTGAGCCAGCTGCACCATGCATGTGAGGGTGGCGCAGTCCATGCCCTTCCCTCTCACGCTGTTGTCTGGGTCCCCTCCTGGGGCCTGCTGCCTCTGTAAAGGAAGCACAGAACCACCATTTGACCTACAAGGAACTGTCATTTAGGGTACAGGTTGGCAAAATTTTTCTGTGACCAGCCAGATAGTAAATACCTTTGGCTTTGTGGATTATACAGCCCTGGTGATAACTACTCAACTCTGCTGTCACAGTGCAAAAGCAGGGGCAATGTGGAGCTGAGTTGGCTTTCCAATATATATTGATGGACATTATTAGCATTTGATTTCATGTAATTTTCATGAATTGGTGATGTGGAACTGAACTGAATATTGATGGGTATTAGCATTTGATTTCATGTAATTTTCACCTGTCACAAGATATAACCTTCTTTTGAACGTTTTTTTCAATCATTTAAACAATTAAAAGGAATTCTTAGCTTGCAGACTGTACAAAAACAAGTGGCGGGCCATAATCAATACAATGTAGTGGATACTTAATAAATATCCCATTCTTTTCCTTTCTTAGTGTTAAAAATTCAAAGATTTTAAGAAGGATGTTGAATTGCTGATGTCCTTAAGAGAAGCAACTTTAAAAAGCATTTCAATCTTTCAAAATATGGTTGCTACTTGATTAATACAATAATGTTTGGTTAATATTTGATATTTGTTCCGAACTGGTTGATAACTTTGTCATTTGTTGGGTATCTCTTATGTGCTGGGCCTGGGTTTTTTTTTACCTGTTACTGTATTTCAACCTCACCACCTCCCTAGATGCACATGTTATTATCATTACCCCCGTGGTTACAATTATAATACTAGCTACCACATTTTGAGTCTTTGTCAGGTGGTAGGGGGCACTATGCTAAGCACATCCACTATCTTGTTTGCTTTTTTATAAGGTAAATAACATTCTTTCCATTTGCCTCATGAGGAAACTGAGGGCCTGCCAGCTTAAATGATGATTTCCTACACTATTAGGCAAAAGAAAAGCATTATGCTGAAAAACGCATATTATCCTTTGAATAAGAAAGGAAAATAAGAAAACAGATTTACATTTGCTTGGTTTTTATTTAAAAATGCCGGAAAGATAAACAAAAAACTAGTAAGAGTGGTAACACATTAGGGCTGGAGGGAGATGGTAAATGGTAAAGGGAGCACACAGTGTGCACTTTTGTGTATCATTGTGAATATATTATCTCACCAAAAAATGAACTCATTCTAAGTGCTACCTAATAAATGAATAAATAACATCCCCAGTGTAACACAGCTTCCAAGTGAGAGAGGCAGGATTTGAATCCAGGTTTCTCTGAGCCTGAAGTGTAGGTTTTCTTCCCCCAACACCACGTAACACTCTCCTTGTAGGGACAGGTTTTTATGATGACTATCCCATTAGCAGCAACATCCCTGTCATGCACTAAAACCTTGGTGACAATGTTTGCCAGGGGATGAGGAAAGCCACAACTCTTTTTTGAAAGGCTTTTACTCCTGGTGCGCCTCTGCCCTGCTGCCAGATCAAATGATGAAAAACATGGCCAGAATTATAGTCTCATGGTTATATGTTCAGTGTTTTTGCAGTTTCATGCTGAGCTGGATTAAACTTGGAGTTATCTCTGTAGCTTTTATATCATTGCTCCAGTTAAGGAACTGTAAGCTTATTTTTATGGGAAGAAAGTTGCAAATTTTGATAAGAAGAGGTGGTAATTTTAGAGTGGAAATACCAACTCTGTTATAAGCACTGCATAGGTGCTTGTTCACTAGTTGAGTTCCAAGGTTTAAATGGCGCAGGTCCCGCTCAGGGCAGCAAAGTGGAGATTACCACCCATGATTCCAGCTTTCCTTCTCACACATGGGGTCTGACTTACTAAAATCTGGACTCCATTGCCTAGGAGTTTCCTACCCTCAACAAATAATGCCAAGAAATTCCACCATGTACCTCTGCAAGTTGGGGGTAGGGAGACCCCTATTGCGGGTATCTAGAAATGTTGCAGGTGGCACCAGGGAGACCTATGAGGTGGTTATAGAAGACCTGGGTCCCCCTTTTTTTGTCTTTGTGTAATTGTGGGCTGGTTTCTCAGCCTCACCAAGCCTTCTTTTTCTAATCAGAAAAATGGGAGTAACTCTTCTTGCCCTACAGCTCCTTAAGTGAGCAGGAGTTGAGAATAAGGAGGACAGGAGAGCTGGGCTCGGCTGGGCTGGTGAGCATGCCTGTACCAGATCATGGTTGCAGTTGGTTGGGCATTTGACTGCTGCTGTTTCAAGAACCCTTATTTTCCAGCTCTGCTCTACACATTGCTACCAAATCCTCCCCAGCCTTCAGATGAGTCTGGATGTTACCCAAGGCAGAGTTTCAATGACAGCACACCTCCTTTTCTTCCTCGCGGTGGTACTCAGTAATGAGGTTAAAGGGCACGGTGTACAGGGTGCTGGACATTACACCAAACAGGCTGCACAGGACCAGCGTGGAGTAGACATTCGGGAAGAGCCCAATAAATCCCGTCCCCAGGCCAAACAGCAAATATCCCGTGAAGTAAAGACCCTTTAATCCAATGTAGGATACCAAAACTTTCTGAAAGTCTGTGGGAAAAAGAGAGGGAGAAATTACAGCTGGCAGTGCCTCATAACATTTAATAATTTCAGACAATCCTTTCTTCTGAAGATTCACTTTTTCAGACATCCTTTGATACTGAGCCAGGAACAAAAGAATCCCCTTATCTGTGAGTTGAAAACAGCTGGCTTTAGGAACCATTTTAAAGACCTTTGCATAAAGGACAGCTTGAAATTGCCTTGATAGGCTGATTTTTTTTCTACAAAGAAGAGTCTGGCACTGTTTAGCAGACAGCTGGATAGCAAAAAGAAGAGAGAAAGGTGGTGGAAAATCTGACCTAACTATGGGAACCTGGGGCTTCAAGAAAAGTGTGGGTTATTCTGAATCAGATGGGCTGTGGCCCCATAGGACCAAAACAATAACACAGGCCTATCTTGGCCCTACAACCCAAATCAGGTTGGGGAAAATTGAAACAACCAGAATTTACAGAATGATCTAAGTCATTCATGATTTCTTAGCCCCCATCTGAATGGAGTCTGCACACCTGAGAATGAGGTAAAGGATGTGCAATTATCTGAAGACACTTTCCCTGACTTGCCAATCCTTCCCAGACTGGTAAGGGGCTCCCACAGCACCCAGCATCTCCTCATCGCTGGCTCCCTAACTCTTGGTAAACAAGTTCCTTGACTTCTCAAAACCCCAGCTTCCTCATCTGAAAACTGGGAATAATAAAACCATCTTTTGGAGTTGTTGCCAGGATCAAGTGAGATGAAGTGTCTATGAAATCACCCAGCCTAATGCCTAGCATGTAGAAAACATCCAATTAAGCAACAAGACAGGCTGAGCTGGAGACAGTTGACTCTTAACTGGGTTCCTCTTCTAGCAGGTCAACTTGGCTTGCTTATATCAGTATAGTGGCAGAGCTAATTTTTAAAAATGAAAAATTCTGCTTTAAAACATTTTACAGGGTTTTCCACAACGGCAAGGAAAATCTCTAAATTGTTTTTATCTTCCTTTCTTAATCAGTTGTTTTTATTCCACACATTCCTCATCTCTTCCCTACCCCATTCTCCTGGAACACAAGAATCAGGGGATAAATAACAGATACTTGAAATATGGCTATTCAAGAATGACATTTTCCATATCTATTCATATAATTATTGGACTTACACCTTGTAGACAAGCAACCTTATTTGCAGTACATTTGAATCAATTATGAAACTAAACACTGTCTCACATTGATGGAAGACAAAGCTCTGGAAATGACAAGTGGGCAACATTACTTCCTCTATTAAACTTATACTATGACAGGAGGACTGTTGTGAAGGTTGAGAATACAAAAATGAGAATAAAGCTAGAACAGTTTCTGCTTGCTTAATAATTATATTTATACAGAAAATGTAATCTAAGGTGTCTCAATACCTAAAAGATACCATCAATACCCATTAGGGAAATGCTGTTATCCAAGTGTGTATGCCAGCAGAGGAGAAGGTAAAGTAGAAGGTAAAGTAGGATAAAGAGGGATTTGGAAACATAAGTAACTTCAGTACAAAGACTGAAAGTCTGGCAAAGAATACTTTATTCACAAAGATAATTCAATAAACTTCAGGGCCAAGCTTGCATTGCCCTCTGATGGGTCGGATACCCAGTGGTAGTCATATCCTCACACAATGCCTGTCTTCAGGACTGGGGGGAAATTATAGATTTAAGCACCAGTTATGACTAGTAGTGTATGATATTATGGTATGAACAATTGGCCATATCTTAGTACTCAGTGTTGTTATTCTAACTGGTATATGTGTACCTGCTGTATACAAAAGGAGCTTGGAAACAAGTCCCTATCAGCATTCTCCACCTCAGCAGCCAGATTGTCCTGCCAACCTCCATGTGGATAGAAACTCTGAATCTGCTCCTGATGTTATGTGATGAATCCAAAATAGAGGGTAATATAGTCAGCTCTGGAAGGAAAGGAAAGGATTGATTCTGCCCAGAGTGGGTTGAGGTGCAGGGGGAAGAAAACTTGAATGATTTCACTGAGGAAGTAATATTTAAATTGGGTCTAAAAACATTATTAGAAGTTGTCCAGTTGGGGAAGTAGAAAGAGTAGTTCGGGTAGAAGAAACTAAAAGCAGCGGCAAATACCCAGAGAGGAGAAAGTCTGCATAGTGGGTCATTGAGGGTGGTTAATTGATATGGGAGTGAAAGAGGGCAAAGTATGAACTAGGCCAAACTGTGAAAAGCTCAGGAATTTGACTTTATCCTATGGGCATGGAGAACCCCTAAAATCCTTGAGCAGAGCTGGCTGGTATTTTATAAATAAAATGTTGATTTGAATTTATAATGGTAGGGATCCCATATATTTATACATTAATAAAACTTTGGAAAACTATTCAACTAATAATTTCTTTTGTAACTAGAAAGGCTTTTAACTAGAAGGGACCTAAAAATAATATACTTTAAAGTTTCAAATGCCATAAAATTTATGCAGACAAGACTAATGGAATGTTATCTAGTAGGAGTTCCCTGAGGAAAAATAAGTTTAGATTGACACATTTTTTTCTGACAAAGATGAAGGTAGGGCTGGATGTAGTGCCTCATGCCTGTAATCCCAGCACTTTGGGAGGCTGAGACAGGAGGATCACTTGAGCCCAGGAGATCGAGACCAGCCTGGGCAATGTAGGGAGACCCCATCTCTAAAAAAAAAAAAATTTTTAATTAATAAGCCAGGCACAGTGGCATGTGCTTGTGGTCCCGGGTACTCAGAGGGCTGGGACTTGCTTGAGCCCAGAAGGTTGAGGCTGCAGTGAGCCATGATCACGCCACTGCACTCCAGCTCAGGTGGCAGAGTGAGACATTGTCTTAAAAAAAGAAGAAAAACAAACAAACAAAAAAATTAGGGTAGTAGTAAATAGTCCCCTCAGCCCTTGAAATCATGAAGGACTTAAGCTGGATAATTTACTAAACCCTTTTAGTCTAACATTCTTTTATTCTATTCTAAGTGCTTGAAATCTTCCTCCTGGAATTTTTCTTAGTTTGCACACTCCAAGGGGAAGAAAAGAGTTTGCTAAATAAATGTAATCTTTAAGCACTACTCTTTAAGTATCATAAATTTTAAAATAATGAATGTGTTTATGTGATTATTGGGCTCATCAACTTCTTGCATGTTTATATGAGGTCCCATTTTCCCAATTGTGCTAAATTTTTAAGAGGTCTTGAGGCAGGTTTCCTGCTGTGCTATGGCTAGGTAAAGGGAAGGGGAAGGGGCCCTCACATATATCCACCCTTTCCCTTCACAAGAAGCAGGCTGACAGTGACAGAGTGAGTCCCCCTGAGAATGGTAACAGGGATTCTCCCCATCTCTTCCCACTTCCTTCACCCGGGCCATATCCCTGCTGTCCCCTGGACCTGTCCAAAGCCCAGAGCCCTGACTTGGAGGTCAGTTATTCTTACAATCTTGCAGAAGAAGAGCTCTTTATAGGAGCCCTTTATAATTAGGAGAACTGCATACATTTTTCAGGCCAGACTTTTCACTTAATTCAATGTATACAGAGCTTGGAGATATCCACACACAGTCACAAGTACAATGCAGCCTGTGGGATTCCCTGGAGTTGTAGCACAGCCACCTGGGCTTACGTAAAGACAGTAGCAGAAATCCCTTTGTTCATTGTCTTCACAGCTGCAACTTAGGTAAGTGGAGGTTAATAGGCTCAGAAAAGCTGGCACCTGGGAAGAAAAGCCAGCTGTCCCCAATCCTGGTGTGGTGCTCCGATAACCCACCCAGCTACACATCTGAGCTGAGGTCATTTTGCATGCTGACTTTGTCACCTGTCATATTAATATCACTTCTCTTCTGTATCATCTACAAATCTGATAAGCCTGTCTATGAAATGCCACCAATGATCTAGCTCCAGTAGAACATGAACCTGCTGGGACTCATCCATCCAACACTTCATCTTGTAAAGATTCCCTTTTATTTTCCAGAGAAACTTGATCAGGAACCCACTGATTCCAAGAGCAAAGTAATCAGTGAGGAAAATGACACCTAGAATTCATGATGAAAAAAGGATGCTTTATATGGTCCTTTTTAAGGTAATAGTTTTTCCTGATGTCCATAGATTTATTAAGATCTGGTATTTTAAACAGTAGGAAATACACATAGAAATATCAGATCCAAGTTGTGCTAGACCAGAACCTTTTAGAAGACATCCTTAGGAGAGAGAGAGACTTACAAGAATATAGTGAGGAAAACACGGAGTTGATGCACAAGCCCCAACATCCAACCTCGACTCCTCTTTCGTAGATGAGAAACTCCGTGGAGTTGTGTGCACTATAGGGATCCCCACGGTACACAATCTGAAAGAGAGATTGGAGGCTGTTGAGGTACTGCAATGTAGTAAGAACCCCTTCTCATGCACTCTGCTTCTCCACCCCTGGGGAGCAAATGTCCCTGCCTGAGGGACCCTTTCTAGAGTACAGAGCTGATGCTGTCATGACAAAGTCACCCCTTCCATCCTATCACATCTTCATTCAAGGGCCTATCAGAAATCTAATGCTTGCTGCATCAGATCTCAAAAACACTCTCTCAGATCCTTCACATTCCTCCTTCCATCTCACAGCTGGCCCCACCTGACTTAGGCAATCCCACCACTCATCTTCTGCTACAGCCAATTGGCTTCTGACTCATCTCCACATGGGCCATTCCCGTTCCTGCTTGGAACATTTTCTCCCTCTCTAATATTCCTCTAACTCCTACTCACCCTTCAAGGCCCAGACCATACTGCACCTCCTTTTTTATTTGTATTTATTATTATATTTTATTTTTTAAGAGACAGGGTCTTGATCTGTCACTCAGAATGGAGTACAGTGGCACAATCATAGGTCACCACATCCTTGAACCCCTGGCCTCAAATGATTCTTCCACCTTGGCCTCCAAAAGCACTGAAATTACAGGCATGATCCACCATGCCCAGCCTGAACCCCACCCCTCCTTTTTGAAGCCTGCCATGATTGCTACAGCTCACATAAATTTGCCCTATTTGTTGTATTTGATTAAATACTGGCAGGCTCCGTAGTGTCCTCTAGTTGTCCAGGGTATAGTAGCATGTTTCTAGACCTGTCTGTAAGCCAGCTTCTTGATGGTACCCTTTCCTACATTCTTACTGTGCCAATCTTAGAGGATAGCCCAATAGAACCTCAACAGGTGTTAATGGAGGAAATGATGTGTAACAGTGAATGTGTGCACAGACATGTTCATTACCTGGCCCATGAAATCTGTGAAGAACAGCATGTTGGACAGGAAGGCCGTCCATCCAATGAGGTGGCTGATGCAAAGGTAGCGGTAGTGAGGAGGCATGCTCACCAGTGCTCTCAGCAGTGACTTTAATGTCATTGCCCTGCGAGTCTGAAATAAAACATGAAACAGAGGTGTGATCTTCACTGCAGAAATTTAGCCAGCTAAGGGAGCCAGAGCACACAGCCATGTTATGTATTTGTCAGTCAGCCATCACACAAAGTGTCACTTTTCCTGGACATGGAACTAAGTTTCCATGGAGTAGACTCACAGGAGGTATTCTGTTAAGCATGAGTGGCTGCTTGGCAGTTTCAGGCCCAGAATGAGGCTTTGGACCCAAGGGCAAAGGGAATGAGAATCGTCCTAGCTTCAGGCCAAGGTGTAGGAGACATTGAGCATCCTATCTCTGAAAGACAGAACTGTTGCACAAGGACAAAGCTCACAGACATAAGCCAGCTCCTAGATGATTGTAATTCTTGGGTCTCTTAACTGTGAGAGCATAGTAGGCAAATCCAAGATGTCTGTCACGATCTTGGTCCCCTGATGTCATCCCTGTGATTATGTGCTGTTACATGGCAAAGGGATTTTGCAGATATATTAATAATTAAGGTTACTAATCACTCACCTTGAGTTAATTGAAAGGGAGATTACCTGGGTGATCCTAACCAAATTCCATGAGCCCTTGAAAAGTACAGAATTTTCTCCAGCTGGTAGTAGAAGGGAGAGTCAGAGCAACTCAAAGCACAAGAAATGCCTGCTTTGAAGGTGGAGGAAGCCACTTGAAAAGGACCTGAGAGTGACATTTAGGGGCTGAGAGCAACTCCAGGCCAACAGTCAACAAGAAAGCAGGGATCTCAGTCCTACAACCACATGGAACTGCATTCTGCCAACATCCTGAATGTGCTTTGAGGTGGGCTCTTCCCACTGAGCTTCCAGATGAGAATACAGCTCTGCTAACACTTTGACTTCAACCTTGTAAGACCCTGTGCAGAAAACCTAGTGCAGCTTACTCAGGCTTCTGATCTACAGAACTGTGAGATAATAAACTGATGTTGTTTTAAGCAGCTAAGTTTGTGAAAATTTTTTATTCATTAGAACATTAATACAAAGAGCCAGTCAGCTCCCTGTTCTTAGCCAGATGTCTCCTCCCAGGTTATTTCTCTGAATCCTAATGATAGCAGAAACATGTTAATGAGCCCTACATTGAGTTAGAAGTAAGAACAATGTAGAACTCAGATATATATATTTACACGCACGCACACACACACACACACACGGGGTCTTCAATATGTTAATGGAAAATACATATTATGAAAAAATTATGCATGGATTCCAAAAATTTTTTTGAAGCAAAATAAACTCATACTAACTTGTTATAGCATGTCTGAAGAAGATTTAGTTTGAGGCACTGAGAAGGATAAGACATCAGTTTGAAAACAGCCCCTAACAGAGCAACATGAATTCTACTAAAATTGAAGCTAGAATAAACATCAAATTTATGGTGAAGCTTCAGTAGAAGAATGGTGAAACACTGATTTTTTTTTTTTTTAAGTTTATGAAGACAATGTCCCAAAGAAATCAGCAGTTTACAAATGGATAACTCATTTTAGGAAGGAACCAGATGGTGTTAAAGATGAAGTCCTCAGGGGCAGACCATCTACATCAGTTTGCAAATAAAAAAGTTAATCTTGTTTATGCCCTAATTGAAGAGAACTGACAATTAATGGCAGAAACAATAGTCAACACCATAGACATCTCAGTTGGTTCAGTTTACTCAATTGTGACTGAAAAGTTAAGGTTCAGCAAACCTTCCACTCAGTGGGTACCAAAAGTATTGTGCCCAGATCAACTGCAGACAAGAGCAGAGTTTTCAATGAAAATTTTAAACATATAAGATCAAGATCCTGAAACATTTCTTCAAAAAGTTGTAACAGGAGATGAAACATGGCTTTACCAGTATGATCCTGAAAACAAAGCACAATCAAAGCAATGGCTACTGGAGGTAGAATTGGTCCAGTCAAAGCAAAAGTGGACAGGTCAAGAGAAAAGACCATGACAACAGTTTTTTGGGGATGCTCAGGCATTTTGCTTGTTGACTTTCTGGAAGGCCAAAGATTGATAATATCTACTTACTATGAGAGTGTTTTGAGAAAGTTGGCCAAAGCTTTAGCAGAAAAACACCCACAAAATCTTCACCAGAAAGTCTTTGTCCACCGTAACAATGGTCCTGCTCATTCCTCTTGTCAAACAAGGGCAATGTTGTGATAATTTTGATGGAATTTCTTTAGGCATCAACCCCACAGTCCTGATTTAGCTCCTTCTGACTTCTGTTTCCTAATCTTAAAAAATCTATAAAGGGCACCCATGGTTTTTCAGTTAATATTGTAAAAAAGGCTGCATTGACATAGCTAAATCTCCAGGACCCCCAGTTCTTTAGGGATGGGCTAAATGGCTGGTATCATTGCTTACAAAAGTAAGCAATGAATTCAATGGAGCTTATATTAAGAAATAAAGTTTATTCTTTTTAACTTTTATCTTTTAATTCTATTTTTCCATTAACTTTAGGAAGGCCCATCCCACACACATATATGTAAAAAATGAATATATAGGCCCCAATTCCTTAATTTAGATTTAAATTAGGTTAAAACTAGAAGCTATAGTTTTTCTGGTTTCAGAAACATTGAGAGAATGAGAAACTTTAAACTATTGATACAACTGTTTTGAAATACAAAGAATGATAATAGCTTTTAGCATCTTGTCATATAAGAGAAGAAAGAAACCTTGGGAATATTAATTGATTAGCTTCCCTGAAGACACTGAGATCATCAACATCAGACACGATTTGGTAATGAGTCTTTCTTGTCATATTTTTATTTATTCTGAATCATGACATTGAGTACTGGCTAGTTTATAAGACAGTCTACTGAAATTTTCTATTTTAACTGTAATAGCATATTTTTTATACTTCTTAACCTTATATAATCATGCTTTTTACTTCTTTGTTGTGGAAAATTATATTCACCCATTTTAATTTTGTTGTGTAAGTTGATTTTTTTAAATTCATCAGTCTTGCAGTATCTAGCCCACTGACCATAACTATACTCATTTTCTGATAATCAGTGTTAAACACTATAGACATTTCCCTAGATTGAAGGAAAATAACTGTTTTTCTGCAAGTAGAATATGGTACCTGTAAAAATAAATGGTTATAACCAAAATGAAGTGCAGAATTACTACTTTTTCATCAACCACAGAAAGAAGCAGCTAACAATAGCCCAAGAAACAACAGCCTGGTTTTCATGCCTCCAACTAAATGGTTTGTCATCACTTTCCTTCCTCTCTTTCCAAAAATGCAAAACTGAGAAAGTGAATCTGGCCAGCAAGTATTCAGCCTCATTCTAAATATTAATATATGCTTCTGACTTATACATAATTTTCAGCCTGCTTTCATTGTTAGCCTAATTTCTCCTTTCTTCTAAAAATAAATATGAGCTTTCAAGATGTGCCTAGTATTTCCGTAAAAGCTGGGAGTGTAAATATTCAAAGCCCCTTTGTATATTTTAACTCAGAATAAAAACCCAGCTGGGATATTATTCCTGACTCATCAATTTCCTTGGTAAAACCCTTTCAGTGGTTCTGAAACCTTGGGAGTTGTTTTACTGCATTTATTTTTCACCACTGTCAGCTGGAGACTGGGTAGCGATGAATTTACAAGCGAAAAAGGTACAGAGTCATCAGGGAGAAAGAAAACTTCACAAACGTACCCTGAAAAGGAGACTATTTAAATATTAAAGGGAGCAACTGATGACATGGAGGAATTGGAGATAGATTTTATGAGATCTGGTTTAAACTCCTGAAATAATTCAGCCCTCTTGCCATTAAAAAAGAAAAATTTGTTCTTAAATTACTCAGCCACCCTTATTTTGGAAAGCAATGTCTTTGGCAAGCAATGACAGCCCTGAAGCCTTGGCCCTGACCCTGGGGAAGTGCAGACTTCCTTTGCTTAACTGGAGACCTCCCAGGGCACACATTTGGAAGAAAAGTGCAAATCCATGGCTTTGAGAGTAAGATGTATTACTCTGTGCTATATTCTTAATTTATCTTTTTGTCTTATTTTATTTGCTTATTTATTTATATTTATGTTTTTAGAGGTGGGGTCTCACTCTGTTGCTCCGACAAGTGTGCAGCTGCATGATCACAGCTCACTGCAGCATCAAACACTTGAGTTCAATGGATCCTCCCACCTTGGCCTCATGAGTTGCTGAGACTACAGGAATGAGCCACTGCACTGGTCTCAATTTGTTTTTTAAACCAAATAACAAGATCATTCAGAGTCTACAAAATTTTTCATGTGGCCCCTACTAGAAAGTTCGCTGTATCTGTTGTATTTATTTTTGTACTCGTGTGGGAGTTCCATGCCTTTCAAAAGGCTTCCACTCAGTTAATTTCATTTGATCCTCACAGCAGCCTCTGAGTGGATGGGACAACCCCTGTCCTATGCGACTCTTGGAGGGGGAGTCCCAGTCTATCGAAGGGGACATCAAAGAAGCATATAATCTATCAGGGTGTTATCTATTATCACGTATATACTTATATTTAGTAAAACCGCGCCTTGTTTTGTTCCCCAAACCACCACATTATTTTTTAATTTTCACTTTCACATTATTTGATTACTTTTTTCCTTATTTTTTATCTATTATAGAAATTTTGGATGTATTGTAGGATTTAAAAATAGAAAATTAAAGCTTCCTGTAAGCCTATCATCCAGATTTTTCATTTTTGGTATATTTCCTTTCCATTTTTTCCTCTATGTACGCAGCTTGTTTTCTCTGAAAATAAAGATGGTTTTGTGTATGTAATGTACATTTTACCTGATATATTTTTAGTAAACCTTCAGAAACATACATTTTTAATGACTGCATGAATGTTTTCATATAGATATTCCATGATTCTTTGGCTGTCCTGCATAAATGCACAAAGGGCTCCAGTCCAACTAGTAATCTTAGAGTTCTGATTTGTTGGTGAAGGAGGCGCAAGGAGTACAAGTATTCTCTGCCAGGCAGCCTGGTGTAGGGAAAGGGGGTTGAGTCCAGGCATTAGGAGACCTAAAATCTCAAATTTTCTTCACTTGTGTGATCGAGATAAAATGAAGGCTTTATCCCAATGACCTCGCAGTTCCTCCTTGCACTCTTACAGTTATGAAAAACACTGCACTCATCCTAAAATAGGAGCTACTGTTGGAATCATATGAACAGATTACTCTCTTCGACTGTATTCTCCTATCAAGTGGCATGGGGAGAGGCAGGTTGATGTGCTGTGGCAACTCAACTCCAAGGCAGTCATGTTTATAGAATGAGGCCTCCTTTCAGCAGATCACACTCAACCATTTTGCCAATTCAAACATAAGCAGTGTCGAAGTTTACTTTTGCATTTATTTTGGAAAAATGCTAAGCAAATGAACAGAGTAAACAATACTGGAGGAAGCACTTGATCTCAAGGAAAAACTACTCACAGATTTTTATAACTAACAGCTAAGATGTATTGCTTTTATTAATATACATAACTGAATACCAAAAAAATGAGGTTTTCTACTGACTATATGTACCAAAAAAAATTCCCTAAAATACCATTAAAATAAAGTACAGTTTTTAAATTTTGTAAACCACTTCGCTAAATGTAATGTGATATCCAAAATATCCTTTTTGGATCAGAAAAAGGATATTACCCAGGAATGGGATTGCTGGGTCAAATGGTAGTTCTATTTTCAGTTCTTCAGGAAATCTCCACACTGTTTTCCATAGTGGTTGTACAGTTTACATTCCCACCAGCAGTGTAGAAGCGTCCCCATTCACTGCATTCACGTCAACATCTATTTTTTTTTATTATGGCCATTCTTGTGAGAGATATATATATCTCACAGTTTTTTAATTCACTCGTTGATTGATGGGCATTTAGGTTGGTTCCACATTTTTGCAATTGCGAATTGTGCTGCTGTAAACGTGCGTGTGCAAGTATCTTTTATATATATGATGGAATACTACTCAGCCATAAAAGGAATGAATTAATGGCATTCACAGTGCCCTAGATGAGACTGAAGAATATTATTCTAAGTGAAGTAACTCAGCAATGGAAAACCAAACATTGCAAGTTCTTACTTATAAGCGGGAGCTAAGCTATGAGGATGTAAAGGCATAAGAATGACACAATGGACGTTGGGAACTCGGAGGGTAAGTGTGGAAAGGGGATGAGGGATAAAAGACTACAAATTGGGTGCAGGGTATACTGCTCAGGTGATGGGTGCACCAAAATCTCACAAATCACCACTAAAGAACTTACCATGTAATCAAACACCACCTGTTCCTCAATAACCTATGGAAATATATTTTTTTAAAAAAAGGACATTAGTAGAAAAACTGGTGAAATTCAAATAAGTCTGCTGTTTACCTAACAGTATGGAAGTAGTGATAATTTCTTAGTTTTAACAAAGGTACATGGTTCTCTATGATGTTAACATAAGAGAGAAGCTGGTAAAGCATAGATAGGAACTCTCTCTACTATATGCAATGTTTTTGTAAATCTAATTAAACTTTGATTAAGAAAGCAAAATAACACATAGGCACACTTTGCTAGATGACAACTCCATGGGGCAGAACAAGGGCTGTGGTGTTCACTAGTCTTCTGATGCTCAGCACTGGGTCTGGCAGGGGTAATTAATAGCTATTGAATGAATAAAAGAATGCACAAGTGAATGAACCATGCACGCAGTGCAACGCATTCCAAGAAATCTTATTATTCACCCAAATAAACCCTCCTGGGTACCTCTTTATTCCCTGTAGCAGCAGCTGGATTAATATCAAAAACAAAAAGCAAACCAAAAAAAGCTAACATCAAGAAGTCCTCCACCCCACTAGTTTTGATGGACCTCCATCATCTACCTAATAAAATTTCAGTTCCTATGCTGGCATTCAAAAGCTTCCAAAATCTGTCTCTAATTTGCTTTCCTAACTTTATTTCTAAAGTTACAAACTCTGTGATCTATGGTACCACTTATACTTTCTACAAATATGCTTCATGCTTTAAAAACATTTTTTTATATCTGTGGCTTTGCTGATGCTCTTCTGTCCGAAGTATTTTTCCCCCAAAATCTCTATTTAAATCCTAACTATCATTCAAGGCACAACTCGGGTGATCTCCTCCTTGACGCTTTCTCCATTTATTTAGGCATAATCCTTCCCTCTTTAAAACTAAAAGCAATTGCTATTTTGCCATTTGTGGCCACCTTGGAAATGTGCCATTTGGGTCACCTACCAGAGAAAACACAGTTGATTGACAGCCCCAAACGCTGCTTCTCTGGATCCACTGTTCCTGTTCCTGCCAAGGAGCTCTGTTTCTGTACCTGTTCCTGCCAAGGTTACCCCTTTCCTGGCTGTTCCCAGATAGTGACTAACAAGACGGGGGGTAATAGTGTTAGCCTGTTCGTACAAGAGTTGGGACTCCTCTAAGGAGCAACTTTGGCTGGAGGACTCCTGTTTGGGCTGGGTGAAGCTTTCTTGGAACTTCACTGCATCTGAGAGGCTTCCTACCCTATCCTCTTTCCTTTCCTTTCTTCTTTCACAGGTGTTTGACTTGCATCAAGATAAGAAGACTTTCCCTTCCTATTTCTGCTTTCTCCACTTTATCTTTCACGCTGTTTTCTCTAATGAACCTCTTACATGTCAAATCCTATCTTGGTGCCTTTTTAAAAGATCTGAACAGATACATTGTTTCTATAGCATTTACCATGTTCTATCACGGATTATGAGTCATGGTATAAATGGCTATGCCACCTGTTAGGCTGTAAATTCCTGGGCATAGAGACTGGACATTTGTCAGCTTTATGGTCCCCAAATATCTAGTACAGTGCTTTGCACATACTCAGTACCTCAAGCTGTTTGTTAAATGAATAATGAGTATAATGTGTTGATATATTTATGTGAAGTTTGAAAAAGTGTTTTTGTATGCTTTACCTTAGTTGAACATCCTAATCATCCTAGAAAATAGACTGGCCAAGCCAACAAAAGAAGTTGACCTCACAGGAAGGTGAGATTCACTGAGCTTGTCTGAAAGTTGTTGGAGTCCAGATTTGTGTTCCCTGTTTGTGCTTAAAGCACTCTAGCTTTCTGCCAGGGTCATAATAACAAGACCTAAACCCAACAGCTTACTATGTGGTAGCAAACACTCTAAGTAACTTTACATGGATTAGCCCCTGCAACCTGCACAAAACCCTTGTAGGTAGATGGAATTATTTTCTCATTTAACAGAAATGTAAATGCCCAAAGTCATGCAATCCAGAGGTGGCATAGCCAGGATTTAACCATTGTGCTCTTAATCTTTAGGTTACCCTATAGCAAGCAGCTATTTGTGAGTCATTGAATGAATAACACAAGTCAGCAGCTAGAGGAAACATGATTTGAACTTAAGTCTTCTACAACCTTTTGTCAATCAAGGAATCCTTTGTTCTATATCCCTGAGGTTTTGGCATTCAATTTTAGCTTGAAGGAAAATGCAATTATTTCATCAGTGTTGTCCAACAGAACATTCTACAATGATGAGAATGTCTTACATCTGCACCATCCTATATTTTAGCTACAAGCTCTATGGGGCCTTTGAGCATTTGAAATGTAGCTAATGTAACTGAAGAAATGAAGTTCTAATTTTATTTTTATTTTAATTTAAATAGTCCCATGGGATTATTAGCTACTATATTGCTCAGCTTAATTCTAGTCTCTTCTCTGATCATTTCATCTGAACGTGGTCTCATTTCTCTGGCAGTTAGTTGAGTTTTATTTCAAATTTTAAGCTGATGAATTCATTGTGCAGTTCACTGAAAATGAACTAAAATATCCAATCAACTCATGACAGGCAAATTCAATATGCCCAACTCAGTCACCAACCCAAGGATGCTACTATTTGGAGGAAAAAATTTCTAATTTATGATCCTAATCTAAGAGGATATTTATTCCGGCCTAAGGATGATTTTAGGCTTCTCTTGTGGCCTAATCTTTCTCAACTGGTTTCATCTTCCCTGGTTGGATGCTCTGAGGGAAGTAAGAGACAGGAGGACCAGAGGAAAATGCAGACATTTTTCTTTGAGATATAAAATTTTAATTCCAAGGGATGATAGCTACTGGGGATTTGGGAATTCAATTAGACTCCATGAAACTCTTCTCGTCAAACAAACAGACAAAACAAAGAATTGAAAAAAAAACAAAACAAAGAGCAAGAATATTTTTCCCATGTAAAGAAAAAAATGTTCATCTTTACCTGTTCAGCATGATTTTTGTTTTTTGCTCCCTGCATTGCCAGCTCTGGATTTACATAACCATTTTTAACTTTCTCGATAGAACCATACTCGTACATTCCATCTGATGACAATGGAGGGTCCTGAGGGGTTTGCTGTGGGGGAATGCCCTTTGCAACATCTGTAAGTGGGGCTTCAGAGATACTGCACAGATGAACAATAAAACACAAAGTGAGCACCAACGCAGAGAAGAAGAACATGACCTGGAATTCTGTACCCAACAGTCTTCCCAGTTCCAGATGGGCCCAGTCTATAGCACCCAAAAGGTAACCCAGGGCACCTCCAAAACCTGGAAAGCAAGAAAAGCTATGTTAGCATATTTAGCAAATTATCATTCATTTTCCTCATGCATAGACACTCCCCTTCAGTGGGAAAACTCCCTGAAGATAGCAGAGGCAGCCTGGATATGATTGGAAAAGCAATACAGCAAGAGGCTGGAAAACACACAGCCAGGCAATGTGGGTTCAAGTTTTGTCTCTAGCATTTACTTGCTGTGACCTTAGGCTTCCTCACCCAGAACATGGAGGTAATAGTAAAAGAGTAACCTACTAGTAGAGTCATGATTTGAAAATAGAAAGTGTTCAGGATGGGGCCAGACACATAGCAAGGGCTTACTAAATATTGCTACCATCAGAGATACTGTGACCTTTCCAAAGTGTATTCTCTAGACTCCTTTTGAACTTAGATTTCTGACCAGAAAAAGCCCAAAAGAAAACCAATTTCTGGCAGCAATAAAATTAAATGACTTGTAGTTTCTCTATTATTAAGCTTCCTGGGATGACGTAAGCTTGCAAAGATCAAACACCCTCAAAAGCTGTCTTTCTTCCTCTATTAGAAGCTCAAGGTACTTGTTCCCAGTTGATAGCTGGGAACAGGAAATAATGAGAACAAAAGTTTAAACATGAATTTTTAAAAATCTTATTATCATTTCACAGGACTCCAACCTGAGGTCTTTTTGGCGCTTGTTTTATCTTTTCAGGCTTAAACATAGTGTCACTTAAGGGATACTGAGGAAAGGCTCCTCAAAATCTATTCAACCCTAATTATCCGATATTTAAAATCCCATTATTAGTTATTCCTTTTTTGAGTTTCTGTTTTAAAATACACGTGTTCCTGGTATGGGCAAGAAATTACTCAGCACCAAAGTAGTAACTGTTCCTCAGATGTTCCTTCTGGTGCAGACAACAATGACTTCTGATAAAGGTGGGGAGATAGCATGGTTGGGGAGGTGGCAGTGGACATATTATGGGATGTCGAGGGAATTAAAGAGTTCAGTGCTGAACACATCCACTACATATGTCACAAACTTACGTAGGACTGATCCTCCTGTCAAAATTCTTCAAACGTCAAACTCCCATCATGCCTAGCAACCACAATTTATCTAGCTGAACAGATCAGCTTTCATTTTTGTTTTTGATTTTTTTTGTGTGTGTATGAGTGAAGTCTCTATTTTATTTCTCAGATAAGGACAATATCTTCACAAGCTAGAGAATCAAGGAAGAAAATAGAACTAAAGGAGTTCCTCTCTAACCCTAAATATCTAAAGTTACATAAACTCTGACCTCAAGAACACAAACCTGAATGTCAAGTACCATGAATCCTAATTTATCCAAATTAGTGAGAGAGTAGACGATTTTGGTCACTTCATATTCTGGTTAGTTGCAATTTAACATAGAGACTATTTAAGGAGGACCAACAATCTAATCATTGGATTCCAAAAATAAAGCATCATTAGCATGTCCTGAATGCTGAAGTGTTTTAAGGCAGAATTACAAGAAATTGTGGCCAATAGGGCACAGTGAAGTAAGACGTATAGTCTCTGGAAGCAAGAAATTTATGGTCTAGTTATATGTGAAGAACATATACATAAACAGATAAAGGACAGATGATGGTGAAGTGCCCAGGATTTGAGAGAAAGAGAAGGTCCTGAAACAGCCACACTCTATGACTGATTCAGAAGAATGTTCTGGGATTTGTAGCGCCTCTGGTTATTATTAGACAATGACTATTCAATTGTGGAGATGCAGAAGGTATCAAAGTCATGCGTCAAGCCAAGCAATCAACCAATAAGAATGTATTAAGTCTGCTCCCCAACCCGTTACGACAACCAAAAATGTCTCTAGATATTGCCAAATATCTCTGAGGGAAGGAGGTTGAAAAGTGGCCCCTAGTTTAGAACCCCTGACCTAAGTCAACCCTATGACAGACACATTCCTTTTTTGAAACTATCATTTGTAAACAGATCAAGGGTTTTCACATTGCCATTCAATTTCCTATCACTTATGCCTCTATCTTTCAAATTTTTGTTCAGCTGAGCATTACTGGTTGCCTCAGTTGGAAGAATAGAGAGCAGAAGACCCCTGCTCATTTGAAAGAATTGATATGTGAAATAAATCCTCCACTGTGCAATGGAATGGCAGTTTTATTTTATGGAAAAAATTTAAGGATATGCATATAATGATAGATTTGTATTAGAGATTAATTTGGACAATTGAGTCCTACAATTGGGGAGTTTCCTGATGCAGTTGCATGTCTACTGGTTTACTTTAGTTCAATAAACATGTATCGAGCACTAAATATATGTAAATGACTCTACTAGCTTCAGGGGATATAAACATAAAAAAGACACAGTTTCCCATTTTTTTCCCCAGAAGGTGGTTTCAAGTGAGAAGCACATAATGGGAGAAGCTACTTTCAAAACAGTAATAAATGATAAGCTAGAACTCAGAGCTGGGTACTCAGAGTACAGAGGAGTTTCGAAGAGTCAATTATTGGTGCTAGTTAATGGTATCAAGGTGATGTCGATTATTAGTAAATCTGACAGGATTCCTCTTCATTAGCAATGAAAGTTATAAGAATTCAGTATATCAATGAATTCAAAAATTTTGGAGGTAAAAGGAGATTTGAAGAATTAGATGAGAAAGCTATGAGCTTTAGTGACTCTGTGATGGAAGACCACACAGAGGGAAGAAGGGACTTGGAATCGTGCCTGATTTCCATTCCCATCTTTGTGCTTTCTAGTCATATGCTCTTGGGCACTTCTTTGAGAAACAAGGGTGGTGCTGCCTCCTCATCTGAATTTAGTGAGGATTAGTGCAAATAATCCATGTCAAGCCCCAGCACATACCATGGCAGAACCAGACCCAAAACTGAGTTCCCTGCTGACTTCCTATAGTAACCCTAATTCCAAAGCCTCCCCTAGAAGCAGAAGATAGCTAATGCACTGAACCAGCTGAAGGCAGCCTGCCTGGAACTTGCTGAAAGTATTTAGTCATTTTAGGCCCAGTGATTAGAACTAATGGATCATTCTGAGGGCTGAAACCTGGGCTTACCCCTGATCCTATTGTGGCATGTAGCAACTATCAAGAAAGTAAAATATATCTCAAACTTGGAAAGTGTAAAAATTGCAACTGCTTGATTTTTAAAATATTCCTCTAGAGCAGCCTTCTTAAACTTTAATGTGCGTGCAAATCATGTAGGCACCTTGTTAAAATGCAAGTTCTGATTCTGAAGGTCTAAGGTGGAGCCTGAGATTCTGCATTTCTTTCAAGCTCACCACTGACACCAGTGCTGCTGGGCCAAGCATCACTCTTTTGAGTGGCCAGGTGACAGCAGTTTCCAACTAATTTCCTTTCTTGAGAAATGGCACTTTGTTGTCACAGGATATTTGACCCACAATTCATAACTGATAAAGCACAGTGATTTGCAGTCCTGTAAAATTAAGGTAGTTTGCAGATATGAATAGGGTTTTTGTAGCCTGGTAGGGAAATTACTCCAAAAGTATTACAGAGGGGTTATACTTTTATTGTCTTGTAGAAGGTTAACCAGGTTCATATTTAGTCTAGCATTTTTTATTTTGCTAGACACACACACACACACACACACACACACACTTCCTACAAGAGCCTGGGGGAAACTCTTCTTATATCTTCCCCATTGGTTTCTTTATTAATGTGTTAATTTAAAACCTTGACATAATCTGTAACTTAGAGAATTATTAGCACTCTCTTATCTTAGGGAAGGGGGTAAAAAAAAAAAACAGGAAGAACTGTCATATTTGTCCCAAAGCTACTGTTTTGAAGTAGTTGTAGCTGCAAGTTACAATAGTACAACAGGACATGCCAGGAAAGCAAAGTGGCCACTGGGGGAATTATCCTAACAGAATATTAAGACACTGGAAAAAAATATTTAAACTTTATCTATTTGCTGCCTCAGATATGATGAGGGCCAGTAGAGGGCTGTAGGGATTCATTAAAGGCCTTTCTTTTGCTTCTTCTGCTTAAGCCAAGGGTTTTATCTTCAAAGACAATCTCCCCAACAAAACCTAATTGCGCTATGATAAAGGCTGATAGTTTTACCATTTTACCACCTCCCACATCTACATCCAGACTGTATTTACCTCTGCTGCCAAAATCAGCCTCTGTGAGGCCACTGGAATCAATCACCAGGCTATTGGGCAAGCCATAAGCCAGAGCGTTCGGAGGACATCTGCTGCCACATTAGATAACAAGCTTTTACAAAGGGCCAGAAGTGGTCCAGCTGGCGCCTTCCTCACCAAGCCAGGCTGTGTTGTCAAACTCAGGAGAATAAATGGCTTTAGAAGACAGATGTCATATTTCATAACTAATGATGCAACTTGAACAGTGGCCCATCCTGGAAGAAGTCCAAATATATAGAAATATGTAAAAAATTGTCTTTAGTCCAGAACTATGACAGGTAACATGGGAAACTGGGAAACTGTCAGTACCAAGGAATCCAAAGGACGAAAGGAGACTCAAGATAGTCCATCTAAATCAAACTCTGCACCTACCATCTGCCTGTAATTGCCTGCAGGTATCAGGTGTGTGGCTTAGCAAGCTCAGCACCAGGGCTGACACAGCTCAAGTCATGAGAGCTAGCTATGTGCTGATTGCTACTTTACCTCTGAAGGAGGACAGACTAAAGAACTCTCAACTTTCCATGGGGTTCATGAGAAAGTCGTTCTGCTTCTTTTCTACATGTTGAAAAAAATAGCAATGAAAGTGTCAGATTAGGTGCATGCTTCCTACCTATTCCCACCAGGTACATACTAAATCCAGGACAGTTAACATAAGTACCAGCTACTCTCTCTCTCTCTCTCTCTCTGTGTGTGTGTATGTGTGTGGTGTCCTTGAGCCATTTGTTTATCAATAGAAATTGTTGGAGCACCTATCTTCACCAGGAACTGTGCTAAACACTTGAGATACATCAATGAGCAAGACAGACATGACCTCTGCCCTCTTGGAGGCTGAGTACAGGAAAAGCAGTCAAAATGATACATGTGTTGTGTTCCCAATGAAAAGAAAAAAAATTAAAACTAAAAAAATTTTTAAATTAAAATTTAAAAAAATGATACATATGCTCTGGTCAAAGACCAGCTTGACCAGACAAGCTGATCCGATATTTCTTTAGGTTTACAAAGCAACTTTTCTCTTCAAAGATGCTGAGATAATATGTTTAAAATATTGCTCACTGTTTCCATCCACCTACCTCTAATCCTGGCAGCCCTTTCTCTCATTGGGCCCTTCCTTCACATTTAAGCTGGGCCAGGATGCCTTATTGCTTTGAGGACAGGATGTAACAGTAGAGAGCAGAGAAATAAGAATGGTTTGTCTTGCTTCGGAGTTCCAAAAGTCCTTAGGCTGCGAAGGCATGGAGCGTAGATTCACTAGAAAATGTGCTTTAAGAACCAGGCTTCCCAGGCTAGACAGCGCATTCATGATGGGTGCACACATATTGGTAAATCCCTTAGGCAGTGATGGTCTTGCTGCCTGCTTGATGGGCCTAGCTAGAGTTGGAAGGTGGGAGGAGAGGAGCAGAGCCTCCCCTGGAAGGCTTGGGGGATCCAAGAGCAGAGAAGATAGGTGCCTCGTTTCCTGGTCAGACCCCATGGAGGCAGTAAGAACCCCAGGAAGAAAAGGCTGTGCAGGAGGTCAGGCATTAATTGGCCTCGTTCTAGAGCCATTTATGGCTGTCTTAGCTTTCTTAAAGTTTACAGAACTAATATTTCCAGTTCTAAGTTGTAATGGCTCAGCACACTGTGAAGTATTTTGCAAAATGTTTTAACTCCTCCTAGTGGTGACCAGGGAGCACAGAGCACAAATGCTAGAATGAAAAAGCTCTGGACTAGAAGTCATCAGCTGAGTTAGACAGCCCCTGTGAGCCACTGCAAACCTTCTTGGTCCCCACCTGCCTCCCTTGCTCCAGCAGCTGCTGCAGTGACCAAATCTAAGCCAGCTCTGGCCAGCTTTGCACTGGACAGGTGCATCTGGATGGTGCCTAACCTGAGGGAAGACACAAACAGCTGGGGTTCAGGGCTTACAAAACCCATGGTACAACCCTTAGTCAGTCAGTACAGACTGGATTAATCTTCCCTCATTCATCCCCTACATGGAGAGTTCTTTGGTGACTTTCCTAAGCCTCCTCACAGCCACCACTTCCTTACTCTTGCTCTCTAGAATCCCTTCCCAAATAAACTATCTGTATACAAACCTCTGGGGTTCAACTTTTAGAGGAATCCAGACTAACTCATGAACCACATCTTTGGTTAGCTGGTTGGCTGGCTGGCTTGTTGGTTGGTTGGTTGGTTGGTTGGTTGGTTTTGCCCCTAGTCTACCACTAACCAGCTGTGTGACCTTGGGTTAGCCACTTTACCTCTCAACAACACAGCTTAATCATTAATAAAATTAGGATGTTAAAATTGAATACCCATCCCACCAATATTTTTTGAGCACCTTCCATATTCCAAGCACTATTCAAGATAGTGGTGGTCAATGAACAGGAAATACAATGTTCTTGTACTTGAGGAGCTTATATGATGGTTAGAGAGACAGACAATAAACAATAAACAAATAGCACTTCTCATCATGGTGGACCCTAGAGATAAGATATTTCAGGACTACAGCAAGAAGCTGCCAGAGTGCATGGATATGGGCGGCCACCTTAAGGAGCTAAGGGAACAATTCAAAGAATTTACCAAGCCGTATGAAAAGTCTGAAAATGATCTGAAGGCCCTAAAAAGTGTTGGGCAGATTGTGAGTAATATGCTTAAACAATTAATTGAGGAAAAATTCATTGTTAAAGCTGCAGATGGACCAAGATATGTTGGGAGCTGTCGTCGACAGCTTCACAAAAGTAGCTGAAGCCAGGAACAGGAGTTGCTTTGGATAGGGCTACACTAACTATCATGAGACATTTACCAAGAGAGGTGGAGTCACTGATTTATAACATGTCTCATGAGGATCCTGGGATGTTTCTTATTCTGAGATTGGAGGGCTATCAGAATAGATGCGGGAATTGAGGGGTTACCACTTACAAACCCAGTTATTCCAGCATGTAGGAATAATACCTCCAAAAGGCTGTTTGTTATGTGGACCACCATAAACAGGAAAAACACTCTTGGCACACAAGCTATTGCTGGCCAGCTGGACTGCAACTTTTTTCCTTTTTTTTTTTTTTTTTGTTTTTTGGAGACAGGGTCTCACTCTGTTGTCCAGGCTGGAGTGCAGTACTGCGATCTTGGCTGACTGCAACCTCCATCTCCCAGGCTCAAGTGATCCCCCCACCTCAGCCTCTAGAGTGGCTCAGACCACAGGCATGCACCACCATGCCCAACTAATTTTTAATTAATCAATTAATTAATTTTTATTTTTTATTTTGAGACGGAGTCTCATCTGTTGCCCAGGATGGAGTGCAATGGCGTGATCTCGGTTTGCTGTAAGCTCCACCTTCTGGGTTCAAGTGATTCTCCTGCCTCAGCCTTCTGAGTAGCTGGGATTACAGGCATGCACCCCCATGCCTGGCTAATTTTTGTGTTTTTAGTACAGATGGGATTTCACCACGTTGGCCAGGCTGGTCTCGAACTCCTGACCTCAGGTAATCCACCCACCTTGCCCTCCCAAAGTACTGGGATTACAGGTGAGAGCTACCACACCCAGTTACCCAGCTAATTTTTGTATCTTCTGTAGAGATGGGGTTTCACCATGGTGCCCAGGTCCACCTGCCTTGGCCTCCCACAGTGTTGGGATTACAGGTGTGAGCCACCACGCCTGGCCAGGACTGCAATTTCTTAAAGGTTGTATCTAGTTCTATTGTAGACAAGTACATTGGTGAAATGGCTCATTGGATCAGAGAAATGTTTAATTATGCCAGGGACCATCCACCATGCATCATTTTTAGGGATGAGTTAGATGCTATTGATGGTTGTTGGTTTTTCAAGGGTACTTCAGCTGACAGACAGATTCAGAGAACTTTAATGGAGTTACTGAATCAAATGGATGGATTTGATACTCTGCACAGAGTTAAAATAACACAGACCAAATACACTGGATCTTGCTTTGCTGCATCCAGGAAGATTAGATAGAAAAAAAATACATATTGATTTGCCAAATGAACAAGCAAGATTAGACACATTGAAAATCCATGCAAGTCCCATTACAAAGTATGGTGAAATTGATTATGGAGTAATTGTGAAGTTTTCAGATGACTTTAGTGGAGGAGACCTGAGAAATGCTTGTACTGAAGCAGGTATGTTTGCAATTCATGCTGATCATGGTTTCGCAAAACAGGAAGGCATCATGAAAGGTTAGAAAGTGGCTGATTCCAAGACGCTAGAGCTTAAATTGGACTATAAACCTGTGTAATTTACTTTTTGATGGCTATACAAAAGACGTTGGCTTAATGTGAAAATGAAGTTAAAGAAAATACTATATGTGTTGCCAATGATCTCATTAAAAGTGTATGAATAAAAATATGAGTAACATCATACAAATTAGTATAATAATTCAGTAATCCAACTTTTAGGATTGATATGGAAGTTTATATGTTTGCTAATATCGCACATATTGCAGCAGAAGTTACAAAAGAAGAATGTGTTGATGCTTTTTGTATTTGCTAGGTGAGTATTTTGTAAAACATTGAAAATTATTTGAGGTAGTAGGATAAGAAAGCATTTTTGTGACTTATTTTATATCATTTGTTTTCCTCATTCTAAAAAGTTGAATAAAATCTGTTTGATTCAGACCTACAGAAATAAATAAATGAAAAAATAATACAGTGTCAGGTAATGATGGGTGCCTCTGTGACAGGAGTCAGGGCTGGGGGTGTGTGTTTGTGATCAGAGTAACAAAGCAAGGAGGCCAAAAGCCAATTGCCAATTGGTACCTGGGAAAGCACTTTCGAGCAGAGGAAACAGGGAGGACAAAGTCCCCCAGATTCCCACTTCTCTAATCTGACTTTGAGATTCTTTGAGAGTTGTGTTGATCCCATTTGAATGGAAAAGAGATGGCAATTTGGAGACTCAATCACTCCAAATTGCCTAAATCGCCCTTATTATCCACAAGCTGAAATCCCTGTATCCTTGGTTTCTGCCCTGGCCACATCCTTTCCAAGCTGCCTGAATGAGGAGATGTGAAAGTCTACCACGGGTGGAACTTCAAAGGTTTTGTTTGATGAAACAAAACCACTCATCTAAAGACGATTCATAAAGAGAAAAGGTTAAAACAGTCTCAGACATGAAGTGGCTCCTTTCCTCTGTGTAAAAGGTTTAGTCAAAGAGTCCCTTGTTTCAATTTCATTTTTAAGACTCTTTTCTTAGCCCTTAATTGTTTGCTATTTAGAGCATTTTTGTTGCATGTTCGCATTTTTTGTGCATACTTTGAAGTATTAAAAAACAAAAGTTAAAAGAAGTTGATATCTGACAAGTTACCCATTCTTCTTCCAAGGATGTAGTGGGGCAAGTTTCTCACTGAGTCATTACAAATAAAATGTTTGCAGGGGTAGTGGGGATAGCAGAAATCAAGTAAATATAAACATTTGGCATTTCATCTCATTAGATGGTTCATTGTGCTGTGCCTGTGACCCTTGCAAGGTGGTTATTAACTAACACGGTGTAGAGATTTGCAAGCCTGTGAAGGTACAAAAGCTCAGAAATGCTGAGGCTACTTTGCAGTGAATAGGAGGAACCAGGAGCTGAACAGGGCTGGCCTTTCCTGTCATGCCTGATCCCAGCCTCCCACCAAGCGAGAAAGCCCACTGCTAAGAATAGCACAATCTTGGGTTCAAGTAGCAGAAATACGCTTGGTTAGACTCCCTGGGCACAAAAGAATTTCCAGTCTTCCCTGGTGAGTACCACTCTGTTAGCTCACTGGGTTCCACAGCCTCAGGTGCACCCAGCAGTGAAGGATCTGTGTAGTGAGAAGATGTGGGTGGACCCACCAAACCTACCATGGCTACCACATATGCCAGGGATGGAGGAGGATAGAGTTGCCTTTAAATATAAAAGACAGAAGCTAGAGGAATTAAATGTCTCCCTAGGAGCCAGTACAGTCTTTTCTCTAGAAAATCCCCCAAAAATGTCAGAAATATGCTGGGAAATATTTTGGTAATGAACCCTTGGATGCTTATTTATGAAGCATTTGGAAATGCTGGGCCAGAACCACAGCCCTGAAACAAACAAAAAGAATTTCAATTTACTGGGATGATTGGATTCCTTGGGTGAATAATATTTTGCTGTCGATAAAAATCAAAATGGGCCCTGACACTGAGCACGCCTTTGCCAGAAAATGTTTGTTTCAAGCGGAATGCCTTAGTTATCTCTTTGCCAAGGGCATGTAAATTCAGAAAGTTTGGCATGTATGCAAAGACAGGGCAGAGGGACAAGGCCCTGCTTGTTATTTTCAGTCATCTTTTAATGCAGATTTTCATTCAGAGTGAGGATACCACAGACGGGTCACATATCCCACATTTAACTCACCAGAATTCAGCTATTCACACTTTGAACACAGGGAGAAAGAGAGAGATTGCAAGAAAGACAAGAGTAACATTTTAAATACTATGGATAATTCTATTAATTTCAGGAGTAAACATTAAAGGAGAGACAAATCTGCACATATATATATGTGCAGGTTTGTACACACAAAACAAAGCATATTGTATTTTATGAGCAATCTGAGAGATATTTATGAATAGTGTCGATTGTCATTGTCACTGAGTCAGGGACTTTAGAATCTAAGCCTTAAACAAAGTGAGAGACTCCACTGCACTGTCCTACAAGAGGAAGATGTTTTAAGTTGTTTTTCTAGTTGGGGAAAGAAATTGCTTTGAGCCATCCACACAACCTCAGCTGCTCCCATATGACCAAAGACATGCACCGGAGACAGTTGGCTGAGGTTCGGGGTTCAGTGCTGGTCATGAGACAAAGAAAAGTAATTAAATGAGCATATTTGTCTAATTGATGCAATTTGTCATGTCATGTAAAACCATGAATTAGAAACAGGGTTATGTAACCCTCGGGTCTCCTTTTACACAGCTAACATGTTTAAGTGCCTGCTAACAGCAAGGCAATGAATTAGAAGCCATGGGGAATTTGCAGGTAAACCCTCATGGGAGAGTTTACGAATCTTGTAGGAGGGGTAGATAAATACATTGTAAATTACAATACAGGGAAGAGAGTGAACAAATGCGCAGATCAGGTAAAACTGTGAGCAGGCATGTATATCACTCCAAAATATAATTATCCTTTAATTATTTACTCATATATGGGACTTTAAAGCTCTAATTCATTTTGTTATAATAGTCTTGGTCTTTAATTATTCTTATTAAGCTAACATTCAACTGTGTTTGCATTTTATTTGATAGCTACCAGCTTTGACTATTCAATAGTAATTACTCCTTCCTTTTTGCTAATAGAACCCCAATGTGGTTTAGGGAGATATATGACCAACTCCCAGCAAAACCCTCACTTTTCAACCTCCTTAGGCCACTGAATGCTCACATAACCCAATTCTGCCTAATGAGAAACAAGCAGAACTCTGGGGGAGGGGAGGTTTCTAGGGCAGATTTGCTTTCTTCATTTAAAGAGCGAATGTAGGCTCTTTCCCCATTCCCCCTTCCTTCTCCCTGACCCTCCTCTCCCCTCCTCTTGTCTTGAAACAAACAACAGCTATGGACCTGTAGCAATTGTCTTGTATCCAGGAGGCAACATATCCATAAAGCTGCCAAGGAAACATTAAATTGTTGGCTCTGACATCTAGCAGCTGACTGAAAGCCAGCAGACACCTACTCCCAGACTTTTTGTTACATAAGAAAAATAAACATCTGCCTTTAAGCCACTGTTTTGTGGGCTTTAGCGACTTACAAACAAACCCTTCCTAATCACTCTATTCCCTAAGCATATACCAAGTGCTGATAGGGAAGGGGCCAAAAACACGGGGAAGGGCTGAAGGAAATCAGCCTGGATTTTTGGGTGGCAGTACCAGTCCCCCAAAAAGATCATTAAAGTGCATATAACATTGTCTCTCATTTACACATCCCTTATCCTCTCACTCATTCACACATATGTTACCTCTGGATAGCCCCTTTCCCTCAAGAAGTTTATGGTGTAATGAGTGTGATTAGAAATGTATTCAAATAACTAACATGGAAGGTGGAAAATGGCAGAGGCCAAGAAACAGACATAAGAAAGTAGCCCTTTGGGGCTGGACTGTTTATTTAAGCTGGGAGATGGTAAAATGTTTTCCTCAGGGTGTGAGCCAAATTTCCCTTTGCCACCAACTGCCCCTCCCTCCAAGGATGGGGTGGAGGTTGGAGGGGTGAGGGGGGGTGGGGGAGATTTTCTTCCCCTCCCTGCAGGACAGGGGTGGAAGGATTTTAGAAGATCTTAAAGGGAGCATTCTGCATGAGAACCTGAGAACAGCTAGATTGGAACACAATACTCCAGTTCCACAACTGCTCTTATGAACACAAAAAGACCTTTTGTGTTTTTCTTGTTTATTTGAAAATTCTAGAATATCTCATTATGCAAAGAAGGAAAAGAAAAGGGACTGGGGAGGAGGGAAGAGAGAGAAAAGCATGTGTGCTCCATCCACATCCCATCCAAGCTTCAGGAGCTGGACTCAGTGGCAACAAGGGTAAAAGTGAAAGGGCTCAATTATGGGCTCAATTGTGTCCCTGTACTCCCCCGATTCCTGTGTTGATGCTCTAACCCTCAATGGGTCTGTATTTGTAGACAAGGCCCTTAAAGAGGTAATTAAGGTTAAACGAGACTGTAAAGGTGGAGCCCTAATTCAAATCCAATAGGACTGGTGTTCATATAAGAAAAGGAAGAGACAGTGAGGGTGCAGGTGCACAGAAGAATGGCCACGTGAGGACACAGCAAGAAGGCGGCTGTCTGCCAGCCAGAAAGAGAGGCCTCACCAGAAACCAACCCTGACAGCTTCTTGGTCTTGGATTTCCATACTCCAGAACTGTGGGAAAATGAATTTCTGTTTACCTAGTCAGTGATATTCTGGCATGGCAGCTCAAACAGACTATAAAGGCCCCAGGAGGAGATGAAAATTCAGGATGTATGTGTGATCAACTGCAGCCTCAATGGTCTCTTCCTGATGGAGTTATTATCTACCTCACTGGCACCTTCATGTTCATCTACTCAATAAACTTTTGTGCTTTGATTATTTTGTGGATCTAGTCCCCGACCAAGTTAGAAATTAAGTATACCTGCAGTTTAGAAGGGAATGAGGGCCCTTGTTCCTAGAAAGTGAGTGAGCATTTCCAAGCAGCTTTCATCTCCACAGGCAGAAAAGGGGAAAGAAACTTTCAATGTGAGTAAAGACCCAGAACCTGAAGAAGGAAGGGCTGGCTCCTTCATTTGTCCCATTGGTATTTATTTTGAACACCTACAATATGCAAGGCAGTGGTAGAGGAGTGAGGGATGCAGGGAATAAAACAGACCTGCCCGCTGCTCCTGGGAACATGATGAAAAATTATTCAGAGCACAGAGAATGTGGAAGGAGTAATGGGAAGTAAAGCTTGGAGAGTAGGATGGGAACAGATTGTGGCAGCTTTGAACTTCTGTCTAGGAAAATATTATTTACCCATGAGGCACATAGGGAGCCACTGCAGCTCATCAAGCAGGAAACTGTCCTGGTCATGGTTGGCTTTTAAAAATATGAATCTGGAAGCTATCAGTTGGCTCAATTGGAGTGGGAAGAAACTGGAGACTGGAGAACAGTTAAAGGATGAGTACTGCAAACCAATAATAAAATTCTAAGGCCTCCAACTGACTGAGTGGACACCCTTCTTGGCCAAGGGGATCCCAAAGAAACCTGAAAACCTAGTTCAGGTCATGATGAGAAGGTAGGTGTTGGACATACCCTATTATAACCCCTCCCTTTGGAGTTTAGACAGAACTAACCAGCATTAACATTAAAATAGAGATCTTAAGACTGCCATACAAAACAGACTCTTTGTAGCAATAGGATGCCAAATTCCAACCTGACTCTGGTATATCATCACATGACAGATAACAGACCCTGAAGAAAATTAATGCATTTTACCCAAAATATATTTCTTTGATATATCTTGAAATGGCCCTGCAAAGCCATCTTTTGTGGGGTTTTTTTTTCCTGTAGAGAACCTCCTTCCCTTACTAGTTTTTTTTTTTTTAGAGAGCCTGACACCTTCTAAGACTCAAAAAGAGACATTTACCATCTATTCTCTCTGAAACTTGCTATCTGGAGGCCTCATCTACATAACAAGAACCTTGGCTTCCACAATCCTCCTTAACTCAAGCATTTCTTTCTGTTGACTTCAACTCTTTAGGCAAAGCTTAACTCTGAATCAATTGCCAATTGAAAAAGTTTTGACTCTACCTATAACCTGTGAGCCCCCCTCTTCAAGGTGCCCCAACTTTCTGGGCCGAACCAATGTATTCCTTACATTTATTGATTTATATCCTTGCCTGTAACTTCTAGCTCCCTAACATATATAAAACCAAGCTATAACTCAACCACCTTGGGCAACTGTTCTGGGGACCTCTTGAGGTTGTGTTCCAAGTCATAGTCATTCATATTTGGCTCAGAATAAACTTCTTCAAATATTTTAATTTTTTTTCCATCAACAGTACTAAACCTCAGATGAGATGTAATAAGAGCCTGAATGAAGGTAATATTAAAATTATTGATGTTTGCTGGCACCATACTGTATACTAATATCAACAGAAAATCTCAAAAGGGATATATTGTCTTAAACTCATAGAAATACCATCAATGAAAAGAGTCAAACTCTGTAAAATATTTGAAGAGATATATTCTGAGCCAAATATGAAGACCATGGCCTGTGACGTAGCTCTAGGAGATCCTGAAACATGTGCCCAAGGCAGTAGGGCTACAGCTTGGTTTTATACATTTTAGGGAGACATCAGACATCAATCAATACATGTAAGATGTACATTGGTTTGGTCTGGAAAGGCAGGACAAATCAAAGTGGGGCTCCCAGGTCATAGGAAGATTCAAAGATTTCCTGATTGGCAATTAGTTGAAAGAGTTTATCTGTAGACTTGGAAGCAATAGAATAGAGTGTCTGGGTTAAAATAAGGAGTTGTGGCAACCAAGGTTCTTATTATACAGATGAAGCCTCCGTGTAGCAGGCTTCAGAGAGAATAGATTGTAAACGTTTCTTATCAGACTTAAAAAGGTGCCAGACACTTTAGTTAATTCTATCCTAAATCAGGAAAATAACTGGAAAGGGAAGAGTGAGGTGTATGGAAGGTAGATTTTCCCCACAAGAGACAGCTTTTCAGGGCCATTTCAAAATATATCAAATAAATGTATTTTGGGGTGAAATACTTCTGTTTCTTTCAGGGCCTGCTATGTTATCATGTTGATACCTAATTACTACAAACAGTCTGTTTTGTCAGTTTTAAAGTCTCTGCTTTAATGTTAATGCTGATCAATTGTGCTTGAATTCCAAAGGGACAGAGGTATAATGAGGCATGTCCAACCACCCATTCTCATCATGGCCTAAACTAGTATTTCAGATTTACTTTAGGATTACCTTGGCCGAGAGGAAGGGTCCTTCAGTTAGCTAGGGGTTAGAATTTTAATTCTGGTTTACAATACTATCATGTATTGGCCTTGGAAAAGTTTCCCTAACACAGAGTTTTGTCTTTTAATATCAAGGCAACAAAGCATGGGTCTTTTAGCCACATCTAACACAATTGTAACCTGGGAAGTGGTGGCCACATTGTCCAATGTCCTGTAGATCAATAAACTCTTAATATCAAGTTCAAAAGCCAGGAAGTCTCCCATGACCTTGTAATTAACTTCAACAAATTATAATAAAACAGAAGGAATTGTCAAATTCAAGTTAGGAAAATGAAGTTGGAATCTATTCTGAGACTTTCCGGCTATGGACCACGGGCAAGTGACTTAATCACCGAACCCCCTCCCCTACTCCAATCAGTGGACTTCAGGTAAATATTTAACAACTGGCATTCCAAGAAAAAAAAAAGCCATGATTCATAGCTTTGCCAATTTCTAAAGTTTTAATACTGCCATCATGGCCGGTTTCAAGCCAGCAATGTGATGTCAACAAGTTCACTGAATTCCTAGAATTTGACAATTGATTCTCAACAAGCCAGCATGAGCCAGCTATAAGCACACCACTGCTTCCAAGGCTCAGCTTCCACATCTGAAAAATGGGAATCATACCACCTCCACATGGCCATTGTCAGGACTGAGATAATGTAAGTGAAAATACCTAATACAGGGTTATTAGCATACATGGGGTATTTGAGAAATGTTTGTTCAGTATTTACTGAGCATCTACTATGTAGAAGACACTTCCAGGAACTGAAGATTCATCAGAGAACAAAATAACAGGTCTGCTCAGCTGGGATTGATGTTCTAAATGGGAGAGACAACCAGAAAGAAAAAAGAGAAGGAGAGAGAGAGACAGATGATAGATAAATAAATAGCCAGTCCGTTAGTCTGGTATTGATAAGCACTAGAAAGAAAAATCAAACCTGATAAGGATGAGGAGAAAGAGGAGTGGTCATACTATGTCAGGTATGGTAGCCAAGAAAGACCTCACTGATGAGAGATATCTGATAAGAAATCTGAGTGGAATAAAGGCACGACTATGGGATTATATGGGGAAGGGTGTCCCAGGCAGGGCAAGAGCTCATGCCAAACCCTGGGGCAGGTATGATGGGGTGGGCTGACCCCAGAGACAGAAGGAGGCCAGTGGGGTGGGAGCACCTCAGTGAGGAGACACAGGTGAAAAGTGCAGTGGGAAGGGAAGCCAAGAGCAAAGGTGAGGCAGGGGGAGTCTCAAGCCCCGGCCATGTCTTAGGTGCCTTTAAACACCTGGAGACATAGTGGGCAGGGGCCAGTGACAGACGGGGCTGCACTCCTGCCCCTCTGCCTTCCCTACACAGAGGAGGATCTACCAACTGTTCTCCAACGGCCTCACTCCTTCATGTTTTCAACTATTCAAATGTTTGCTCAAATGACAAATATTGGCTCCAATGGCTTCCGTGGGCAGGCAGCAGTCTTAGCTCTAGAGACAGAAACTATGAGCAAAACTTGAAATCTTGCTTTTCATGGACCTACCTGGCCATGGAAGGAGACAGAATACATCAAAACATAAATAAATGCATCGGCTGGGCTACAAAGACAATCAAATAAGGTGGGCTGATAGAGTCCCTCTCTTAGATATAAAAATCCTCTTGGGCCAGGATCCTCCTGTCACCTTATATTTCAATGCCTAGTTCTAGTACAGTCCTAACTGGTGCTCTGAGTAGCATTGCTCTAAACAATTGACCAACAGTAACCAAAGTAGGCTGGCAACAGCCCCAAGAGATCAAGAGAGCCCCAATTTTCCTCCTGACATGAACTTTTTCAAACCACAAGGTTGAGGAAATGCCAAACTTTTATATAACTAAGAAATCTCTAAGACATGGAGTTTTTTGTTTGCTTGGTTTGTTTTCTGTTTTTGTTTTTTAAACCTGCCACAAAATCATCTGGGGTCTTTATTAAATAAAATACAAATATCTGGGCCCCACCTCAGACTCACTGAATCAGAATAACTGGAGAAGGAGCCCAGGCAACTGTATTTTCAATGACCTTCTAAGGAATGTGGATGCTACATTGCTGATGCTTGAGATCCTCTGCTCTAACGCAAAAGTACAATCCACAAGGCTTCTTTTCATTTCAGTTGTAGTTGTCTCCACAAAGCATTCTTAAGAAGGCTCTTCTGTAAACTTTCTTTGCAGAAACTGCAGCACTAGTCACAAGCTGACTGTTCAGAGAAATACACAGGGAGACAGTGCCCGCATGACGGGAGCAGCCCATCAGCTGACCTGTTCATTCAAAAAACTCCACATGTAGAGACACTGGATGGCTTTAGTGGAAGTGCCTCATTGTCTGAGGAGCTGAAGAAGAGACTTTCTAGAATATTCCCTACCTGTGAAGAGCGCATGGTAGTGGAGGCCCTTCTCCTTGTCCTGATGGGAGCAGACATCAAATAAGTAGGCTTTGATGGGCCCATCAATGAAGTCAGCAGCAAAATCAAAGAGAACGACACCTATCATGGTGACACTTATGGCCCAAACCAGCTTCCTCCTTGGGTTAGCAATCAAAGCTAAAAGAAAAATAAACATTGGTCTCCTAAATCCTGTTTTAGAATCATCCACGTTTTGTAATTTCCACCTAAACTTCTTGCCATAAAATCATCTTCCTTGCTTTTATTTTGCTTTTTTTTGAAATAAAAATAGCTTTATTTTTTTTTCAGGTTTTAAAAATTATGCAAGCGAATGTCCAGAAAACACAAATCTATGGAGACAGAAAGTAAATTAGTGGTTGCTTAGGGCTGGTGCATAGAAGAAAAGTGGACGTGACTGTTGATGGTAATGGGTTTCTCTTTGGGGTGATGAAAATGTTGTAGAATTAGAGAGTGGTAATGGTTGCACAACATACTAAAGGCACTGAATTGTACCCTTTTAATTAGTGAAATTTCTGGTATGTAAAATATCTCTTTAAATAAAAAAGTATGCATGCTTATCACAAGCAATTCCAATTCTATTAAAAAAGCTGAGGGAGATGCTTCCAATCCCAGCCCCAGCAAAGGTCAGGCTTTAAGGCCTCCTTTTACGCACTTCTGCACATACAGACACACGTGTACAATGGTAGTCAAATGCAGTGCTTCTCAAAGTTTGACATATTGAACTATCGCTTGTACGTCTTGTTAAAACACAGATTGCTGGCCCCATTTCCCAAGACTCTGATTCAACTGGTGGGCCTGAAGTGGGCCGGAGAAACTGCATCTCTAACGGCCCCTGCTAATGCTGAGGGGCAGGTCAGAGGCCACATCTTTGAACAGCACTGACGCAGTAACCAACTTTCTTCATATAATTTCAGCTCCTCACAATTTTTAACAGCTGGATTTTCATTCTATGGATACGCTGTAATTCATTTACGCAACCTCCTATAAAAGATACATTGTTGTTTCTCTTGTTTCCGTTTGTTTTTTAAACTTAAGAATAGCATAGATTATATACACATTTTAAAAATTGCAGTATAAAATTAAATAAACAATAAGCCTACCTGCGACTTCTCACCTCCTGTCCTTTAGTAATCCTCCTTAGAGTCAACAACGCTTATCAGCTTTTTGTTCATTCTCCTGGAAATATCCTACATTTGTACATTTACACTTTCTTTCAAATATGTACAAATAATAATTGATTATCCTGCCTCATAATCATCTATTCTGCTAGCTTGAGAGTTAATGATCTACAAATGTGTGCTATTTTTAGTGATCCTTTTTGCAATGCAACTTCATTGTACTACCATCAATTACTGATTAATTGGTAGCTGATTAATGGCTAGAAAAAATGCCTACCCTCAGGTTTGTTTTTGTCCAGAATTTGCAATGCCAGAAAGGTCCTCTTGAACTGATGGGCTTATGCCCTATGCCTATTAAAACGCTCTACATAAAACTATCAACAGAATTAATTCATTTGAATACACAGATGACTTACTGTAAATATTTATGGAGCTAGTTGGCAGCTGGTCAATTTGATAAGAGTATTAAATAGAGCATAATGGGCTCAAAAAGTAACTCAATTGATAAATATGTAAAGATATTCAATTTGATAAAATAGATACAAATTTAATAAAATAGATACAAATTTAATCCTATTTTTAAATCTTCACAACAATGAAAGATATTTATTTTGATATTTCTAGAAGTAGAGGCTCCCCAACCACAGAATCTGGGTCAAATTTGTCAAAGGAGAAGTTCATTGTAACCAAGGAGAGATCAATTCTAACAAATTTCTACGAAATGTCAAACACATTAACATTCTCCTCCTGCAGAGGTACACACTAGGACACATATCCCTGCCTGACCACCTTGTGCAGCCCACTTACCTGCTACAACAGTATCCCCATTGAGGTACAGAGCCATGCCCACGAGCATCATGACTCCCAGGGTGAGGATGTAGGGTCTCCGGCGGCCCCACCTGGACCGGCAGTGGTCGCTGGCCGATCCGACCACGGGCTGCAGCAGGAATCCCAGGATGGGGCTGAGGAACCACACAATGCTGTACAGGCTGCTGGGCAGACCCACGCTGAGCAGGACTGGGGTCACGTACGCTGCCTCCACCGCGTAGCAGAACTCTCGTCCGAACATGGCCATGCTGTGCATGATGAGTCTGCTGGTGGGTCTTTTAGGCGGCTCCACAGAGTCAAAGAGACCATCATCAGCTAGGGATTTATAGATGTGGCGGCCAGCCTGCCCACTGTTGCCACCCATGGCCACTGGGAGAGGAACCTTCCTGAGAGCCCACCACCTCCTGCGTGGTCCTAGGGTGTGTGTTTCAAACTGGATTTGACGTGGAGCCTGGCCGAGCAACCAACAGAGATGGTCAGGCTGGGGGAGGGGCTCAAATTCTTTCCTGCCTCTAAGATCACAAGTTATGATGAGAGGGAGGGGGTGGTGCTGGAAAGCATGACAGAGATTAGCAGCTGTGAATGAGCCCTCTGGCTCCTTAAGACGTTGGAATATTTTTCTAAAGGGATCCTCCTTTGTACTGTTCCCTCTCTCTTTCTTTCTCTCTCTCTCTCACACACACACAATTACACATGATCACACACATGGCTTCTCTCCCTCTCTCACACACACCTTATTACATGTGATCACACATATGGCTTCTCTCAGACAGTATTACACATGATCACACACACGGTTTCTCTCTCTCACACACGTTATTGCACATGGTCACACACATGGCTTCTTTCAGATGCTATTACACATGATCATACACATGGTTTCTCTCTCACACACACATGCTATTACACATGATCACACACGGCTTCTCTCACACACACATTATTACACATGATCACACACATGGCTTCTCTCTCACACACACATGCTATTAAATGTGATCACACCCGGCTTCTCTCTCACACACACGCATATGCTATTATACATGATCACACATGGCTTCTCACACACACATGCTATTACACATGATGACACACATGGCTTCTCTCACACATGCTATTACACATGATCACACACGGCTTCTCTCTCACACATGCTATTACACATGATCACACACGGCTTCTCTCTCATGCATGTTATTACACATGATCATACACATGGCTTCTCACACACATGCTATTACACATGATCACACACGGTTTCTCACACACACATGCTATTACACATGATCACACACGGCTTCTCTCACACAGGTTATTACACATGATCACACATGGCTTCTCTCTCACATACATGCTATTACACATGATCACACACGGCTTCTCTCTCATGCATGTTATTACACATGATCATACACATGGCTTCTCACACACATGCTATTAAACATGATCACACATGGCTTCTCACACACGTTATTACACATGGTCACACATGGCTTCTCTCACACATGTTATTACACATGATCACACACGGCTTCTCTCACACATGCTATTACACATGATCACACACGGCTTCTCATGCATTTTATTACACATGATCACATGGCTTCTCATGCATTTTATTACACATGATCACACACATGGCTTCTCTCTCATGCATGTTATTACACATGATCACACATATGGCTTCTCTCTCATGCATGTTATTACACATGATCATACACATGGCTTCTCACACACATGCTATTACACATGATCACACATGGCTTCTCACACACGTTATTACACATGGTCACACATGGCTTCTCTCACACGTTATTACACATGATCACACACGGCTTCTCTCACACATGCTATTACACATGATCACACATGGCTTCTCATGCATTTTATTACACATGATCACACATGGCTTCTCATGCATTTTATTACACATGATCACACACATGGCTTCTCTCTCATGCATGTTATTACACATGATCACACACATGGCTTCTCTCATGCATGTTATTACACATGATCATACACATGGCTTCTCACACACATGCTATTACACATGATCACACATGGCTTCTCTCTCACACACGTTATTACACACGATCACACACGGCTTCTCTCTCACACACACATTATTACACATGATGACACACATGGCTTTTCTCTCACACAATTACACATGATCACACATGGGGCTTCTCTCATGTTATTACACATGATCGGACTCATGGCTTCTCTCACACACACATGCTATTACACATGATCACACACATAGCTTGTCTCACACACACGTGTTATTACACATCACACACGGCTTCTCTCACACACACGTTATTTTACATGATCACACACAGGCTTCTCTCACACACAATTACACATGATCACACATGGCTTCTCTCACACATGTTATTTTACATGATCACACACATGGCTGTGAGGTAATAAAGCCTTGTTACATAGAGGTTATGTCAAAATGTAAATAAATTGATATCTTTTCATAAACTTCTTTTTATAAATATAGACATTCTATTTTTTACTGCAAGTTTTCCACACACACAGCTCAGGAGTGAAATAACTGATTTAAAATGGTGGCAGGTCACACCCTTCTTCAAATCATTAGCTGTGTCAGATCGCCCTGATATTTCTCCCCGTGGTACTTGACACATTTTATGAGATAATTCTGGGTTTATTCCATATCCTGTGTTTGTCTTTGATTTCCTCAAGAGCAGAGAACAGGTCTGTTTTGTTCATTATGGTATCCCCAGCAAGTATCATGATACCTGGCACCTAGTAAATCCTCAATGAATATTTGCTAAAGGAATTACTGAGTGAATAAACCATACATACTACATTTTGTGCTGCCTGTCTGCCTGTCTGCTCAGATCTATTTCCTTTGGTGCTCTTTATCTTATGGGGCTACATTTCCAGGGTTCCCTTGTTTTCTGGCTTCTAGGTAGATTTGGCTAATAGGAGACACTGGTAGGAAGACGAGGGGAGAGAGAGAAGGAAAGAAGCCAGGATATTTCCCTAGATTTCTTTCTTCTCCCTGAGGTATTACTGCTAGTGTCTGTGTCTCCAAGGTGGGTGCAGCAACTTTGGCTTCTGGGTCCAGGTAACACCAGCTTTCCCATCACCCCTGCAACCACAGGAGTGGTCTTGGCTTTCTAGTTTTGTTCCTGTCAGGATTGCCTCACTATCTCCTGGGCTTCTCTGCTCTTTCGTCACCAGTGGAATTCTTTATATTAAATTTCCTCTGTTTTAAAGGCTTCGAGTGGGTTATAGTTTCCTTGCTGGACCCTGAGTTCAAATGAAAAGTCTGAGTTGTAGGGAAAACATCTTTTTAAATTATTATTACTTTTATTTATTTATTTAGAGACAGGGTCTTGTTCTGTTGCCTGGGCTAGAGTGCAGTGGTGCAACCCTAATTCACTGTGGCCTCAACTCCTGGGCTCAAATGATCCTCCTGCCCCACCCTTGAGTAGCTAGGACTACAGGCACACAACACCATACCTGGATAATTTTTTATTTTTATTTCGTAGAAACGGAGGTCCAGCCAAGTTCCCCAGGCTGGTCTCGAACTCTTGGCCTCAAGTGATCCTCCATGCCTGGGCTGGAAAACATAACCTTATGGGAAAGTTCCTAAAAATGGTTGAAGAACAAGACTGAAGGCTAGAATATGAAAGCTTAAATTCTGATTCTGCCCCTTCCTAGTTGCATATTCCTGAGCAAATATTTTCAACTGGTATTTCTAAAACTGTGCCAAGGCACCCAGGGCATTAGAGTGACCTCTCAAAAGTATCTCAGAAGATTTAAAAATTTGAACACATAAACACAATGAAACAACATCTGTCAGACATCACACGAACTACTAGTGAGGTAGTTTATGCTTTCAACATAAGATTGCACTATAATCCTTCTGATAATTTCATATTTTTGTAAGACTGGGTTTTCCAGTCCGTCTGATAAAAAATCAAGTACTATATGGACATCAACATGGAGCAGAAAATGAGGGCAGCAGTGTCCAATCTCATTCCAGGGGAGAAGTTGCACAGTGTCCAATAGGTGCATATATCTCCTTAGTAAGTAGTTGTGATTAACAATGAAATAGAAATGAAAAATATATTTTCTTTTTATTTATGTGTATTATATTTTTCAAACAGCTAATAAGTTGGTAGGACATAAGTATTTAATTTGTTGGGACCTAATTATTTATAAATTGAATGGTTAGATATTTCTTTTGGCCTAAGCCACCATGAAAAAATCACTGAGGTGCTAAGGGAAACATGAACTAAGAAGCCCTTCTGAGTCTCTGTTTTTTCAACTGTAAGATGAAGAAACCTGCTCCACCTTCCCCTTGCGATTGTTGAACGGCAGTTGAGATACTGTGCATAATGGACCTTATTGATGGCCTATCCAACATCCATTCTCTACTCCCTCTACTCTGATGGCACCTGGATTAGATTGTGGAATCTACCCCTTCCTCACATGCCTTTAGGAAGTTGAGTCCAGGGAAGCTCCAGGAGCAGGCTGGTTTTATGTAAAGACAATCCCGTCTTCTTTGTCAAAGACAGGTATAAGAAAGGCTTGTAACTTAACTCAGTCCAAGGAGACACAAAACGACTTGCTGGGGGGTCCTGAGATCTTTATTTCTGGATGTTGCTGTGTGTGGGTATAAGATCCAGAACTTGCTACCAGCCTGAGGAGAAATCAAACACATGGAGAATGGAAAGCTGACAGCCCAGAGACCTACAGGGAAACAGGCCCCAAGTGACTGGATACAGGCAACCCTAAAACTGACTGTCCCTCTGGACTCTAGGTAGTGAGCCAACACTTTTCCTCATTATTTTGGATATTGTTTTTTTCAGTGGAAGGCATTCTGATTCAATATAGGTGAAACTTTTTTTTGCAAATTACAAAGTGTGATATAACTGTTGCTAAAGTTTGGAATGTGCTTAGAGGGAGATCATGAACACCAAGACAAAAGGCCTGGATGCAACCAATCACTCTGTTTCACGTGACTTTTATTTATCACCATACCATCTGTGGCATTTCACCATTTTCTACATTGTAGAATCAAGAGTGTAAATAAATGTATATTGATGTCTTCAAGAATATATCATTCCTCTTTCACTAGAATTTGCCACCTTCAATTGCCTGCATCTCTTCCACTCTCCTTAAAACTTCCTATTTTCTCCTTACCTGTCCCCCTTACTTATTTCAAAATCTACAGCTTGTCAAAAGTTAACTGCAAAAATAGAAGTGTAACATTTTTTTGCACAGGGTCTTAGACTCTTCAGAAAAAGTAAAGTATGGCTCACTAACAAAAGCTACTAACCTTGCTTTTATATATTCACTCTTTAAAAGTTCACAACCTAAAAAAACAATTCTTCATTTGAACATTTTGTGTAAAGTCAACTAATTACAGAAATCAATCCTCTAAGCTAGCCTGTTTATTTACAGATTTTTGCCAACTAGCTTTTATCCTTTCCCTCACTGGTCCATTCAACAGATTTTTTTTGACCACCTATTATAACAGTAACCAAGGTAAAAAGATTTGGTTCATATCCATTAGGATAGTGCTACTCAAAGTGCAGTCATTGAACCAGAATCATAATCACCTGGAAGCTTGGTGGAATGTGGGTAAGACCCACATTCATGGGTCTTATCCTAGACCCATTGCATTAGAATCTCTGGAGGTGGGGCTCAGGAATCTGTTTTAACAGTATCTCCAAGTAATTATTTTGCTTGCTAGAGCCATTACTCTGGGAACATAATGGCCTAGTGAACAATTTTGTAAAGTATAGTAAAGGCAATTACTATCCTTGCAGATGTGTACAAAGTGAGATGGAAACCTACAAAGGGCCTTAAGAATAGGAGCTAATACTGAGCACCTAGGATGTTAAGGCACTTCACAGGCATTGTCTTAGACACCACAATGATAGAGTGAGATTTGAACCCAAGGCCCTTCTGACTCCACAACTCATAATCACTGTACAAAACTACCCTAGGGTTGAAAAGCACAGGAAGTTTCACAAAGAAGGCTGTGTTCCAGCCCAGTCTGAGTTTGCTAGATCAACAGGCTGGAGCAAAAGGGGTCTTGATAGTCCTGGAAAATAATGATACAGTATATAGAAAGGAATGGCAACAAGAGAGACCATTGCACAGTTAGAAATTTCAGGTAGTCTAACGTAAGTGCCAGGGAACAGGAGGACAGGGATGGGACTGGACAGCTAGATAGAAGTTTTATTGTAAGTAAAGGTTTGATATGCTATGTAAATGAGTTTATATTCTACTCTGTAGGAAAAAAGACCACCACAAGATTTTTGCAGGACTGAAAATTCAGTGTGGTGTCAAAAACATACCCAGTGGAGTAACATGATAATAATAATAAGGCAATGATACTAGAGGTCAAGGCTGATAGGGCAACTGAACCAGAGTCTTGGGAAGAGATAAGAGGGGCCTGAATGAAAAGCGCAATGGGGGATAGGCAGAGGGAATGGATTCAAGTGCCGTTAAAGTAGAATTGACAGCACTTCACTCTTGAGATGTATTCATTTAATAAACATTTACTAAGTTTCTACTATGCACTTGGCACTAGGTCTAGGAACTAGGGATTTTACAATGAATGAACACACAAAATCCCTCATAAAACTCCCATTCTAGTGTGTGTTGGTGGGCTGGCGGGGGTGGGAGGGGAGACTGGGGTTAATAAGCAAATAATGTCAGTAGTGATATAGGGTACAAAGAAAAACAAGATAGGGTGAGGGGACAGCAAGTGATGAGGTCGCTGCTATTTTAGACAGAGGCTAGGAAAGGACTCTCTGCAGGGGGGCAGTTGGCAGTGGCCTCAATGAAGTGAGGATAAGCTGAGGGCCTATGAGGGTGGAGAGAGGCATGGTGGGAATGGAAGCAAGAGACTGGTAAGACAGAGACTTGCCTGGCAGGACTCAGATGATGGCACAATCTGAGAAAAAGAGGCATGTCAGTGAGGCTAACAGGCAGCTGCACAGAGAAGCCCGGCTCCCAGCAGAGAGGGCTAGATGGAAGGGTGGGAGTTATCTGCCGGAAACCTGGAGATCATCTGCCAACATTCCCATTCGAAGACACTGACTGAATGATTTCCTGTCAAATTAAAATGGTCAGCCTTCTCTATTTCAGGACATTCATTCTGTTAAACAATAGAGCCAAAAATATTTCAAGGAGTCACAAAATGCTATTTAAATGGTATTTAAAGGGTTTTCTTGGAAGCATTGCACAAACTTAAAAGCACAAGTGCACTTTAGGGAAAAAGAAAGCTTTATTTCATAAATTACATTATATTAACCCATTCAAAATATAAGTCAAGAATCTTAATATCAACAAATATATTATATCAAGCAAACTGGAAGGCAGAATAACTACCAAAATTTAGTATAAATACCCAAAGTATTTATAAATCAAAAGCCCTAATGATAACCATTTTTAGAATTCAATCATCACTGTAGAATCAGAGTCCATAATTCTTTTCTTGATTAGAGTGGTAGGACACTGCAATACTGTTCCTCCACGTTTCCATGCATACAATGTTATGTGTTACTCTACACTGTAAATGCAGTATTCAAATTCACTTGAGCTGTGGGCCTGGAAGTTAGAGACTAGCTTTTACCTTATTACTTTCAATGATCTTATCTGAGTTAAGCTGATAAATCTCTTCGCGGCTGAATCCAAATTCTTCAAGTATCTCCTCAGTGTGTTCTCCTACAAAAGGATCCCTTTTGAAAGAAGGGATGGCTGGGGTGTTTAACAGCAGAGGTGCAGGGCGGGGACTCACGTCCTGCTCCTCACTGGTGATAAACGAGCCCCGTTCCTTGTGGTGATCATGATGAACAACCTCCTCAAGAGTGAGAACCGGAGTCACACAGGCATCTGCGCCGTCAAAGATTTGACACCACTCTGCCTTCGTCTTCTTTGCAAATACATCTGCAAACTTCTTCTTCATTTCTGGCCAATCATCCATGCTCATCTGATTGGGAAGTTCATCAGACTTTAGTCCAAGTCCTGAGGAAAAATACAATTTCTTAAATTATTATGCTTTGAACAGAGCAATTATAATCAATAAAAATGAATGCTGAGCCCACTGTACTATGCAAAATAAGATGTTCTATAAGGGCTTCTCAAATGAGTCAAGAGAAAAAAATGTAAAATCAGTTTAAGGTTGGAGCCAAAGGCTAAAGAGGGCAGAGGTAGTCAGACTTGTCACTACTAAGATTTTATGATTCATATTTCATCAAAAGTAGTCTGTTTTCAATGGTCTGGTTTCCAGAAATTGATTTCCTACCTCTGAGTAGATTTTGAAAAAAAATTTCCCCAGGGTGTTATTACCAGTCATACTGAGCTAAAATAACTCCCTATTTTCTATAATGTATTCAAACCTTATAAAAAAATAAAATATAAACAATTTTACACATGGCCATCTCAGTTTCCAAGGAAGAAGCCTGAAGACAAATTATTTAATTCAGGATTGCAGTTTTTTAAATACATTCATTTATGTTTATTTTGTTAAAATAAAAGAGCTGGAATGGCCAGGAGTGATGGCATGAGTATAGTGCAAGCTACTCGGGAGGCTGAGGCTGGAGGATTGCTTGAGCCCAGGAGTTCAAGGCCCAGCCTGAGCAACACAGCAAGACCCCCATCATCCATTATCCATCCACCCATCCATCCATCCATACAAACATACATACATTTTAAAAATAAAAGAGCCCAAAAGGGCTTTGCACTAGGATAAAGGACTTGTAAGGTAACCAAAGACTCACGCAAATTGTTCCTATAACAAACAAAACAGAAACTTATTAGCCAGCCAGTCAACAGTGGGGCATGCAGACTTTCCTCTCTGGCATGAAAGGGACTTGAAGGGCCCATCAAGACCACAGTGCAGAGGACATGACAGCAGCTACCTGGGGATTTAACAGGAAAGGTGGCCTCTCTAGCTCTTGACCCCATCTGTGTTTCCTTTACTGACTATGTGGGCCTACCCCTGCAGACATGCCCAAACTCCAGTTCTGATTAAATTATACCCAAAGAGCAGGGCCACTTTACAATAGTTGGTGTAAATGTCCTTTTTCTTCCCCACATAAGCGCATTTTTAAAAGTGCATGGCTAAGTGTCGAATGATAATGAAAGGCCTTTTCTTTATGCATCACACTGTGTGTAAGTTTAGCCAAGTTAATTGAATAATCCTCACTTATAGAATACCTTCCTTCTCTAGCATGTGGACAATCAAGGCTAATTGTAAATTGCTCTGAAGATGGTAAAGTCCCTATAGAGGTAAGAAGACATAAATACTGAAGCCTCTTCTTAAGGTTTTGAGGACTATGAGGAAATAAGAAGAACTAACACAGTTCCAGATTTTTGTAAACAGCCTCCTGTGGGATGTATAAGTACATTTTCTTCTGTAACCACCAGTCTCATTCAAATACCAGGACAGATATGAGGCCATAGTTTCAGGTTATCACTATAATCTACAGGATGTCTTTCACTTGATGTTCTTTCTTGATTGCCCTGAACTCTGTGAGTGAAAGGCACAAAAAATGAGCATTGAGCAAAAAGTAGTGATCTTCACATGCTTTTTAAAACAGTTTCTTTTTATCAGAATGTGATGAGAATCATAACACTAAGTAAAGCTGGAGCCAATATGTTCTCTCTCTAACTTTATAGTTGAGATTACACAGGTCATAGTTTGTATGCTAGAAAAATACCAGAAATCAAAAGCCCCCAGATCCTACCCTAACTCTAACATCCCAATTCCCCCATTATCTACCATCCCTTCGCAGCCCACAATGTCCCATCCTGCCCATGAGCCTGACCAAGGCCACAGGATTAAACACCAGTGGTTTAAGGTGAGCTGTTTGCTGTGCTCCTGACACTCCAATATGGAACTTGGAATCCAGTCCCAAGTCTCAGAATCCGTAATTGTATAAATACAGTTATAGATTGTGGCTAGTTGTTACGGTACAATCACTATGAAATTTCTGGTATTTTAAGTCAAACAGATTTTCAGGAACTAGCCTGGGGACTGAGACACCATTTAAAACTTGGGAAAGCATGTTTTGATTCCAAAAAATAACTACCATACACACACACACACACACACACACACACACACACACACACACAGTTACACAAAATGCTTATTCTTTTAAGTACATGCCATAAACTTTACTGCTTTATAATATTAAGTATATAGTAAGCAGTCAAAATTCATGTTGTAAGTATTCAATGATATATGTCCAGGATGGCAATTGTAAACATGATGATGATTATTATTATTATTATTGTTATTTTTGAGACAGAGTCTCCCTCTGTCACCCAGGCTGGAGTGCAGTGGCATGATCTCAGCTCACTCCAAGCTCTGCCTCCCAGGTTCATGCCATTCTTCCATCTCAGCCTCCCTGTATTTATTTATTTATTTATTTATTTATTTATTTATTTAAGACAGAGTCTCACACTATTGCCTGGGCTGGAGTGCAATGGCACGATCTCAGCTCACTGCAACCTCTGCCTCCCAGGTTCAAGAGATTCTCCTGCCTCAGCCTCCTGAGTAGTTGGGATTACAGGTGCCTGCCACCATGCCCGGCTAATTTTTTGTATTTTTTAGTAGAGATAGGGTTTCACTATGTTGGCCGGGCTGGTCTCAAACTCCTGACCTCATCATCTGCCTGCCTCAGCCTCCCAAAGTGCTGGGATTACAGGTGTGAGCCACCGCACCCGGCCATAAAAATTATTTTCATAATAAAAAGTTGGAAAAAATGTAAATGAACTTGCATAGGGAATTGGTTATATAAATTTTAGTACAGGCAGATCAAAACTATGATATGGCTGCTATATAAAATGGGTGAGGGCGAAGATCTTTTGTACTGACATGAAAGAATGTCTTTGCGATATTGTATAAAAAGCTATAAATTATAAATTTATATAATTATATATATAAATTATAAATTGTAAAACAGAAAATAATTGCTAGGTGTAGTGGCTCACGCCTGTAATCCCAGCACTTTGGAAGGCTGAGGCAGGAGGATCACTTGAGCCCAGGAGTTCAAGACCAACCTGGGCAACACAGTAAGAGCCTGTCTCTACAAAAAAATCAAAAAGTTAGCACAGGTGGCACAGGCCTGTGGTCCCAGCTACACAGGAGGCTGAAGCAGGAGGCTTGCTTAAGCCCAGGAGGTCAAGACTGCAGTAAGCCATGTTTGTGCCACTGCACTCGAGCCTAGGCAACAGTGTAAGACCTTGTCTCAAAAAATAAAATAGAATAGAATAACTGTGGATTTGTATGTGTACAATAAAAATTCTTGAAGGCCACATCGCAAATTTTCCCAAAGTGGAAGAACAAAAGAAAATTTTCCCTTCTTACTTTTTAAAATCTGTATTGCGTTTTTTTCCCTAGCAAACATATCATTTTAAATTTTTATTTCATTTTTGAAAATTGTGGTAAAATATACATAAAGTTTACCACGTCAGCCATTTTTTGGTGCACAGTACTAGGGCATTAAGTACACTCATACTGCTTTACAACTATCACCACCATCCATCTGTACCACACAACTCCTGAACTTTTCATCTTTTCAAACAGAAACTCTGAACCTATTAAACACTAACTCCCGCTTCTACCTCCCCACAGTCCCTGGCAACCACCATTCTACTTTCTGTCTCTATGAACTTGACCACTTTAGATATTTCATGTAGTGGAATCATACAGTATTAGCCCTTTGGTGACTGACTTCTTTCACTCAGCATAATGTCTTCAAGATTCATCTCTGTTGTAACATGTTGGAATTTTCTTGTTTTTTTCAGGCTGAATCACATTCCATTTTATGTCTATACCACATTTTGTGTTTATCCATTCATCTGTTGATGGACACTTGAGTTGCTTCTACCTCTTGGCTATTGTGAATAATAATGTCACTATGAACACAGATATACAAATATCTGTTTGAGTCACTGCCTCCAATTCTTTTGGTTACATACTTAGAAGTGGAATTGCTAGATCATACAATTCTATGTCTAATTTTCTGAGGAAATGCCACGCTGTTTTTGACAGTGGCTACACCACTTCACATTCTCATTGGTAATACACAAGTGTTTCGTTTCCTTACACCCTTGCCAACACTTGTTATTTTGTATTTTTTAGAAATAATAGTTTGAAGGCCAGGAGTGGTGGCTAATCCCAGCACTATGGGAAGCTAAGGCGGGGGGCAGATCACTTGAGGTCAGGAGTTCGAGACCAGCCTGGTCAACATGGTGAAACTCCGTCTCTACTAAAAATACAAAAATTAGCTGGGCATGGTGGTGGGCACCTGTAATCCCAGCTACTCAGGAAGCTGAGGCAGGAGAATCACTTGAACCCAAGAGGCAGAGGTTGCAGTGAGCCGAGATCACGCCACTGCACTCCAGCCTGGGTGACAGAGATCACCCAGCTTTTGAAAATTATCTACTGATAAAACAGCTTTTGAAAATTATCTATTGCTTACCTGATTGTACTATAAGAGACTTGCTATCTCAAAATGTCATAAAATTCTCAATGTTTTCAGATTTTTTTATCCTAGAAAATAGCAGGGACGCAGCAGAGTATGCACCTTAAAAAGATTTTGCATACTTATATTCAGAAACTGAAGATACAGATTAAAGTATGGTCTCAAAGATCTAAAACACAAAGGGGAGTAAATTAGGTATGTAATTAGTACTACCTCAAAAATTATTACTATTATTGTTGTTGTTGTTTTGAGACAGAGTCTCGCTCTGTCACCCAGGCTGGAGGGCAGTGATGCGATCTCAGTGCATTGCCACCTCTGCCTCCCAGGTTCAAGTGATTCTCGTGCCTCAGCCTCCCGAGCAGCTGGGATTACAGACACGCGCCACCATACCTGACTAATTTTTGTATCTTTAGTAGAGACGGGGTTTCACCATGTTGCCCAGGCTGGTCTTGAACTCTTGACCTCAAGTGATCCACCTGCCTTGGCCTCCCAAAGTGCTGGGATTACAGGCACAGCCATCGCACCTGGCCCTCAAAAAATTACTACAGATGTGGGGGTTTGTCCAGTAGGACTTGAGAGAGAAGAAATGTACACTGATTAGTAAAAGTACTATTTTTGTAAATAAATATTATAAAAGAAAGAGAATGCTGAGGCATTTTGGCATGGACTAGGTAGATTAAGTGAAAGGTGATTTAACATGCTATCTCCTATAGCACAAGTCATCTGTCAGCTAAGGATCCTAGGTAAACTTTGAAGGGAGATGAGGGTTAAGGATATCATAAAAGGCAATGGATGCAAAAAGAGGGGGCTATAAAAAAATCAGGGGAGTTACAAAGTTTAAACTCAGCAGAAGAATACACAGGAGAAGGTGATCAGGAGTTAAAGGGTTGGAGCAATGACCCTGCTAGAAAAATGTTGTCTTGTTTCATTTTCGGTGTTTCCAGAAAGGCTCATTCATTGAGGTGAAGTGTGGATGTGAAAAATGAGCACTCCACACATACAGCAGTGCTTCTTCATCCGAGGTTTGGCTTTCTGTGGTTTCAGTTACTCACAGTCAACCATGGTCCGAAAACATTGAATAAAAAATTCCAGAAATAAACAATTCATAAATTTAAATTGCATGCTGTTCTGAGTAGCATGATGCATGATGAAACCTCACATCATCCTGCTCCATCCTGCCTTGGACATGAACCATGTCCATCCCATCCACACTGTGGGGCTATCAGCCCATTAGTCACTTAGTAGCCAACTAGGCTATCAGGTTGACTGCTGCAGTATTGCAGTGCTTGTGTTCAAGTAACCCTTATTTTACTTCCTAAGGGCCCCAAAGGTTGTAGGCAAAGGTGATGCTGGCAATGCGGATATGCCAAAGAGAAGCCTAACGTGCTTCCCTTAAGTGAAAAGGTGAAAGCTCTCAGCTTCAGGGAAGAATAAAACTCATAAGCCGAGGTTGCTAAAATCAACGGTTAAGAATGAATCTTATATTCATGAGATTGTGAAGAAGGGGAGAAGGAAAAAGAAATTCATGCTAGTTTTGCTGTCACAACTCAGACTGAAAAGTTACAGCCACAGTGCATAAGTGCTTAATTAAGATGGAAAACGCATTAACTTTGTGGGTGGAAGACATAAACAGAAACATCTTCCAATTGATAGCAATCAGGTTCAGTACTATGTGCAGCTTAAGGCATCCACTGGGAGTCTTGCAATGCATCCCCCACAGATAAGAGAGGACTACTGCATATGTTTTAAAATAACAGGATACACCAAGGAAGGGAGTTAACTCCAGAGTGGCAGAATGAGAGCCTTCAAAAACCGGCATTAAAGCAATGAGAACACTAACAACTGTTGGAATTAACTTTTTCATAATTCTGGAAATTAAAAGCTTGCAGCAATCCAAGGAGCATTTATTCAAGAAAAACAGCTGAATCTCAGTAAGAGCAGTGAGCTTTGTGGTGTTAGAACTTGTGCTAATTTCATCCCTCTCCCTGTGGTAGCCTTGAAAAACAACTTCCTCTCAACTCTGGTCAGCTCTGAAAACCAGCAGGAGAATAGCCCTGAGAGGAGGAAAAGAAGTTTGGAGCTTCCCCCAAAACCCCATCCCCAGAGAACTGTCATTATTTAGCCTGTCTGGCAGCTCCCTGAAAGGCTCCATTCTCAGGGCTTGTCTTTCTGACTCAGAGCTCACTTTGCTCTAGCCCTAAAATGTTGATTTAAAAAAAAAAAAAAAGGCAATATTTTATCGCAGCTGTCTTAGGTGGTGTTATTTATTGCAGCTAATGAGATGCTGACCAAAAAACTCAAAAGAATAAACTGGGGAATGGGATATCCATAGGGGGCTTTGAAAAACTCCAACATATTCCTGAGAACTTTTTTGCAACTCCTGAGAAGGCCACGCACAAGCACACATGCAGGGCAGTATGAATGCCTGGGAGAGATCTGTAAAGGCCCTCCTCTCTCACCTCTGGCTGACCTTGAGGCTCTTCACAAGCAAGAAGTTAAGGCATACAGTGCCTCAGAAAAAGATGGGAGATTTATTGGTTTAAGGCATTTAAGGGCCAGGCACAGTGACTCATGCCTGAAATCCCAGTACTTTGGGAAGCTGAGGCAGGAGGATAGCTTGAGGTCAGGAGTTCAAGATCAGCCTCAGCAAAATAGCAAGATTCTATTTCCACCAAAAATAAAAAATTAGCCAGGTGTGGTAGTGCGTGCCTGTAGTCCCAGCTACTTGGGAGACCGAAGCCGGAGAATCACTTGTATCCCAGAGTTCAAGGCTGCAGTGGGCTATGATCACACCACTGCACTCCAGCCTTGGCAACAGAGCAAGATCCTGTCCCCTAGATTAAAACAAACAAGCAAACAAAAAAAAAGGCATTTAAGGACATTTCTGTCCAATCATTAGCTGAAGCTAACTCAGCTGACTTCGGTGGCTGCACATGCCAAAGAATACAGATTTAATTTAAGAAAATCATTAAACAAATAGCAACAATAACAAGTCTAGGACTGAGGGGTCCTGAGGAGTCCTGGGAGTTGTCACATTAAATTATTTAAAATGTCCAGTATTTTTTTTTAATTTTATACATTTATTTTCATTAAAACTTATTTAAGTCACTTTGTACCCAGCATGTCCTTAGGTTTTACCCATTCATCAAACTGCTCTGCTGTGAGAGAGCCAAGTTCAATGGCAGTTTCCTTTAAGGTTGATCCATTTTGGGGTGTTGTCTTAGCAATCTCTGCTGTTTTGTCATACCCTATATGAGGGTTGAGAGCTTCACCAGCATTAGCGACTAATTCATTAGCTTCTTGATCCTTTCTTTATTGGTCTGGATTCCCACTATGTAGTTTTCTGTGAAGGAAACTGAAGCATCCCCCAGCAGCCTGAGTGTAACATAAATTTTTAATCATCATTGGCTTGAAAACATCCAACTTAAAATGGCCATTGCTACCTCCAACGGTTACAGCCACACAAAACCCCATGACTTGGGCTGCAACGATGGCCATTGCTTCACACTGAGTAGAGTTTGCCTTGCCTGGCACGATACTGTTTCCTGTTGTATTTTCAGCAAGATCAGTTCTCCCAGACCTGGCCAAGGACCAGAACTCAGAAAATGAATATCATTTGCTATCTTCATCAGACTGCAGGTGGCAGTGTTCATGGCTCCACAGAGCTCCACCAGAGCATCATGAGCAGTCAGAGCTTCCAATTTATTTGGAGCAGTGACAAAAGGCAAGCTTTTTAATTTCTGGACAGAGAGGTACCCTTTATGATCTAGATAAACCATTGTGTTCTTCAATAGTTTTTCCGACTATATTTGAATAGGTGAAGTTAATATGTTTAATCATAAAATGCTTTCGGATGTTTGCAAAAACAATTACTCCATCAGATGAGAACATATCAAAAATTTGAAAAATTTAAAAAAACTCATTCCAGCTATATGCAAACAACTTTTAGTATATGCATCTGAAAAGCTACCAAACATAACAATGAAACTCTAAATTGTAGTAGAAATGTAAATGCACTGTGATCAGCTTTCACATCACTTCAGAGTATATTCTAAAACTTCTTAGATTCTACATTATTTATAGAGTGAACTTTAAATTCAAACATTTCTCAGGAACAAAATGACTCCCATCCAATTATTCAATTAGGGAAGAAGAGATCCCAAATTTTCTTGCTAATTTATGGCAACTTGCCAAGAAGGCAAGAATCTGCAAGACAGGTAATCTGCAAAGGCATAGTGCTATAGTAACATATTCTAACAGAATCTCATTTACCAAAATCTTTCCATGCTCTGGTGACTTCTGACATTGAAGTGCCATAAGGGACATCTACCAAAGAATAGGAGCTGGTAGAATACTGAATGGAAAGCAACCCATGTGAGATCATTTCTAGGGAAGAGTAAGATCTGGGCACACAGGGGCGAGATTATCCAACACAAGGAGTGAACTGTAATAAAAGCACCGAACATCCTACAAAAGGGATTAGTATTTTTAAAACCCTCAGCTATTTTATAGACTAGTAAGACTGCTGGTCAATTTAAAAGCCATGGAAAATGCCCCACATTATACTGATGGCTATAATTAGGTTAATTAGAAAGTGGCTATATAATAAAAGACATCATAGATTCCAAAAGTCTTTAAAATAGAACCAAAGAACATCCACAGCAAAAGGGGAACTGGAGGAGACGTGTGAAGTTTACTTACCTTTAATCAGCAGCTCGTAGAACTGGGGTTCTATTGCCCCAACAGCCATGAATTCCCCATCTGCCGTCCTGTAAGTCGTATAGAAAGGTGCTCCACCATCCAACATGTTCTGTCCTCGAGGTGCTTCCCACAGACTCGATTTCTGAGTTTTCCACAGAAAAGAACTTAAATATGCTGCTCCTTCCACCTTTGAGAAAACAGAATACAAGACAAATCCAGATAACTCAAGTGTCAAAGCATGAATAATTCCTCCTATTCAAGTTAAAAAAAGATTGCATAAAAATTCTTAGAGTATACGAAGATTCTGCCTAATTACACAACTTCTCTGGTATTTCCAGAAAGTGAGTCAGAGCAGTTTGGGTTAAAATAACAATTGGCTGCACTGTTCAGTTCTGAAAATACTTTTAAGACTTAGAAGAAATAACCTTTGCTTTCCATTTCAAATAAGATTGGCAAAATGCTAGTGATTTTTAGCTAGGTGAGGGTACATGGAAGGTCACTATACTATTCTCTCTACTTTTTATAATGTTAAAAACTGCTAAGATAAAAAGTTAAAAATTAAAAGTTTTTAAAAATCCATCTTCTGATCTCCATACCTATAAACACACACATATGTATAAACCATACCACATTTTAAAGGTAAATCACATAACAGTAAAATTTGGCTTATTCTAGCTTGATTCCAATCCCAAGAAAACTGTATTTGAGTATTTAATATATGTTGTATTTCATAATCACTAGGAAGTTATAAAATAAACTAACAATATGGATGACAGGTATGTGCATTTTCTGAGTCCAGGCAAAGTGGTTTGGGAATGCCACCTTCCCACTGAGTCCTAAAGTCATCATGCCACCTTCCCACTGAGTCCTGAAGTAATTACACAATAAAGTACAATTATTACAAGGCTCAAACTCAAAGGCTGGAGGCACTGGTCTATTTGAAGATGATGTTCTGATCTTTATGCCTTTTGTGAGCCTAATGTCTCCAGCACCCCAGGAGGAAGGCCCTCAAGGCATCCTCGTCTCAGAAGTTACCAATAGAGGAGGCCTCATTTTCACTGCTAGCAATTTCTCAGTTACTGACTGTGGAACAACCACAAAATGTATCTTTGGATATATCCAATTTTCCCTCTTAACTTGAAATTTCATGCACATCTGAATTTATGGCTGTGACATTTATTATCACCAAATAGGTGAGTTCATAAGTGGCCTATGGCAGTGCCTTTTTTTGAGGCTGGATTATGGAGATATTAGAGTTCCACGTTTATACACATACACACACACACATATATACACATATGCGTGTATATGTGCATTTTAAATATGTTTTATGTTTATGTTATTTAAGCACACATTTAAAGGTATCCTATACCAAATTCTGACTCATCAGAGCCTCAACTCATTAACATTTGTTGCTAGACTTTAAAATAAAGCTTTTCCTTCCGATTTTGCATAAATCTTACCTTGTATTTGAAACACTATTAAGGAAAACTTTTGTTCTGCATGGTTCTCCTCCCCTCTTAATTTGTGCTTACTCACACAAAACCAACAAGTTAGCACCTTCAATAAGCAAGTGCCTGCTTTCCGCTCACGCTTTGCTTCTCTTAGAGCCTAATGCCGAATCAATAGGGCAATAATAGATGAACTGGAAGCAAGCTTGTCATACAGTGCAAGACAGAGTTTTAGCAGAGAGTTCTGAATACTGTTTATCTGACTTTCATGTTCAGGCCAAAGAATATGAGAAGTTTTTACACACTGTAGTGAGTCGACCTTGAAACAAAATATTTTTGTTCTGCTTCATCATAAATAAAATGCAATCTGAAATTTTAAGCAAGTTTTTAAAAATATAGCGTTTTTTTTTTTTTTTTTTGAAATCGAGTGTCACTCTGTTGCCCAGGTTGGAGTGCAGTGGCACAATCTCAGCTCACTGTAACCTCCGCCTCCAAGGTTCAAGCGATTCTCCTGCCTCAGAATCCTGAGTAGCGGGATTACAGGTGCCTACCACACCCAGCTAATTTTTGTGTAAAAACTCTAGATATTTTTAACTTATCTCTGTAACTCAGGATTTTCCTAACATCCAGTCAAAATGAAATATAGTAATAAACTGAATACTGAAAGCGATGAGACAATCACCCATAAACTCTAACTTCCAGTGTTTGTGTTTAGCAGAACAGCTTCATTGGTCTGACAAAATAATATATAAATATTGAATATATAAACATAAAATGTTTTATGGTAATACAATACCCCTTTAATCTGTTTTATATATATTGAACGTCCTGATGAGACTGCTGAAAAATAGACATGTTAACAGAGTTACAGGTCCAGTTGGGCCCACTAAGGACAAAAACAAGCTGTGGTCTAATCCTTAGCATCAGAGGAGGGTAGAGGACAAGAAATACAGCAGGAACCCTCCTCGTCTCATCATAAGGCCTGGCAGTGGCTGCTCTGGCACACGGCTTCTCTTGCCCCATCACTCATACACCATGCATGCCAGTCGAGAGCCCCCTGACACAGGGAAACCACAGCCTCAATTTGCCACTAACCTTTGATATTGTTAAAAGAAAAACTTTAGACAAATTAATTTAAGAGTTTAACTGAGCAACGAATGACTCATGAATTGGGCAGTCTGTGGAACCAGACTAGGTTCAGAGTGACTAGTGTAGTCCTGTGGCCAGAGAGGACTTATGGACAGAAAATGGAAAATGATGTACAGAAAACAGAAGTGAGGTACAGAAACAGCCGGATTGGTTACAAGTGGGCCTTTGCCTTGTTAGAACACGATTTGAACAGCTGGCCGCCTGTGATTAGTTGAAGTATGGCTGCTGTGATTGGCTGAGACTTGCTGCTTGTTACAAAAGTAGGTTACAGTCTGTTTACACATCCAGTTAGGTCACAGCTCAATATGTAAGAGAAGCCTTTAGGTGGAACTTAAAATACTTAAGGGGGCAGCTTTATGCTACAGTTAATTTAACAACGCTGTGCTCATCATGTGGGCTCAGACTGAGTGTAAATACAGCAAAACGCACTCCATATTCCAGAGTTATCTTAACTACAGTTTCCAAGGAAACAGCACTACAATAAGGCAGCCTCCAGCTCTTCACAGGCAGGCCCAGGTCTGGAATTCTGCTGCTAAACAATGTGAAAACTTTCGGCCCATTAGAAGGTATCTGCCTCCCCCTAATCAGCTTCTGCAATTGCCTGTGTCACAAGCGGTCCTAGTGATGAAGTAATGACTATGATTTACTGATTCTTTTAGCCTTGTGTAATTAGCAAACACTTACTATCCCCTAATGGAAATATGAACCCAGAAGAAAGATTACAACATTTTCACATACCCTAAAACCTTACTATCTTCTTTATTTTATTTATTTATTTTGAGACAGGGTCTCACTCTGTCACCCAGGCTGGAGTGCAGTAGTGTGATCTCAGCTCACTGCAACCTCTGCCCCCTGGGTTCAAGCAATTCTCATGCCTCAGCCTCCCAGGTAGCTGGGACTACAGACGCGTACCACCAAGCCCAGCACTTTTTTGTATTTTAGTAGAGATGGGGTTTCACATGTTGGCCAGGCTGGTCTCGAACTCCTGGCCTCAAGTGATCCACCCACCTCAGGCTCCCAAAGTGCTGGGATTACAGGCGTGAGCCACCATGCCCAGCCAACCTTACTATCTTCTAATCATTATATAATTCTGATTAGCTACATTCTGCTGAAAGCAGCAATCACCTTTTATTTATATTTGATGATAATCAATTGCATCTCTTCGGTAAATTATTCAAATTATTACTAGAGAAGTATCTAGGCTCAGATTCTCCTTAACACTCCCAAGGCTCCATGTTTGCGCTTAGTTCATTCCTTTTGGACCCCAGGGACCATGCCCATGGGGCAGCAGGGGAAGTTGTTGAAAGCAGTGGCTTTAGGGTCCAACTGCCTGGGGCAGTGCTTCGGACCCTTTCCCATCATCTCCTTTAGAGGAAGGCAGTTAACCTCTCCAAGCCTTCAAGTCTTCAATGCCAATGACAGTAGCACGTCTCCCTCAGGGAGTTGTGTGGATAACAGAAGCCCTGTGGAAGGTACTGGTCTTGAGTTTGGCGGGTACTGGTGTAAATCCGGTGCTGCTATCTCATGCAGCGACTATGCCATGACTACGCCAACAGCTGGCCCACAAAAGATAAACCACACTCCCCTGCCGCTGGTACACACTTCAGAGAGGGCACACTGAAAATGTGAGATGTGCCCTGATGACAGTGTCCCACAGGCACACACTCAGTATAGGGCTGGTCATGATTCACCATGAAGAGGAGAAGGAAGCGCAGGCTGAAGCTTTGGAGATGAGGGGGCTTCTGGTAGAAAATGGATTTTGTGAAGATCATCCAGGACCCAATCCAGTTGACACTCTCAGTTTCTAAACTCTTGAGGTATCTACCAACATTTGACCCTCTGACCATTCCTTTCTTTGGTTTCCATGACAACACTCGATTCTGCTTCTCTCCTTAGCTGTCCTCAGCCCTTGCTTCTCTTTTCTGCCCACACATTCCTTAAATGCTGGCGTTCTATCCCCTTTCCTAGTGGATCACATAGTCTCATATGGCTCCCAAATAACTCCGAAATCTGTTTCCAGTCCCTAACCTCAAGTATCCCACCTGGATATCTGAAAGGTCTTTTCAAAACTGAAAAGACCAAAACTGAGTTCCTTTTCTTCTAGTAAAAATAATCACAATGACAAACTTTTACAGAGGGCCCACTGTACGCCAGGCACTGTTCCCACACTGAACAATGGATGAACTCATTGAATTCTCATAGCATCTAACAATGCTATGAGGTGGATGTCATTATTATCTCCATTTTACAAAGGAAACTACAGCACAGAGAGGTTAAGTAACTTGCCCAAGATCACAGAGCTAGTAAATGGCAGAGCTGGGACACAGGTAGTCAGCTACCACTCTATACTCTGACCACTGTGTTCAGCAGTCTTCCCTCAGGACACTAGCAGGTTATCCAAGCCAGAACCGGGAAGCCAGCCTCAACTTCTCCCTCTTCGCTCCCTGTCAGTCCATTATCAATTCCTAGCAATTTTATATCTCCAATGTCCCTTCAATGCAAACCAACTCTACCATTAACTGCTTTAGTACTTGCCCTGATCTCTTCAGCAATAACCCAGCCATTGGTCTCTCTACCTCCAGTCTTGTCTCCTCAAATCCATTCTCCATCCCACCTCCAAATGTCTGTGAAAATGCAAACACGCAGTGGTGGTGCTGGAGTGGGCTCTCTTACCCACTAGCTGTGAGATCTTGAGCAAATGGCTATGCGTCCGTTCCCTCCTCTTTAAAACAACAACGTATTCCAAATGCAGTTTTGAGAATAAGAAGAAATCACACAGCAAATGTGCTCAGCAGAACATGAGGCAAGCACTCAGTGGATGACAGTGAACAAACAGAAGCATTATGATAACAGAGCATCCCCTATAAAATGCAGCAGGAAGGTTTAGACAGGGAGGTCCATTTGACCTTAGCATTCCTAAGAATTTTCTCTACCTGCTGAGGGAGACTTCTTGAACTTTTTTTGAATGACGACTGCTTGAAAATGATATACTAAGCACAAGAGATACTTGGGGAAAATTGTTGAAATATTTAGGTTGGCAAATATTTGGCAAAACCTGCAATTACTTTTGCACCAACCTAAAACAACGTAGGAATCACATGAGTCACAGAAAGTTTAGAGAACTGACTCCAAGGACAGATGATCAAATATGGCATTCTAACAGATATATAAAAGACATAAGTCTATATTAAAAAGAAAAGGATATCCTTGGTAACTTGGCTTGAAACTTCAAATGTCATTTATCTCTTGTCTTCTTCCAAAAAAGGATTTTAAGCAGCCATATCTTAAACTTAGGGACCAGTGGCAGGCATCTACCCCAATTAATACTTACCATATTTGCATCAATGACCTGACCCTTGCCAGTGCGTGTGCGGTCAAAAAGAGCCATTATAATGCCCAATGCGCACATAAGGCCACCACCAGCAAAGTCAGCCAGGAGATTCAGTGGGGCATACGGATTCTCACCACTTCTGCCAATTTTTGAGAGAACACCTACATCATTAAAAACAAATTTAATGTCTCTTTTAAATTTAATCTCTTCTTAAAATAAATATGTGAGCATCTTAGAGGAATAATCAATCTCTCCAGTAGATACTAAGTGAAAGCCAGTATACATCACTTTTCCAAATCTGAGCTTAGTCAGTAAACTCATAAACAGGCTTTCCCTCAAGACAGGATCCTTGTTTTGTTGTTTTCCTCTCTAAAACCTATTCCAGCCAACATTTTCAAATATTGCTAAGTTTTTACTCACTTACTTTTGGAAAAGACAATGATTATTTATTTTGTGGTTTTAAAACAGTAAATGCACTTTCATTCTTAGTAGAAAGAAATGCAAGAAAATACTTGTACACAAGAAAAAAAAGGAATTTAATTTTTAAGTAGATGTGAAAAGCCAATTCTATACCAACTTCTTTCCTCAACTTTTAAATGTGTACTCACAGAAAATCTGAAACGTCCTATAGTCAACAACACATAGTTCTTAGAATTCTGGAATCAGGCCTATCTCACATGTTGTCACAGGCAAAAACTCTAATAAAGTGATATTAGGACCTGAAAACCATGGGCTTTTTTTAGTGCTCATAGAAGTCTGAAACAATGACTCAGGCAATGATTCTCAATATGGTGGGTGGAGATTTCAGGGTGGGGGGGAGAAGTAGCTGTCAGAATCGAACTATGTCAACATTTTCAAACTACAGAGCAACCATCCCTAGTACCCAGTAAGCCTCTTAATTCCTAGCAGGGGTTTGTCTGATAATTGACTCAACAAATGTAGTAAATAAATGATAGTAGTGGGCATGTATTATCCTTCAAACGTGTTAAGGGGAAGGTTGAGAATGATTGTTTCAAGACTCAAACCGATCCATTTTAAACACCCATGCTCTCTTGATTGATTCTGATAAATATTTAAATCTTCACCTTTACAAATTGTTAATCAACATACCTGTAGATCTTGATGGAATAAATTAAAAGTGTAGACTAAATTTTTTTTTCCAACATACCTGACAAAGCCAAATAGTTGATATCGTGGCCAGCTAACCGAGAGAAGCTTCCTGACTGCCCAAATCCACTCAGCCTGGCATAAATAAGCCTTGGATTTTCCCGCTGCAGAATCTCTGGGCCGAGCTGGAGTTTCTCCATGACACCTTAAGAGAAAAGTAACGATCTTCTTAAGAGAGTATGAATTGAGGAGGGAGATAATCCCTTCTCTGAGACAAACATAAAATAGCACCATTGCAAGTAATATTAATAACATTTGCTGTGGGCTAATGGCATGTTTACTGCAGTTAAGGACCCAAAGAGCGCAGCCACCATTTCTGGAATGTGTGGCTTCTTCCCAGGATATAATTTCTCCCAGTACATCCCTGTTTCCCTCTAGGTTTATCTAAGCCTATTTATTCAATCCCCAGAGCAGGGTCTCATCCCTTTAGTAAATCCCTTTTCTCTCTTTCTATAACGCATCGGTGTTTACCACATCCCACCTTAGCTGCACTTGCTGGTACATGCATACTCTTATCTTCCCTATCAGCTCATGAGCTCCTCCTGCAGCATTCACACCTGATGTTTCCACAGGCGCTAAAGTGCCTAGCATCAGTACCTTCACGAAAAAGTTTAGCACCCATCTGTAGAAAGAGTGGTTAGTGACAATAGTACCTGAGAGTTTTTAAGCTATCAACAAGTATAATATTTATAGCACAAACCCCAGGTAACCAGCACCTGAAATTTCCTGGGATTAAAAGTAATCAAAATTACATAATAAACTCACTGTCTTTACCTTCCTAAGGCTAAAATAAATCACAGAAAACATCTAGTCATCTACCTAAACACCAGTCACAACTCCTCACCCGGAGGCTATATCCATATTCCCAGCCGACCTTCCTCCTAATTATATGACCTTGGACAAGCCTCCCTCATCTTAAATGGAGCATTCTTAAATTATTACATAATCTTAATTATTAAATCATTATTGTTACAAGCCTCAAATACAGCTGTGAGGATTAAATGAGTTAACGCATTTAAATAAGCCGGCTGTGCCATAGGCATTCATTCATTTACCATTTACCGATTTCCCACTATAGACCAGGCAATGCTTTGGATTTCTACTTGAACAAAGTTATTCCGGCAGCTGTCTGAGAATCCACTGAAGTGATACCAGCCCCAAACACCAGTTTTTAAAAGGCTGTCACACCAGTGTCAAGGCAGTTGCAGCAGGTATGGAGAGAAATAGTCCGAGTGGGCTAAGGAGCAAAATGATTGTATTGATGATCATTGAAATTGGATGTCAAAGGAAGACTGGAGTCCATGATGAAGTACAAGTTTGAGATTCAGGCATTCACTGAAATAAATAATACAGAAGGTGGAGATGCTGTTTTAGAAGGAAGAAGGAAAGGCTCAGTTTGGGATTTGTGGAAGCTGCCTGGCGGGCAGCCTTGACGGCGATGCCCAGGACCTGTGTATGCCAGCGTCCGCGGCTCTGAGAGGGGGAAGTCTACAAAAAGGTGAAAATGATGGGAATGGGTAACGGAGCTTCAGGGAGCAGATGCTGAGACTTAGAACGCCAGCATTTCAGGCAGGGAGCGTTAGCCTGGGCCCGTGGATGGCTTGAGGGTACAGCACTCCAAAACGGTAGCCGAATGACCGCCTATATGCAGTTTTCCAGGAAGGGAATCCTATGGCTTTCATTAGATTCTCACAGGGTTCAAGACCCTCAATTAATTAAGAAAGGCAAATACGGAACGTTTCTTAGAAAAAAAAAAAAAAGAGGAATTTGGGAAGGAGTCAGAGAGGCAAAAGGAGAAACCGGGCAACAGCAGTATCTCAGAACCCAAGTTTTGGACAATCCAGTTTGGGATGAATGATCACTAACAATACCCTAGGAGACAAAAATCTAGAAGGCTGGGGCCGACAAGGGTTCTTGCGGCAACAGGGCAAAGGTGTGGCGGGTGCAGCCTCGATCGAACGGCCAGGCCCCTCCCCTCCGTGGGAACTTCCCGAGAGCAGCCCGCGGGGCCCGGGCTCACCGCGGCGGAAGGGCTCCAGCAGCACATCCGACCGCTCACACAGACGCCGCAGCACGGCGGCTCCCCGCGGCTGCTTCAGGTCCAGCACTAGCGAGCGCTTGCCCCGGCCCAAGCGGCTCACGTCATAGCGGGAGCCAGGCCGGTCCACGCGTACCACCCGCGCCCCGAAGTCCGCTAGGACCATAGCACAGAACGGGCCCGGGGCCAGGCCGGAGAGCTCCACGACCGAGATGCCCTGCAGTGCCATGGCGCTTCCCAGTGCCCCCTGAAGGAAACTGAGCAGCCCTTCGCCCCAGCCCAGCGGCCTGCAAGAAGCCCTCCCAAGGTCCGGCGCCGCGCCCCAAATGCATCACCCGCGTCCCTCTTTTGTGGGCCTGCGCGAGCCCGCGGAGTCTGCGCACTGGCGCGCTTCCCCACCCCCGGCCTCCCGGGACCGCCAGTGCCAAATGCACCAGGTTGCTTTCCTTTTCCTGCAACCTAAATTGCTGAGTCCTAAATTGCAGGGACTGACCTTTGGAGCTCCTGCTACCGTCCTCTCTGGACGCTTTTATTGTGACCATGGCGATCCCCAGCCGTTGTACCATTCGAGCCCCTACTCCTGCCTTGCTCTAGGGAAATAAAATAACGTAAACACGTAAGAACAATGCGAAAGCGTTTTCTTCCCTAGGCTACAGATTGTCTTCTTCACCGCCCCTGCTTAGCTAGCTAGCTAGCTGGCAATTTAATCCAGAAACGGCTTGCGATCCCTCCTAGATGCACTCGTTTTGAGTTAGAAACCCTGTGGATTACATGTCTTTTTAAAAAAGTTTAGACTACAGTAGGAAAATTATTTTAGTATCAGAAGAACATCAGGGGTGTAGTACTCATCAGAGCTAAATGAGAGCGCTTTAAAAATGTTAGTTTGTCTTCTGCCATTTCTACAGAAAGCTGCAATTTCAGGTTTTCAACCTAGTAAGTGGTATTTAAGAAAAAAAAAAGCAATCGCAAATAGCCCCACTGCTTTTACAAATCATTTTTTCTTTTCTATGTATAGCCTGTCAGGTGGCCTAATGTAATTTTTGACATCTCTAGGAATTTGCATAGAACCAGAAATGAGTGCCAGAGATATGCCTGCACTAATCTTAAGTGGGGATTTATGTATTTCTCAAGCAAGTGATTAAAGCAAAAGTAGGCACGATTGTAATCAAGATCTTTTAGGCAAGAAAGTAATGATGAGTTTTAGAATTATTTTAGGACTCTGTGGCTTTCTCTTCATAGAAATAGAAAAAAGAAATTGTATAAAACCACAAAAAATCCTGAATAGCCAAAGCAACACTGAACAAAAAGAACAAAGCGGGAAGCAACACACTACCAGAATTCAAATTATACTACCAAGGTATAGTAACCAAAACAGCATTCTATTGGCATAAAATAGACATGAAGACCAATGGAATAGAATAAAGAACCCCAAAATAAATCCGTATATTTACAGCCAGCTGATTATCAATAAAAACACCAAGAACATACATTAAGAACATTCTATTCAACAAGTAGTTCTGGAAAAACTGGAAATCCATATGCAGAAGAATGAAACTAGACCACTATCCCTCACCATACACAAAAATCAAGTCAGAGTGGATTAAAAAACTTAGACGTACAACCCAAAACTATAAAACTACTATAAGAAAACAGATAAAACACTTCAGGACATTGACCTAGGCACAGATTTTATGACTAAGACTTCAAAAGCACAGGCAACAAAAACAAAAAATAGGCAAATGGGACTATATTAAACTAAAAAGCTTCTGCACAACAGAGGAAACAACAGAATAAAGAAACAACTTATTGAATAGAAGAAAATATTTTGCAAATTATTCATCCAACAAGTGACTAATATGCAGAATATACAAGAAACTCAAACAACTCAAAAGAAAAAATGAAATGATCTCGTTAAAAAGTGGGCACAGGATCTGAACAGACATTTCTCAAAAGGCATACAAATGGCCAACAGGTATATGAAAAAGTGCTCAACATCACTAATCATCAGGGAAATGCAAATCAAAACCACAATGAGGTATCATCTTACTTCAGTTAGACTGGCTATTATCAAAAAGACAAAAAATAACAAATGCTGGCAAAGACGCAGAGAAGAGGAACTTATATATACTGTTGGTGGGAATGTAAATTAGTTTAGCCATTATGGAAAACAGTATGGAGGTTTGTGAGAAAACTAAAAATAGAACTTCTATATGATCCAGCAGTCCCACTACTGGATATATGTCCAAAAGTATCAGGGGAACCCGCCCCCAATATTTCAACGTACGTTCTTTCTATTTTCCCTAAGTGTCGGCCAGTCTGAGAAATGAAGGGAAAGAGTACAAAGAGAAGAATTTTACAGCTGGGCCACCAGGGGTGACATCACGTATCAGTGGGTCCGTGATGCCCACCTGAGCCGCAAAACCAGCAAGTTTTTATTAAGGATTTCAAAAGGGGAGGAGGTTTAAGAACAGGAAGTAAGTCACAAAGATCACATGCTTCAAAGGGCAAAAAACAAGAACAAAGATCACATGCTTCTGAGGCCAATAAAGATCACAAGGCAAAGGGCAAAGCAAAGATCACAAGGCAAAAGGCAAAATCAAAAACTCCTGATAAGGATCTATGTTCAGCTGTGCACATATTGTCTTGATAAACATCTTAAGAGAAATCAGTATGTCAAAGGAACACCTGTACCCACATGTTTATTGTAGCACTATTCACAATAGCCAAAATATGGAATCAACTTGAGTGTCCATTACTGGATGAATGGACAAAGAAAATGTGTACATATACACAATAAAATACTGTTTGGTCACAAAAAAAGGATGAAATCCTGTCATCTGCAGCAAAATGGATGGAACTCGAGGTCATTATGTCAAGTGAAATAAACTAGACACAGAAAGAAAAGTATCACACGTTCTCACTCAGATGTGGGAGCTAAAAATTTAATCTCATAAAGAGTAGAATGATAGGGGGGCAGAGATGAAGAGAGATTGGATAATGGGTATGAACATGTAGTTAGATAGAAGGAATAAATAATAGCTACATAATAGTATTTGATAGCACAGTTGGGTGACTATAGTTAACAACGGTATATGGTAAATTTCAAAATAGTGGCCAGATGCAGTGGCTCACGCCTGTGATCCCAGCATTTTGGGGGGTTGATGCAGCAGGATCACTTAAGGCCAGAAGTTCGAAACCAGCCTGGACAACATAGTGAGACCCCATCTCTACAAAAAACTTGAAAAATTGGTGAAACCCTGTCTTTACTGAAAATATGAAAATTAGCTGGGCATGGTGGTGCGTGTCTGTAATCCCAGCTACCAAGGAGGCTGAGACAGGAGAATCACTTGAACCAGGGAGGCGGAGGTTGCAGTGAGCTGAGATCGCGCCACTGCACTCCAGCCTGGGCGACAGAGCAAGACTGTGTCTTGGAAAAAAAAAAAAAATCTTGAAAAGTTATCTGGATGTGGTATACACCTATAAACCTACTAGCTCATGAGGCTGAGGTCTGAGGATCACTTGGGCCCACGAGTTTGAGGCTTCAGTGAGCTATAATCACACCACTGCATTCCAGCTTGGGAGACAGAGTGAGATCCTATTCCAAAAAGCAAAACAAAACAAAAAAACAAAAACAAACAAATAAAAAGCTAGAAGAGAAGATTTGAAATGTTTCCAACACAAAACAATGATAAATGTTCTGGGTGATGAATATCCTAAAAACCCTGATTTGATCATTACACATTGTATGCATGTGTCCAAATATCACATGTACTCCATAAATATGTATGAATATTATGTATTAATAATAAATCAATAAAAATTTATATGTTGAATCCCTAGCCGTCAATACCTCAGAATGTGACTGTATTTGGAGACAGGGCCAAAATGAAGTCATATGGGTGGGCCCTTATCCAATATGACTAATATTCAATCCTAGTATCTGTAGAAGAGGAGATTAGGACCAAAAAAACACAGACCTAGGGGAACCATGTGACGACACAGTGAGATCAACTGAGGACACTTGCTGTCTTCAAGCCAAGGAGAGAGGCTTCAGAAGAAACCAAACCTGCCAACATCTTGATCTTTTATCCTCCAAAACTGTGATAAATTAAACTTCTATTGTTTAAGCCAACCAGTCTGTGGTATTTCATTGTGGCAGCCTTAGTAAACGAATACACCCTCTGCCCCAAATTACAGATGAAGTCTCTAACGAGGGTCTCAGGTCATCTAACAGACTTCATTTTACATCTCAGAGAATTGCTTTAGCTATGGAACCATGCTTCTTAGATTCCGGGTTTATTTACCATAAATAATCCTTTGGCCAGGGATATCTTGTTAAGTGCATTCAGTCTTTCAATTCTCCTCCTCCTAGACAATATCATGCATCTATTTACACAAAATCCAGTTAATATGGAGATTCACTTGCCTTTTTCTTTCTCTTCCAGGGCATCCCTGTAGTAAGGGGGTAAATGCATCATAACGCAAGCTGCTTTTAAACTCCTTCGATAGCTAAAGTCTTCTTTAACTTTCACCTGTAGTGAGATTTCTTTGCCTCTGCCACCGCAGCATTCAAAAGATAAACACAGCCAGGTGTGGTGGCTCATGCCTGTAATCTCAGCACTTTGGATGGCTGAGGTGGGTGGATCACTTAAGGTCAGGAGTTTGAGACCAGCCTGGCCAACATGGTGAAACCCTATCTCTACTAAAAATACAAAAATTAGCTGGGCATGGTGGCCCCTGTAATCTACTCCAGAGGCTGAGGCAGGAGAATTGCTTGAAACGAGGAGGTGGAGGTTGCAGGGAGCTGAGATCGTGCCACTGCACTCCAGCCTGGGTGACAGAGTGAGACTCAGTTTAAAAAAAAAAGAGACAAACTCTCCCATGATTTTGATGTATGTCCTACAGTCCATTATATCCATCTGCAGACATAGCTGTACTATTTATATACTATATTTTGTTTTGTCAAAATGTTATTTTGGTTATTATTTGATAAAGTATAGTTCACTGGAAGGATACCAAGTAGCTCATATAATTGCTGGGAAAGCCAGAATTCAGGCAATTGGCAGGGCACAGAATAGTCTGGGCTGCTAGAGTCACATTCAAGGTTGCAGCATGAATGTCTGGTTAGGATGGAGAGTCTGCACAGAGACTCTACTCACCCCTGCCCTGCTGAACTCCTGCCAGCTGTGCAGGATTGGCACCAGCCTAAATCTGACCCAAATGGGCAGAGGGACTAACTTGAAGGGCCTCCCACTGACAATTAAGATGGAGCCGTTAAACTGGAATAATGACTGTGGTGGATTAGAACACATCAAATACTATGAACATTCATGAGTTCACAATAATGGTTTTTAAAGCCTTCACTAATCCCTGCTGGAGGTTGTTAGGGCACCAACTTTTTATTGTAAAAGTTGAATATTTATCTTGCCCTCCATATGAATGGTATTTCAGGATAACCAAATAGCTAATGAAAGAATATCTGTCTTTAAAACTTTCACTATTTTGCAACCCCAAATGAAATAGCAGATTTCAGCTATAATCCTAAGTGGCTGCTGAAAACATTAGGCAAAAAGCTAAAGGGGGAAATGTCTTAGTCTCTTCAGCTGCTATAACAAATCACCATAGACTGGGTGACTTAAACAGACATTGATTTCTCACAGTTCTGGAGGCTGGAAAGTCCAAAATCGAGGTGCTGGCAGAGTCAGTTCTTGGTGAGGTCACTCTTTGTGGCTTCTCATTATGTTCTCACAAGGTAGACAGTGGGAGGGAGAGAAAGAGAGAGGCAAGCTCTCTCTCATGTCCCATGAGTACACTAATCCCATCATGAAGACCCCACCCTCCTGACCTAATCATATCCTGTATTAGTCCGTTCTCACACTGCTATGAAGAAATACCTGAGACTGGGTGATTTATAAAGGAAAGAGGTTTGACTCACAGTTCAGCATGGCTGGGGAGGCCTCAAGAAACTATCATGGCCCAAGGTGAAAGGGAATCAAGGCACTTTCTTCACAAGGCAGCAGGAAGGAGAAAAGCTAGCAGGGGATATGCCAGGTGCTTATAAAACCATCCGATCTTGTCAGAACTCTCTCACTATCATGAGAACAGCATGGGGAAAACTGCCCCTGTGATCCAATTACTTCCCACTGGGTCCCTCCCACGAAACATGCAGATTATGGGAACTATGATTCAAGATGAGATTTGGGTGGGGACACAGCCAAACCATATCACCTCCCAAAGGCTCCATCACCAAATACCATCACACTGGGGATTAGGGTTTCAATATGTGAATTTGGGGGGGATACAAACATTCAGTCCATAGCAAGGAACTTATAATATATAAATCTGGCTTTGACATCCTGAATCCACTGATAACTTTAATATCGATATAATAGGGCACTGTGTACCTCCCTGTATGATGCAATGGACAGAACCACCTAAGAAGTTTTTCTGCAAAAATCTGAAGCCTAAATTTAATCAAGCATCTTATTTATCTACTTACAGGAAATATAGAGGATAGAGGATGAACCAAAGGATATAACTGGCAAAATCCACAATGTTAGAAAGTGAATGATAAATAAGCAAGAAATTATTGCACATTTAAAAAGACATGGATACATCAATTGAATGTAATATACAAATATTGTTTGAAATCCTGATTTAACCAAACATACAGTAGGAAGGTATTTGTAAGACAATTGAGATATTGTTAAACACTGACTGGATACTTGATAATATTAAGAATTTTTTTCCTTTTGAGATTATCATTTTTCTTTTTGTGGTTATCATCTTGTTTTTTTCTTTTTCTTTTTAAATAGAGCCAGTCTCAAATTCCTAGGCTCAAGTGATCCACCTGCCTTAGCCTCCCAAAGTGCTGGGATGACAGGCATGAGTCACCTCGCCCAGCCCATGTTTTCTTTTTATGGTTATATTTTTTTAAACTAATCTCTCTGAGATACATGCTGAAGTGTTATAGGCCTTGAAAGCTAATCAAGGAACTTATAATTTCTGACAAACTGGATTTAAGAATTGCTATGAATCTTTGGCCTTTGTCACTCTCATTCCCTTCTTTTTTGAATAGAAACTTTTATACCTGTTGTATGTATTTTCCTGTCCTACTATTTTATTAGATGTGGGGGGCCAATAACTTTTCTTTTTGGTTTCACAGCTTTGCAGATCAAAAGGAACTGTACTCAAGGAGCTGGACTGAAGAATTATTTCCAAAAAGCTTCACCCATATCTGGACGTGATGCAGAAGATGAAATTCTAGACTTTGAGATGATGCTATGATGATGATGTGAGATCTCTGAGGACCTTGCAAGAAAATGACAGTATTTTGCATGTGGGAAGTATTTGAGTCATTAGGGGCTGGAGGGCAATCTAAGGTTAACTTTAAGATGGCCCAATTGATCCCCTCCTCCTGGAATTCATGCCCTTGTGAAACCCCCTCCCTTTGAGTTTGGGCTGGCCTGGTGACTTGCTTCCAACCAATAGAATACCACAAGGTGATGGGATGTCACTTCCATGATTAAGTCCTAAGCTGTTGTGGCTTTTATCTTGCTAGCCGACTTTCTGCATCATATTCTCAGTTTCCATGCTTTGATGAAGTTAGCAGTTCATTGGACAAGCCCATATCATAATGAGCTGAGGGTGGCTTCCAGACAATAGCTAGCAAAGAACTGAGGCCCTCAACCCAACACCCTCAACAAATGGAGTTTTGCCAGTAACCCTAGGGAGCATGGAAGCAGAGCCTTCTCTAGTTGAGCTTTCAGATGACCCAGCCCTCGTCTATGATGGTAGACCTGTGAGAGCTTCTGAAGCTAAGAATCTGCCTGAGCCATGCCTGGACTCTTGACCCATACGAACCATAAAATAATGAATGTGTGCTATTTTAAGCTGTTAGTTTGTGGTCGTTATGTATCAGTAAATAATTAAAACATGCAGTAACTAATTTCTCTTTTAACAATTCTTTGAGGTACATGCTTGCAGACAACCCAATTTTACAAGTGAGGAAACTCAGGCACAGACATTGAGTAACTGGCCCAAAGTAACTCATTTATGCTAAGAGGGGAGAGACTTCTTTCTTATTCCACAATATTGCTGTGACACTAAAGAGTCAAAATGAGTGACAGTGGATGTGTTTTGTGGGGTTTCTGCAAGGGAAATAAGGGTAGAGAGTATTTTTAAGACATTCTGCAAAGCATGGTGTTGCTATGTCCATTCCACTGGATTAACACTTACCATCCAAACAGGGGTTGTGCCTCCTTACCTTGCACTGTCCAATAAACATTTGGAGAAGAAATGGTGTGGGGGTGGTGGGGAGAGGGTGGGATGTATGGTCAGCATTAGCAAGCTGTGAAAGTTGCAGATACCAGGATGAAATCACTTTCGTCAGACCCAGGCAAAATAGAGCTGGTAAAGCCCGAAAAAGAGGATGCTCGTGCTTATATGTCTGAGATAAGAAGAACTGTTTCCAAGAACTTTCTAAAAACCCTTTGGTTTATGACTAGACATTCTCCAGGACTGCAATAATTCAGATATGATGTTCTCAAGAACACTTGCCCACTAACAGCGTCTCCATCCATAAACTGCTAACAACTCTGGCTTTCAACCTCTAGAACCAACGAACTCTGTTTCTAAGCAGCTTATGTAAACCTTTTTTTGCTAACAAAAGTTCCCCTTCCCCTTGCCTCACCAAATGTACTCATGGTTTGCCATTCCATGCATTCAGATTATAATACTTATTTCTATTACCAAGTAAACCCAACATATTTAATTTTTTTTCTAGTGTCTTTTTTTGTAAGGTTGACATAATCAATGCTTGTCTTTAAAAGGAAAAAAATGTGAGCACCTCAAAACCTCCCATTTTCAGCAGATTGATTTTCCTAAAACTTAGCCCTGGTTACATCAAAATATTGATCACAATTTAACAGTGATTCTTTAGCTGCTAATTTAAGTACAGGTCTCACCTTGGCATTGAAAGCCTATGGCATTTCTTCTGTCTCCCTTTCTAGCCATACCTGCCTTAACGCTGCATCAGCAATTCATTCCAGGCTGACCGCACACTATGCTGTTGCATACAAAGAGCTTGCAGTTACCCTGCCTCTTTTTTTTCCAAACTATTTTTCATTGCATAGAACACTTTGTCTCCCATCCTCATGAATCACAATCCTACCTATCTGCAGCATTTCTAGCATCTCAAATATTGCTAGTAGGAGTGCAGATTTCTTGGAGGACAATTTGACAATATTTATTGGCAATGTTGAACCTTACCTGAGCCCTGTGTTCCTGGAAAGGCACTTTAAAAATCCTCCTTCCCTTTTGTTCTGGGAAATGACTTGCTGCAAGGAATCATGCTTTCTCTTACGACTTAAAACTTTCTTGTTTACATTAGGACATGACCAGGCACAGACCCTCTAAATTCCCACTTTTTTTTGTCTTATAAATGTTAGCTGAAGTGTTTGTTGAACTGTTCAATCTGGGCAAAAGGCAAACTAACTTGACTTGACCAAAGTTTAGTAAGGCTTTTCCCCTTTGCCCAGGCACCTAAACTTTGGCCCACTTTGGGCATTGGAACATGGAACCATGTTAAAGTTAGAGGCCCCTCCTCCAGGGAACTGGCTGAACTCAGGAAAAAGTGTTCCCTAGTCAATGTCCCATCATACCTGTCACTCATCCCATCCCCTGCACCCAGTTCTTGTTTACTTCTCTCCATAAAAGAAAGCCTATTTGTGTCTGTCCTCTGAGCTACAGATCTCATAGATCTCAGAGCCTTTTCCCTGTTGTTGTAGTCACCTTCCCCTTATGGCAATAATCCTTTTGAATAAAGTCCCTCCTTACATAAGTTTAAGCTATTTTTTTTAAAGTGACATTATTAACAGCTTTTAAAAATGTCTAGGCTTTTTGACCAAATAATCTCACTTCTAGAAATTTAATCAAAGGAAATAATTATATGCACACATAGTTTTTTTTTAAAAAGAGAATGTTCATGACATATTATTTGTAATCGAAAAAATATATAATATTTTCCAAAACAGGAAAGTTAAATAAATTATGCAGCCATTAAAATTATGTTTTCAAATTGTCCTTAGTAGCATTTGAGAGTATTCTTAATATGTTAGTCCAACCCATTAGAGTAAGATACAAAAATATATAAAAAGCTAATTTCAAATTGTTTTATTAGTATATTTAAAAATAAAAGCCATAAATACATGCAGGAAAAGACTGAAATAAACACTTTAAAATATTAATATTATTTAATATTTGATGGGATATTTAATTTTATGCAAAATATTTTGGGGAATTTTATAAATTTTCTATAGTGAGTTTTTTTAATCAAAATATTATATATATATATATATATTTAAATATAAGACTTCAAACATACCAAAGCAAGAAAGTGTCTCTGGCCATCAAATATTATCTTTTCCACAAGCTTTTCTTATGCTGTCAGCTAGATACTGTTTCTCTCTCCTGTGAATTCCTAGCCCTTTGCTTTCTATGGCTGTAAAAACATTCTACTTTATGTTTTGTTATCCATGTACTTATTCTCTTTAGCCTATTGTTCTCTACTAGGTTGAAAAATTAGGGAAGGTAAGAATTGTACTTTAAATGCCATAGGAGTGTCTGGAATAGCACAGTATCTTGCATAAATTAAATGTTTATGAATTCCAGCCACATCGTTTGGAGTTTACATTTGCATATTCCATCCTCTGAATTATTTTTTTACATTTTAATTTTGACTTCAGCTTTTATTCGTGATACACTCAATAAAATTCCTTCAATATAATCTCTTTGTTGTCCAAGGGTCAAATATAATGTTTTCTACACTGGAAAATTACCAAAGCTGATCATTATGTGAAAGAGTTCTACACCGTATTACATCCCTGAAGCAAGCAGAAACTCAAGTGCTTCGTTTGCAGAGTTGTTTTAAGATTTAGAATTTGCAGCCGGGTGCGGTAGCTCACGCCTGTAATCCCAGCACTTTGGAAGACCGAGGCAGGCAGATCACCTGAGGTCAGGAGTTCCAGACCGGCCTGGTCAACATGGTGAAACCCCGTCTCTATTAAAAACATTAAAAATTAGCTGGTCCTGGTGGTGGGTGCCTGTAGTCCCAGCTACTCAGGAGGCTGAGGTAGTAGAGTCACTTTAACCCAGGAGGCGGAGGCTGTGGTGAGCTGAGATCATGCCACTGCACTCCAGCCTGGGCAGCAGAGTGAAACTGTCTCAAAAAAAAAAAAAAAAAAAAAGATTTAGAATTTGCAAGTTTGTTTATTAGATGGTACATGTAAATTTCCTATGACACCTACCAACTGTTTCCTTTTTAGCATCTCAGTTTTGGGACACTTGTGAAATTAGTCTTCCAAGTATAATTCTGGTCATGGGTAAATTGTGAAGGCATTGGAAATTATCTGCACCTTTTCCCATCTCTGTTGTGAATGAATTTCCCACACACCTGGGACTTGTTGCCTACAACCAAACCTTGTGTGTCACTAAGGTGAAAACTTAGAATTTAAGCATGAACATTACAAAGACTTCAGGTATGTGATTAAAAAAACCTCTTTCCTTAGAGGTATTCAGATTTTATTTGTGAGCCCTCTAAACATCAATGTCTTAAAGGGTTGAAATTATAACAATGGAATAAATGAAAAGTGAAGTTTTCTGGAGTCACATGACCCTGCTGTGTGCCCAAGTCACCTATTCACACGACTGTTCACATCATCTGCATGAAAATATTTTCACTTTCTGTTAACCATAGTGATTTACAATTCTATGACTCTTAAACTTTATTAAAAACAAGTTTAGAAAGTATCTTTAACAAAGGTGTGTTTATTTCCATATATTGCTCATTACATTTTTCTTGCCACAGTTTTATCTAAAGCTAGGTCAAAATTTTTCTCTAAGGTATTTATTAGTAGTGTATGTTCTTCAGATATAAAATCCCTCTGGTCAACATGCAACATTTGAATATCTATTGGCATTGTACCTCTATGAAATATTTATGACATTTGTTAATAGTGAACCTCAACCTCCTGACCCCACATCCGAAGTTGGGGGCGATGTGGGGGAACATACACAAAATTACAACCACATTACTGGTCAAGCACTTTATAGCTAAAATCTATTGACTTTAAAATAGCATTGTAGGTGAATTCAGAGTTTTAACATGTTTTGTGGATCAAAAGGAAAGGGTCAAAGGCTAAGCTGAACACGGAGGGCACTAAATTAGCTAATAAGGCAGCTAGTGCCCCTGTTCTTGCCCCAGCCCTGTCACATCACTGCATCCAATTCTCTCAAATGTTATAAAGAATAATGAACTTAAAACTTCAGGGGTTCCTGAAAACTGGTATTAAATTAAAAGCAGAGCAGTCAAAATTCTTTGCAAATGACTTCTGTGATAGAAAAAAATATTTCCAACCTGCGTCAGAGGAGAATTATCTTTTAGGTGTCAAGGAAAGAGTGATAAAGATGCTGAGTATATTAGTCAAGGTCATCTGAGAAGACTATTTTGTGGTTGATTCTTCTGAGCCCCTGAGTTGTCCAACATTATTGGCGTACCTGTAGCATGAACAATATTGTAACCAATAATTTTTTGAATACAGCAATGTAAAACCCTCAACTTGAATGTTCCTCAGATCATAACAAATCAGCTCAGCTACAAGTCTTCCCCAAAGTGGAGCTATTCTAGTCATATATTTACTTAGTTTCAAAGAGCAGGAATCCTGCAAAGGTGGAGAAGCGCTGGTGGTCCCCATGGAGAGCGCCATTGCCCATTCGCAGCCAAACCTCATCCCCTTTGGCTAGCTTCAGCACAGCATGATTGCTGGATGTATCTGATTTGCCCTTCATTTCATAGCTGGAAAGAAAAAGAGGAACAAACTACTTAGTCTTTGCCATGAACAACCAGCTCTTCACCAAAGTCTGTGCTCCCCTTCTCTCCTTCCCACAGGTATAATCCTGTGGCTAAGTTCTCTAAACAGCCTGTGAGCAGAAATGACCTATATGCCACTTCTAAGGCTGGCTAGTAACACTCTCACAGAACCCCTCCCTGCTCCTTCTTATGACTGTCTGGAATGTTCATGACAATGACCAGAATGATCTTAGAAGCCATATGTTGAAGACTGGGTTCTTGGAGACTGTGTGGAAAAGAGCTCTCTCTCTGCCCTACTCCAACCTGGAACAACCTTGGGCTGTTTGATGAGAAGGAAAGAAAGTTATATTATGTTTGAGCTATTCCACTGGGTTTTTTTACAGAAATTTAGCTTCCCCTAACTAAGCTAGAATTTGGTACAAAAGGAGGCTGCTCCACAACCCAAATAAAAATAGGCTTGCACTGGCTCATGGTCAGGCAAGGAGCAATGCGGAAACAAATATCATGGTCTGGGAAAGCAGAAGATCCATGTTACACTGTGCAAAAACCTTTGGAAAACGTGATAACTTGGAAAATAGATCTAATGCCTGTAGGGTAAGAAAGGGAAGTGATTGGAAAAAGCCAGAGTACTCTTTGCTGCTTTTAGAAAGATGCTGCTACAAAAGATGAGTTAGGCAAAAACTGACTTGTTTGAAGAAGAGGAAGTAAATAGTGTCTACATGGTTGGGGCCTAACAAGGTTAAAAAAGCCAGGTGTCTTTATATCTGGAAGAGCAGTGATAAAGCTGATGTTTTTTCCTTAAGACTACTCATTCAGCAGCCATAAAAAAGAATGAGTTCATGTCCTTTGCAGGGACATGCATGAAGCTGGAAGTCATCATTCTCAGCAAACTAACAAACACAGAACAGAAAACCAAACACCGCATATTCTCACTCATAAGTGGGAGTTGAGCAATGAGAACACGTGGACACAGGGAGGGGAACATCACACACCAGGGCCTGTGGCATGGTGAGGGGAAAGCGGAGGGACAGCTTTAGGACAAATAACTAACGTATGCAGGGTTTAAAACCTAGATGATGAGTTGATAGGTGCAGCAAACCACCATGGCAGATGTATACCTGTGTAACAAACCTGCACATTCTGCGCATGTATCCTGGAACTTAAAGTAAAATAAAAAAAAAAGACTACTTATTCAATCAAGTAGACACAGCTGTGGCACAATCTGATGGATTAAAAATATTGCCTTTCTGCCCAAATCTATTGCTTTAGAAGGCCTCAGGGTAACTCCATTAAATTGAGAGAAAGGCATGAAGACAAGGAATAGCAGGCTGAAAACTGTCAAGAAAAGTATATGGAGTGCGGTTTAGTAACACATGTAACTGACTTGACTTAATCTATTTAACAAATGAAGTAAAAGCCAGCTAAGTAAATAGAGTAAAATTGAGTAAAAAATAGAGTAAAAGCCTGCTAAGTAAGTTTCTGAGGAAATGGGTTTGCCAGAGACCCAAAACTGGACTCAAGAGGCTTGGGCTGTTTGACTCAGCTTTCAAATTTGCACCAGCAGGAAGTGGGCTGTGAGAGAGCCTCGAGGAGGGCCTGCTCACCTTTCAGATGAGCCACAGAGAAAAGCAGATAAAGAAGACCCTCCCAGAGGACAGAACCAGGAGCCAAAGAGAAAAACAGCCAACAAACCAATCTGATGAAAAGGACTACTCATTGACTGACTCAGGGCTTTGAGCTGGATGTGTTATTTGTGCTTCACGGGCTGTCTCCCATAGGGACAGAGAGATGGGGAGACATGTATTGTAAGTGTAGGAAGAAGAGTTCAGCAGATATTTGGAAGCCAGAGGGCAGAGAAGGTTAGCTGTTCACCAGAATCCCCTTTCTTCTGTTCCATTGGCACTGCAATTCCATGTCACCCTTGCATTTGTTGGGTGGAAAACAATGTGACTAAGTTCTCCGAACAGAATTCCTGATCCATAAATATTTCCACAAACTTGCAACAGCAAGCTTTTCTCCTTCTGACTCTGGCAATGACAATGACCAGAGAGAATTTCAAAGTCAGTTTTTTTGTTTGTTTGTTTGTTTGTTTTTTGTTTTGTTTTGTTTTTGAGACGGAGTCTCGCTCCATCGCCAAGGCTGGAGTGTAGTGGCGCAATCTCAGCTCACTGCAAGCTCTGCCTCCTGGGTTCATGCCTTCTCCTGCCTCAGCCTCCCGAGTAGCTGGGACTACAGGTGCCTGCCACCACGCCCAGCTAATTTTTTGTATTTATTTATTTATTTTTTTAGTAGAGATGGGGTTTCACCGTGTTAGCCAGGTTGGTCTCGATCTCCTGACGTCGTGATCCGCCCGCCTCAGCCTCCCAAAGTGCTGGGATTACAGGCGTCAGCCACCGCGCCTGGCTCAAAGTCAGTTTTATAGAGAGCAGAGCTGCTTTCATCAGCCTGGCTTCCTCAAAAAACAGGAAGAATAAACCCACTCCCAACCTGCACCCCTCCTACAACCCCTCATTCTTTCCCAATCTGGAACTTTTGCCCTGGACTGGTCAAGAAAAATCAACTTCTAGCATGTTAGAGTAACTGGATCTCTTAGTTGCAACAATTTCACCTACCCTAACTCATCTTTCTGTCTTTTGGCATTTCAAATACATCTTCCCCCTCAGGTAAGGCTCCGGAAGTAAACACAGCAATTATCACACATCATCAAAAATAACAGGGAAATGATAACAGCCACAAAGTTTTTCATAGATAACTCATGGCCCATTTAATTGTAAGAAAGGTGTTGGCTCTCTGCCTCTTTGCCACACTCCAAGCTAACATCAGAGGGCATGGGAGAATGGGAAAGCAGAAAAAGGGGCAGAGAGAGAGGAGAAAAATAATGAGTTATAAAAATAATCCAAATGATTGGTTATGGGGAGTTCTGCTAGTAATTAATGCAAGGCCTCTTATCAACCTGCTGATGCTCAAGTTCATCAGATTTATTTTTTCCCAAACAATAATGATGATAATGTGGCCATATTGGTGCATGAGGGCTCTTATTAAGGACAGGGGCCATGTCAGGCTCTACTGACTCCTATACGCTTCCCTGTCATTAGGAATTCCTTGAACAAACAATGGCAGCATGGATGAGACCCATGATAGAAAAGACCACCCACCTGTACATGCTGAAGACTGTATTGCCATTGTGCATAAGGTACACATACACTTCCTCAACATCCTCATGCTTCATCATGCTGAAGGTGAAGAAATACACGCCTGAAAAAAGCAGGTATTTATCCATGTTGATATTAACATGTTATACATTGAGGACCTGGAGATACCTGGAGATTTGCCAAATGCCTTCACATGTCTTTTATTGATATTCTTTGTAGTATGGTGTCTCTCCTTGGCCTTAATTTGCAGGAATGTCCCTTTATCTACTCCCCTTCCAAGTGCTTTCAAGTGCTTTGAGACTTTCTCAATGTGTACACTGTGTATCCCGAATAAGACTTAAAAGTCTTTAAGAGAAGAAGCCTACCTCATTTTAGATGTATCTCACTGCCTTGTGCCCTGACAAAGTGCTTTGGGCAAAGTAGGTGTTGTTCCTGGGCACAGGTTAGCTATCATCCTCATGTACCACAGAACTCATGTTACCAAGGTACAGAGAGGTTTGTGGTTGAACAACGATGCTCCGTGACTTAAGAAAATGAGCAACTATAACAATACAACAGATGATTAAACTCACCAAAGGAATTAGCCAAAGATAAGGAAATCCTGGAGCACAGAATAAATGTTTATGAGTTCTAAAGAAATGATTCTGGTAATTTCTCATGCTATTCCTTGTATGTTGGTGAAATTATATACAATAAACAGAAAGACCCAACTTAGACTCAGCAACGGGACCTTGTCACTAAAAGTCTGTATCCTCTTCATTTGAAAAAGACCAACATATATTTTAAAAGATTTGAGTTTTTTAATAAGAGCCTAGGGCTCTTAATTGAAAGCAATATAATATGACCTAATATACTCTAAATGCCAGCACACAAGATACTTTCACTGAATAATTAAGAAGAATCCAATAGCACACAGACAAGACAAAAGGAAAATTTTTCAAACTCTAAATGATCTGGGATTTTGGTGTGCATTTTGGAAAGGTGAATGAACATAAGTCATCAAGCTCTTACTGATTTCCATGTTACATTTTAAACAAATGGCCTTTCAAGACAATAACCCAGAAATAGCTTTAATAAAAGATAGTTCTCTTTCTGTCTCAAAAGTGCAATCAAGTAAGATGAAAGTTGTAAGGGTGCCGTGTCAATTCACCTGATTCTAAGTCAAATTAAACAAAGAAGTATGATGATGCTTTGTCTAGTGCCAGGAACGCATATTCAATGTTCTGGGAACAAAGGAAATGGCCTAAAAGTTTAAAGTTTATCATGCCTATTCATATGCCTAGAGATTGGCCCACAGAGGAAAAGTAAAAGCAGATAAAAATTAAAAGCCTCAAGGAAAATAGTTTATATGTGTTTAGTTTTTCACATTTTACAAAATTTCATATTAGACACATACACATACATAATTTTCAATTCCTCAAGAAGATAAAGCTGAAATCAAAATGACAGGAAAATATATTAGTTTTTCTTACAAAATGATGACTACTATTAAAAATAGGTTGCAAAAACGTGTTAGAAAGAGGAGACTAAAACACCAGATAGTAAATAAATGAAATGTCTGGAGTTGGAAATACCGAAGTGAGTATGTATTATACCCACATGTGGCTTTCCTGCAAGGCAAGGTACTGAAACCAGAGGAGACACATTTGCACTATGGTTTGGAGGTCTTTGTGTTGCTGTAATTTCAAAAACCAGCCTTCTCTGTCTCTTCACTCCCAAAGCTGAAAAGGACAAAATGGTCTTTTTGCACTCTATTGCAAAAATGGAGACTGAAACAGAAAACTGTGAGAGTCAAATGACAGCTGGTATCACTAGAAATTGAACGTCTGGCCCCAGAGAGCTCTAAAAAATTAAATCCTTACTTAGGCTTCAATTATAAAGCCACTTAATTCCATGGAAACGTGGACTAGGTATTTCTAGGCACTAATATAATCTGTGGCATAGATAGCATTTAACAGAATAGTTATAAGAAAATTATGACATAACCCTTCAGAGCAGAAAATCACATAAGAACATTTAAAGATGACTTTCATGACATTAAAGTGTGATGAAAGATTGCTTCTATCATTTCATATCTCAGTTCATTTCTGACTTAAACTGAGTAGAAAAAATAAATCAAGGTGCACTTAAAAGCATTTGTGAAAATCTGACAGGGCCACTGCCTCCATCAGAAGTTTCTTCCTTTTAATTCTGGTTACCATATAGAGAAATGAATAGAATTGAAAAACAAAAACCAAATAAGTATCCATGTTCTGCAACGCTCGGAGACTGGAAGAAAATCAATGAACTTCAAAAATACCTGTAAGTGCTGCCAAATGCCCTTGAGGGTGGACAGAGTCATGTGGAGATAACACGAGGTTGAGCCAGGCTCTGAGGAGGCCAGGTGGCAGCAGGTGTCACACAGTGTCAGGAGAAATGCACTCCCTGATAGTGAGGGCCACGTGGAAGAGCAATGCTGAAAACAAGCCCCTGTGAACAGGGCTGAGCGGAAGCCAAGGCTGTGTTTGGGGTGATGGTTGCTAGATACAGTGTAGGATGTGGAAAGAGAACCTGCAGTGGCCAATCTCAAAATCTGCCAGCAAAAAAAAAAAAGAAAAAAAGAAAAGAAAGAAAAAAAAAGGCTCCTGAAGGCAAGGGAACCAGGATGTATAAGGCTGGCTTCAGAAGACTTCATGGACCCAGTGCAGTCTGGAGAGGTAGTGGAAGTGTGACCAAGAAAAACACACATCAGGGCCTTACTTAAAAGAATCCATTAGTCCACTGGCAGCAGCGGAGGGAGGCTTTGAGTTATCCAGTCTAGAAATTGCCCTGGTCCTTTCTTCACCAAGAAACTAGAGCATATGGCTGGTCTAGGAAAATTCAACTCATTCAACCATCAGTTAATTTTTTAAAGTAGAAAAGAAAAGCAAAAACGACCCTAATGGATTAACAATACTCTCCAAGAAAAAATGTTGTCATGTAGTAGATGAAAAATGTAGCCATGAATTTATACTAATAAAGCAAATACCTGTATAAAAGAACATTATAGAACAAAAGGAGTGAACCCATGGTAAAAATGGCCAGACAATAAATGGAATTAAAAGCTGGGAGCATCAGAAAAACCTGGTGAGATCTGAATAAAGTCCATAATTTAGTCATAGTATTGTACCTAGGTTCATTCTTTATTTTTGTAATTGCACTTTGGTTATTTAAAATGTTAATAGTAGGGGAAGATGGTTAAACAAAATATGAGAACTTTGTATAATATTTTCATAACTCTCCTATAAGTCTAAAATTAATTCAAAGTAAAAAGTTTGTAAAATGGGATTTTCTATTTATCAACTGTCCAGAAACTTGAAAGCACATTTTGTTGATAAGGCTATCAGGAAATAAGTGCTTTCATATCTTGACAATTTAAGCATATTGGTACAACCCTTACAGGGAGCAATTTGGCAAAATTGATAAAAATTATGGATATGTTTATACTGATAATATTCCTAAAACTTTAGCCTACAGATATACCTGTAAGTGATAAAGTACAAAGTGGTATATTCTTGCTGGCATGGTGGCTCACACCTGTAATTCCAGCACTTTGGGAGGCTGAGGCAGGCAGATCACTTCAGGCCAGGAATTTCAGACCAGCCTGCCCAACATGGTAAAACTCGTCTCTACTAAAACTACAAAAATTAGCCAGGTGTAGTGGCCTGGGTCTGTAGTCTCAGCTACTCAGGAGGCTGAGTGGGGAGGATCACTTGAGCTTGGCAGGCAGAGGTGGCAGAGGTTGCAGTGGGCCGAGATGGTGCCACTGCACTCCAGGCTGGACGATAGAGACCCTGTCTAGAAACAAACAAAAAAAAATCCACCACCACCAAAAAAAATAAAGCAAACTGGAAACAACCCAAATGTCCAGCAATAAGGGAATTCATTAAATATACTTTGGTACGTTCAGCTATAAGAAAGAAGACGAAGTAATGATGTGAAAAGATTTCTAAAATATATTGTTAGTTTTTTTTTTAAAGCAAGACACAATCAGAATGTAGAGTGTCCTAGCTTTTATATAGAAATATGAGAAGATATATTTGTATTCATTTGCATAAACAAACTCTTTTCAAACTCTTTTTTTTTTGTTTTTGTTTTTTTTGAGAGGGAGTCTAGCTCTGTCGCCCAGGCTGGAGTGCAGTGGCGCGATCTCGGCTCACTGCAAGCTCCACCTCCCGGGTTCACGCCATTCTCCTGCCTCAGCCTCCTAAGTAGCTGGGACTACAGGCGCCCACCACCACGCCTGGCTAATTTTTTGTGTTTTTAGTAGAGACGGGGTTTCACCATGTCAGCCAGGATAGTCTCTATCTCCTGACCTCGTGATCCGCCCGCTTCGGCCTCCCAAAGTGCTGAGATTACAGGCTTGAGCCACCGCGCCAGGCCTTAACTTTTTAAATAAGTAAATGTATTACCTGCTCAATTTCTTTTAATTAAAAAAATAGGATCAGGCACTCCTTGAGGTGGTGGCAAGGGGAGGAAACAGTTATGACACATTTAAACTGAGAATTATGTTTTAAGGACTTTTAAAGTCAGAGGTAACTATGTCCTCTTAAGAATTATTTAGCTCAGTCTAAATCAGAGTTGATAATATTAATGACTATGGCCATATTTTAAAAACTATTTTTGTCTTTTCAGATTCTAATTCGTTTACTTTGAAATCCAACAGAAATCTATATGAGCTGTTTGGTTTAACTTGAATCAGAAAAAAATAACTACCTTAATGTCTTTCTTTATTTCCTACTCCCTTCCTCCTTCTTTCCCTCCCTCCCTTTCTCCATCCCTCCCTCTCTTCTTTCTTTCCTTCCTTAATTGTCTTTATTGTTACATTGATTAACTCAATCTTCATCCTATGTTTCCATCTCACCTGATACTGGGGCCCCAAATCTACCAGTCATGACATCAAAGAAGTTTCCAATGTTGGTCTCAACACTGCTGAAGATAATCCCACTGTTCTGATTGCTGAAGTGGGTTGCCAGAGAAGCCATGAATGCAATCTAAGGAAAGAATTATTGGTCAATAAATAGGCAATTTATCTTAAAGAAGTCAAGTTTTTATGCAGATTAGTTTGTTAAACATTATACATAACAGCAAAATTGGGAATAAACATCAATCTATGGAGAAAGAAACAAATAAATTATGATAATTCCAACATTTGAATGCTATGCAGTCATTAGATTGACAATGTCTATCAACAGTTCTGAACATAGGTTTCAAAGATTATTTGTCTTTCAAATGATTTTTGAAATATTAAAATTCTGTTATCAAATAATACCAGAAAAATTTAGATGAAATTTTCCACTTATAGCCGTGAAATGCACATTAGCAAATTCAAGGACCTGAGAAACCCTATAGCCAAACGTTTTAATTTTGGTAACCCTGCATTGTTTTTTCCCCAGAAGATACCTATTAATTTCTTTTTTTTTTTTTCTTTATAGAGACAAGGTCTCACGATGTTGCCTAGGCTTTTCTCAAACTCCTAGGCTCAAGAGATCCACCTTCCTCGGCCTCCCAAAGTGCTGGGATTATAGGCGTGAGCCACGGTGCCCAGCCTATTAATTTCTAATGAAATTAATTCTTTGAATACACTTTGAGAATTCTTGATGCTAATCTAAATGTGCATCTATATAAAAGGAGAAAATGTCTTCAATACACTGTTTACTCAAAAAGTAGACAACACAAGATCATTATTGTCTGATACCAGCCTACATTAACTGTGTCTGTGTGGATGGAGTTATTCTGTGTGCAATTCAGAAAAATATCTGCAAGAATATTCTTGAAATTATTAATAGCAGGTCTTTCTTGGTAGAAGTTTCATGGGAAAGTTTTCCTTTCTTCATTACACTTATAATTTTCAAGTTAGCATGTATTAATTTTATATTCAGAAAAAATATACTAATTTTAAAGCTATAGAATTGTATTTATTTACATGAACAGACATTTAGGATAGATTGTCATTCTTGAAATAAAGTAATAATATGTATATATGTTCCCATCATATTTAAAAGTAACATGTATATAAGTATGCATAAATCTGAAAAGTTACATAACTGTATGTTAACAGTAATCATCTCTTGGCATGTTTTATTATTTTTGGCCCAGAACTTTTCTAATTTTTTTTAACAGTGAAAAGATATTATGCGAATAACTTTGAAAAGGTAAAAAGGAGTGTTTGCAGTTATCTAAAATACAGAAAAATGGTTTACTAAAATTAGCAATCTTTTTGAATATTAGAACAGCAAAAATTTCTCAGCATGATTTTGGACAAAAAAAAGTCATATTGGAACTGTAAAATTTAGAGATGGGGGAATCCGAGAAATCATTTAATGGTCAACATCCATTTCTGGGAATGGTTACAAGTACTTCATGTGTAATCTTTTAAGGGACTTTGAAAGCCTCTGCTTAATCAGTAAAAGATCAGCAAAGAGAATTAACTTGAGAAACCCGCTCATGGTGGCAACCAAGAGGCTCTATGAGTTTGGGAATAAGGCTGTCTGTTTGGGTCCAAAGATATGAGATTAAGGTCCACCTCTCTTAATTCTGTCACTTGGCAATTGAGTAATTAGTAATTGGGCCTCAAATTTCTATATCCCCTAAGTGGAGAATGGGGTAGTACTCTTCCTCCTCTTGCCACCACTACTACTATTGTTACCACCTCTGTACTATTAATATCCAAAGTCAGGGTTGAAGTTCAAAATACAAAATGTTAACAATAATTTTAAAAGCCTTGAGACAATTCCACCTGTCAAGAAAAGCTTTTGTCACTATTCACAATAGCAAAGACATGGAATCAATCTAAATTCCCATTGATGATAGACTGGATAAAGAAAATGTGCTACATATACACCATGGAATACTGTGCAGCCATAAGAAAGAATGAGATCATATCCCTTGCAGGAACATGGATGGAACGGGAGGCCATTATCCTTAGCAAACTAATGGAGGAACAGAAAACCAAACACCGCATGTTCTCATGTATATGTGGGAGCTAAATGATAAGAACACGTGGACATATAGAGGGGAACAACACACACTGTGGCCTACGGGAGGATGGAAGGTGGGAGGAGGAAGAGAATCAGGAAAAATAACCAATGGGTACTAGGCTTAATATCTGGTGATAAAACAATCTGTACAACAAATCCCCATGACACAAGTTTAACTATGTAAAAAACCTGCACATGTACCCCTGAACTTATAATAAAAGTTAAAAAGAAAAGAAAAGCTTTTGCTTAAAACTACCATTGAAGAATGAGCCGTGAAAGTCAAAGTTAATCCTTCGTCCAAATGAGTCATTGAAACTGAGTGTAAGTTAGATTAATAAATTCTTTAATTTGCTGGGTCCTTCAAAGAATGTGAAGTTCCCTCCTTCACAATCTGCATAAGACCCAAATGATTGTATTGTGATTTTAGGGTAAAATAGCTGATGGGGCAAATTTAATAATTGCCCAGAATGTTCTCTATCAAACTGGCTACTCTAGGGCCCCTTCTCCGTGGTTTACCATTCATAGGTTATGGGTTAGACTGTCTAGCTTTGAGATGTTTATCTTCTGTCTTATTAAATACCTTAACCTGGCTGAATGGTATCTCTAGCCTTTTTGTTTGTAAATTTATACTGGCACATGGATCCCAGGTTGCTGAAATTATTAAACAGCATTTGGCTAGGCACAGTGGCTCACACCTGTAATCCCAGCACTTTGGGAGGCCGAGGCAGGCCGATCACTGGAGGCCAGGAGTTTGAGATCAGCCTGGCCAACATAGCGAAATGCTGTCTCTACTAAAAATACAAAAAAATTAGCCGGGCATGGTGTCACGCACCTGTAATCCCAGCTACTCCAGAGGCTGAGGCAAGACAATCGCTTAAACCTTGGTGGAGGCTGCAGTGAGCCAAGATCACACCACTGCACTCCAGCCTGTGCACACACACACAAAACAAAACAAAACGGCTTTCATTTAAAAGTTGCAAAACCCACAAATGACAGTAACACACTAACCATTCAAGTTATTTTAAACTTGAAAAACCAAGGCCCAGAAAAATGATGGAACTTATACAGGGTCAAACCACCACCATACATGCACAAATGAAAGACAGTTTCCCCCCAATTGATCTTTCAGGCAAGAATCGCTTTATAGTCTAATTCTTCAAAAATCTCTCATGTTGCAGGATTTTATCTCAGTTACTTTATTTTTATCCACAAGTTACTTTTTTTGGGAAGACACTAGTCAGAAAGAAAATTTTTAAAAAATGCTAGTTTTCAATGCTGATAGAAGTCCCCTGGAGGGGATCCATTTCAAAATATTAGCCCTCCTCCACCTTCCAGAAATAACCCAAAGTTAGTAATTTTTCTTGTGACCTAACCTCACATTTACAAGTTTAAGATCTTGTTGGCAATAAGAACTTTAATGATCATTTAAAAGAGAGATAAAGAATAGGTAAATGGGTACTTGAGCTTGGAATAAAATGTACAGTTTTAACCTCATAAATTGATTTTTTAAACTTTATGCTGAAATGAATGTAATCTGGTCTGGAACACTGAGTGGATGACTCAAAACTGAAATTCTCCATTGATAAAGAAGATTCTGACAAGAAAAGCTCAAGTAAAAATTATACCACAAGGTCAAGTGTGGTGGCTCAAGCCTGTAATCCCAGCACTTTTTTGGGAGGCCAAGGCAGGCAGATCACTTCAGGACAGGAATTTGAGACCAGCCTGGCCACCATGGCAAAAACCCGTCTGTATTAGAAATACAAAAATTAGCCAGGTGTGGTGATGCATGCCTGTAATTCCAGCTACTAGGGAGGCTGAGGCAGGAGAATTGCTCAAACCCATGAGGAAGAGGTTGCAGTGAGCCAAGATCGTGCCACTGCACTCCAGCCTGGACAACAGAGCAAGACTCTGTTTCAAAAAATAAACAAAAATTATACCACAAAATCTGAGTTGAGAGAAAACAATATATATCAGTATTTATGTATGGATTAGTATATGTAAATATAACAATGTTAATAAATACAATATTATAACTAGACATTTCATCATTCCATTTATATATTTAAATGTTTATACATTCAAGTTGGCCCAAACCCTTATTACATCTTATTACATTCTTAAAACATCTCATTTGGGAAAATAGGAGATGAGTTTATATTTAGGGTTGCCTTGGATTTGGTCCTATGAGGGACTTAGATTTCACCCTTCATAAATGTCTCTCCTCCCTAAGAATAATATCTAAGTCCTCCTTTTGGACAGTGTAGGCCTTATGCAAACATCCTGTGACGTAGATGAACAAACTGAGACTCAGATTTACTCAGGATTGGGGACGACTAGAGGAAGCGCTCGAACATCCTGATTCCTGGCCCCTTGTGGTCAGGCAGGTTGGAAAGCCACCAGGAGATGTACCAAGGATGGTTTACCTGAAGTTCTGGTGGAATCCCTGGGTAGCCCTTCTCTCCTTTGGGGCCATGCTGCCCCCGCTCCCCTCGAGGCCCCAGGTCACCTTTGTCGCCCTTCTCACCTTTGGCTCCTTCATGACCAGTGGCTCCATTGTTGCCATTGTTTCCATGGTTTCCTTAAACAACCAGACATCATCACATGAGAAAACCCAGTCGCTCATACTTACCATCCATTTCTAGACATACTGTCCAAACTCAATTATGAAAGGGGACCATTCAAAACAATCCCAAGTATAACCAAGGGGTATCATTGTCTAAATAGGGCACCAGGCTCTGAAAGAAGGCTTAGATACCCTAAAGCTCCAAAGCCTGTTTATCCTTTGAAGCAAGTCTTGGAGGAAAAATTGTGTAGAATTCTAATTATCACATTATCATTTAAAATAGCAAAGATTGGAAACCACCTATATAATCACCCATACTAGGAGGGCATGACATATTCTAGAAACTATGTTATATAGTCATAAAAAAGAAGGCTGAAGAAAAACATTTAATGATATAGTGATATTTATGATATTTTTAGATTTTAAAGTTATAAGTGGCCAGGTACAGTGACTCACAACTGTAATCTCAAAACTTTGCGAAGCCACAGTGAGAGGATCACTTGAGCCCTAGAGTTTGAGACAAGCTTGAGCAATATGGCGAAATCCCATCTTTACAAAAATAGAAATTAAAAAATTAGCCAGGAGTGGTGGTGCACACCTATAGTCCCAGCTATTTGGGAGACTGAGGCAGGATGACCTCTTGAGCCTGAGAGGCCAAGGCTACAGGGAGCCTGGATCATGCCACTTCACTCCAGCCTGGACAAAAAAGCCAGACCTTGTTTCAGGCAAAAGAAAGTTATGAGTAAATAGAAATAACATGATACTATCTTTGTTTGGAAAAATATGTATTTATGTATTATATCCATAGGGAAAAAAAGACAATAAGTTACAGAAAAATATTCACAGAGGTTCTTTTCTAAATGTGGAACATGAGTAATTTTCATGTCATTCTTTATATTTTTCTGTCTCTTTGAAGTTTTCTACAAAATACACATCACTTTTATAACTGGGGAAAAGGTAAACTCATTCATTGAACAAATTACAGCAATGATTTTGAAAGCAAGAGTTGGAAAACAATTTTAACTTTTCCCTTTGCCACCAAGAGACAATTTCTACACCTCTTCTTTATTTTTAATATTTGCTAAATTTCAGGCTTTTTGCTGTTTATTTTGCATGCTACCCTTGGTTGGTTATCATACCAGGCTTACAACCCTTCCAAATGGATGAACTTTGACTGTGTTTACAAATTAATGTGTTCAGTGACAAAGCCATTTCCTGGTTAGAAAACATTTAACCAAGGCCAACCTTTTGTGTAACCTCAGAAGAGTTAAGACCTGAGAAGATTTTACAAGGGTAGAAATAGGCCCTACCCTACATCATTGCTCCTGCTGGCTGCTGTCCTTGATGGCCAATGACATAGATTCCAAGCCAGTAAGTGTAGTTTAAAGTTTAACATAAGATTTTCTTGCTGTAAATTTGGTTTTGTGCAAGAAGCTACTCAAAAGTAGAAAAAAAATTGAACCACATCTGATAAATATTAACATCAATGAGAGTAAGTCACAGAAGAGCCAGTGGACTTTGGCCAGACCCTGAGATGAGGTCCTACCCTAGGGATTAACCTGAGGATGAAGACAATAAAACCCAAGATAGGCTTGGGAGCCCCATATTGAGGGGACCTGGGCTACCCTTTCCTGGACTGACCCAGGCTACCAGCAGGCCCGCAGCACTCCCCTGTGCCTGGCAGCATTGGCACAGTACAGATGACTGAACTGCTGGTCTAGTGGGGTCTGATGTAGCTCCAGAGCATTCCCCATACCACTACATGGTACTGGAGCCTAAAAATGTTTCCATGAGGCCAAGAGTGGCATGAGAGTCAATTGAGAGATGGCTGAACATGGAGGGATCCTGAGACTGGAGGAAGAAGCACTTAGCTGGACCTAGAGTCACACAGAAGGATGCACAGCTCAGTGACTGGCATTGAGATGGTTGTAGCCCAGAGCAGTAAGCTTTTGGCTCTACTCTGCCCTTCATAAAGCACGCTGTGGCAGATATACTGGAACGAAGACTATGACCTGGTCCTTTTGGACTCAATGCTGTTGAGGAGCCTCCCAGCCTATGAATCTGGTATTCCAGGGTGCCAAGAGTCTAGCGGATCCTTTGGATCACACAGAAGTGATCCCAGATTATTTAGGTTTGCCCTTTCCTCCTACTTTAGCTCAGGCTGCAATTAGATTGACAGTATGTCTTGCTCATCCTTACCTGGAATGCCAGGAGGGCCCGGTGGCCCAGGGGGGCCTTGGTAGCCTCGAAAGCTGTAGTCTCCATGACAACACTTACTGCAGTCTGGGGGTAGTCCTCCGGTTTGTGGAGACTAAAAAGACAGAAAGAGAAGCTTCAGAAAAGAAGGTACTTGTGAGCAATTAGGATTTTTAAATTTCCACTGGCCTTGGCCCTTAGGTAAGCTTAATTCCAATCGAATCACAGCAAGATCAGAAAAGATGGGATAGGGTGGAGATATCAATGGCAAAGGGTCAGGGAGTAGCTAAGGTCAGTTGATGACCAAAGGAAAAGGCAACAAGAAAGTCAACAGAGGGAGATGCTCTTTGAAAAGGCGTGTGGGTGGGGGTGGGAAGTTGGGTCCTATTTCTGGAAAGTGCCTTCCTGCTGCTACTGTAACAGCAAAGGAAAAGAAACTCCTTCAGAAGTGGACTTGGAAGGCTTTTCTCTTCTCCAACTGCCATAGCCCCAGATGTAGCTAAATTGAGTAGATGGTCCTCAATTACAAGAATTATCCACTTTAAGCACTGTTTTTAAATGCTTACTATATCCATGATACTGAGTTAAGAGCTAGATTAAGATTTCTTAGAAATTCTGAATAGTAACATTAGTTTTTCAAACAGCCATAGCACACTTAAATTGTCTTAGAAAACGAAGGAAATAAAGTATTTTTTAGTCCAATCATTTATTTACTTATTTAACTGACAACTAGAAATTATATATATATTTATCACGTATAACATGTTGTTATAAAATAAGTACACAGTGAGCTAATTAACATATGCATTGAGCTAATTAACATATGCATTGTCTCATATACTGTTTTTGTAGAGAGAGCACTTAAAATCTACTCTTAACAATTTTCAAGAATATAATACATTGCTAATAACTATAAGTCCAATACATTTTTATTAATTATCTGCATCTTGAAACAACTTTAACTTTATAAGTAAATCAACTATTTAACATGATTTCTATTTCACACATTCCACTTTAAAATGTGAAATGATTGGGCCGAGCATGGTGGCTGACGCCTGTAATCCCAGCACTTTTGGAGGCTGAGGCAGGTGGATCACCTGAGGTCAGGAGTTGGAGACCAGCCTGGCCAGCATGGTGAAACCCTGTCTCTACTAAAAATACAAAAATTAGCCAGGCATGGTGGTGCATGCCTGTAATCCCAGCTACTTGGGAGGCTGAGGCAGGGGAATCACTTGAACCCAGGAGGCGGAGGTTGCAGTGAGCTGAGATAGCACCATTGTGTACTCCAGCCTGGGCGACAAGAGCAAGACACAGTCTCAAAAAAAAAAAAATTGTGAAATGATTATCTCACTTTTTAAACCAATATTTAATAAGCACTTAATGGGTACTAAACATGCTCAAGTATGACACTGAGTGAAATCCTAAATTTCTAAAATATATGTTTACTGTCAAAGAGCTAAAGACCTAGTGGAAGTTGATTGACAGGAGAATTAAAGTTGCTTATGAAATTTGAACTCCCATCTAAATTGGCAACTTGCCTTATAATTATGTCATACAAAATACTTGTGGAAATGTTCCTAGACATCAATTATAATTCAACGGTCTTTTGAAAACAGCATGTTGTTGCTAAGAGATTCATGAAAAAAATGAAGCAAAGGAGAGAAAAAGGAGGCCAGGGAAGAAGAGAAAGAGAAAGGAGACACAGAGGGAGGAAAAAAGAATTTAAAATTCAAGTTGTATTTGTCACTAAAAATTTAAGCAGAGAACTGGATCAAAACTTCACACAGTTAAACATTTAGATCTTACTTTCTTTTCTTTAATAAAAAATGGGCTTGAATTTTGTTCTCACTCTCTCACCGCTTTGTCCTAAAATTTTCCACAAAGCTATTCAGGGAAAACACTGAACAGTATCTGTAGCACAAGCATTCTCCTGCAACCTCTCAGAACCCAAGTCTTGCCTGATCAGGAGCTATAACTTAGAGCTAACTCCTAGTCTTGTCTTCAGTCTACCAGGCTCAAACCTGGACAAGAACTAGAGTCTATGAAAACCTTCTGTCAAATTGGTAGGGGAAGAAAAGTCAATTAAAGCCATTGGTTTGAGATGAGGGATTTCATCTCAGGGATTTTATCTGAGGGATTTCAGGACACTTGGAAAGTCAAAGACACCACGGCATGCCCCACCTTCTAATCCAAAACTGTAATCTGAGAAGGAAGGATTCCATATTTCCTGTTATGGTTTTGCCAATGTGAAATTCAGCCTTTTAAACCTCAGAAAATCCAGGGCTCTGCCAATGATGAATTTTAAGGATGGAGAAGGGAGGAGAAGGAGGGAAAATCCTCAAGTGGAACCATCGATGTAGGAATGGAATGGAAATACTGAGATGCTTAGGAATGTTGAAACACCCACTGGACTGAAACCAGAATTTCCATCACGGTGCTGCGTGACCTTAGAGAAGTCGCTGTTCTCTGGACATCTTTTTTTGTTTGTTTCGTTTTTGGCTATTAAATCAGAGGATTGGATGAGGTGGTGTTGGTGCACAGAAAATGACTCTTCAAAATATGTGCTTCAGCGTGTTGAGTGCTTTGGAAATGGAAGGCTTCAGAAATAAGCCACGAAGATAAGGTGAGCACAGGGAGGATAGAAGGCTCTGCGGAGCAGGACAAAAGCTTGCTTGATCTTGATTTTCAGTACAAACGCAGATCATGAGAGAGGGGCCTCATGATCCTTCTGAACTTTGGTGTTTTAAGAAAGACGTATTGGAAGAGCTATCACAGGGAAAACTGGCTTGTGGCAAATCTCTTATTAAAAAAAAAAAGAGAGAGGTCTCAGATCCAAGGTCTCTCTCTGACCTTTCCCTGCCTCCCAGTCTCTCTGATCTTCTTTCCAGAAGTGCCGGGAGGGACTCTGTCTGGAATTTCTTTATTTGACTAAGAAAACGTCTTTCCAAAAGAAATCCAATTGTCTTAAGACCCCCTCCTTAGGAATCTCATCAAATAACCAGGAAAGATCAGCCACTGGAGAAGTGAAGAGACTGGGAGTCATCACAAGGCTCAGACAGGCTTTTTTTCTATTTCCTGAGGGCAGCTAGGAGCCATAATCTGGGAAGGTTTAAGACAACCTCTGTTCACAGTAAATTTCTCTCCCTTCCCTTCTTGACACTGTCACAGTAGGTAGCTACTCAGACATGAGCAGGGTAGGGGAAGGCTCTACCTGACCCAGAATATCAGGTGATCATCAGGTGATGATCAAGTGGCTTTTAACTGTTTCTCTAAAATAATAATTGGTTGCAGCCAGTGCCGGGGAAAGGCAGTCTTCCTAAAGATAGAAAAAACCTGAAACTGGTTATCGGCAGCTTCCCAATAAGATCTCAGGAGTTGGGCAAGTGGGCTCAAGCATGTGCATTAAGAGGCAAAATGGCAGAGTTTAATTGGCAAATGACCTCCTAGGAGCATTTGGCTGGTAAGGGAAGAATACCTCAAGTGAGCATGGTTACAACTCCAGTAAACATACTATGCAGGCTCACCTCCCAAGTAAGTCCTGGCAGGCCACTGCACATGTGGACAACCCACCCCAAGGGAAGAATCAAGGGAGAAGTAACGCAAGACCCCAGAAGTATGCCAACGTGAAAAAACCCCAAGTCAAAAGGTCAAACCGTGCACTTGTCTTTCAAGTTGCCCATTTGGCTCTTTCCAAGTATACCTGCCTTCCTTTTATTCCTGCTCTAAAACTTTTTAATAAACTTTCATTCCTGCTCTAAAACTTGCGTTGGTCTCTCCTTCCGCCTTATGACCCTCAATGGAATTGAGGAGCCAAGAATTGAGGTTGCTGCAGACCCCTATGGATTCACTTTTGGTAACAACACCTCCCCCAGGGCTCAGAGGAACTTTGTAATTTACTTCTACATTCCCCAACTCCCTGCTACCCTACGTGGAAGGGTGTGTAAGCATGCATACTGCATTGGGCTATTGGGAAATCATCCCCATGCGGTATGTTTTTCTCCTGCTGATCTGCCTTTGGACAGTTAATTTTCAGAGAATCTTCAGAGGATGAAACAAGAGAAGATTTCCCACTTTTTCCCTACAATCGTCTTGCATTTTTTTCCAGCTCTACAATGCAAAGATACTAAAGTATTTTCCGAAGCCTCAAATATTAATTTAGAAACATTTTGTTTTTAAAGTCTAGTATCTAGGCACAAGAATTCAGCTCCAGGAGATGAAGTTGCTCAATGCTAGAGCCAAATAGGATTGGAAGTGCAAGACCAAGCTACTTGAGGGCACTTTGAGGGCACAGAGCTGCCACCAGAACAGTGAGAGACTTCTGGTTGTTACTAGTCAAGCGCCTCGTGAGAACCCTTCAGCAACATTGCATTACACGTTCCTTCCTCTGGCCTTGTCTTTCAAAGTTCAGTTGAATGGAGCAATGCTTTTGTATTGTTGAGTCTTTTGCTGGAACTCTTAGAACAAGTTGGAAGGGATGTGTTAATTCAGAAGTTTTCTCCTAGGTAAGGGAAAATTACATGTAGGTAGTTGCTATTTATGATCTCCTTGTTTATCATCCTCTTTCCCAAAAGCAGGACAAATTTGTATGCAAAAGGCATGTAAATTTGCAGCACACGAGAAAGAGTTTGTCTCTAAGAAACGCTCCATCAATTTTGTAGATGGTGGCCTAGGGGTAGTGAGGCAGAATTGAGCTCTACTACTAGTAAGTGACTTCTAAGAAGGAGAGTCATAGCTCCTTTTTTTAAACCTCCTGCCCCAAAAAAAGGGAAAAGAAAGAAGAAGAAGGGAAGTGGGAGGAGGGAGAAATGAGTACCTGGGAGAAGGAGGGGAGATTGACAAAGGTGAATGACAAAGAGGCTACAGAGAAGAAAATAACAGGAAAAAAGAGCCCGGGTCTGCCCACCCCAAATCTCTGGCCATTGTACTCCACCATGAACCCACAGCTGGAGCATCTTTTCCAGACCATATATCTGATTACCTCACTGTCCTGCTATGAATAAACAAAACCTAGCTAGCAAAGCAAAATCTAAGCTTCTAAACCAGCTAGCAGAATCCTTCTTTGCACTAAAATCGTGTAATGTCCCGTCGTCCCCCCAACCCCCGCCCCTGCATCCCTAACCCAGGAGCTTCAGCCACAGCCAACTTCTCACAGGCTTTCCAGTCTCTGTTGCAGCACTTTTTTTTTTAATTTGCTGTGGATAGTCATTCTTTTAATCTCATCTTTTAAGATCCAACTCAAAAACTATCAGTACTTTGACACTTTTGCCCAACTGCCTTTCATGTACTGACTTTATTTAACAAATGCATTTAATTAAACTTAATTTAATTAACAAAAATTTATCTCTACTACAGCCCTTCAGGATGGTTTGGACATGGGAGCTCAGGCATATTTATCTTTATATATCCCTGGCCCCCCTTTTAAAGTTTGGTACAAAGTAGAAGCACAAGAAATACATGGGAACTGAATGAATAAGAGGAAAATTGAATTATGATCAAAGAAGAGGAAGAGGGGAAGTAGGGAAAGAAGGAAGAACATAGCACAATCCTAAATTCAAACTGTGGTCTCCATAGCCATTGGTAGAGGAGTTGTATTGAAAACTTCCAGATTGTCAGTAACTCTAAATATTCTCAATATCTCCTGTTAGTGGTTTGTTTGAAAATACTTCAGGAACCTAGAAGGTAGAGTGATGGAGAAATGTGATTTGGATTTCAGTGGCCTGCCGGGTGTTGGTTGTCAGGACATAATGACCAAAGACAACCTTTAACTTCCTTCTGCTTCCTCTGGGGGAATCACACTGTCATGGCCAGGAAAGATACCATCTGTTGGCCAGGAAAGATACCATGTGTGAAATGGAAAGTCCAGATCAAGTCTTGGACACAAGTGAAAACATCTTCACCACAAAACAAAAACAAACGAAAACCCACACACAAATTAGTGTTAATCATTACCCTTTAGCCAAAAGATTGTCAGATGAATAGACAATCTCTAAAAGTGGCTTTCAAAAGATAGGATCATATTTAGAGATTATCATTTCTTCCGTGGTTCCTTAAAGAAGCAATTTTCTCTGGATACATCCCCCACAGAATGGTCTGGACAACTGCCTTGTGTGGTCAAGTTAGAAGTTCTGGGTTAGTTTCAAATCTGCAATTGATTCTGTGTGTGATCTTGGCCTGATCATATAACCAAACAACCAACCCAAACTTCTGAATCCATGGTGAGAAGGATTTAGATTTCAATTACATGAAATTCTTCAGGTCCTATTTAATGCATTAAAGTAATCAAATCTTGTAGTAAAAACCTGTATGTTCAAATATCATATAACTCAAAGTAACTGTTCTTGCCCCCTCTAACAGTTTTCAGCATACTAGATGTCTAGAGGGTAATTCAAAACATGTCTCTTCCTATACTTAATATTTTAAATTACATTGAGTTTCACCAATTTGCAATTCACTATACTGAAATCTTAACTCACTCTCATACTACCAAGAGTTAAAGATATTTCCTTAGAGCTGAATTTATAACCTGAGAAATGGATCAAGTCCTCTGTGATTATCAGGCATCAAATCGTGCTATAAGATATGCATTTCAAACAGTTTATTTTTTATTTAACTCTTTAATTGTTTTTAAAACAGGCTGAACAGAGAGGCTTAACAATCTAGAATGCTATAAATCAAATAAACAAGATTGCCTGAAATGTCACAGTATACTCACAAATCAAAGTAAAAAAACTTTGATTGCTTTTGACAAACTCAAAAGGCAGCTTCTCCCTGCTGGAAGGGATTAAGAAAGTCCAATTCTCTTAAGAACAACAAATGATTGTCTGCAGTGACCCATCTGCCTGCATGGGTCAGCACTCCTTTCCGGACCAACAGAGCAAGAAGGAAATCAAGTCCCAGCATAGCAGGAAGCTGGCTGGCCAGGTTCCCCTTTCTGATGGGGTGATACTATGGCCACTATCCCATCACATCATTGCTGCCTCTGCTGATTCTCTAACAGAGACCGACAGTCCCTCTTGTACCCGAGAGCAATCCAGAAAGAGATTCACAAGCAGCTTAGCGAACTTCTCGAAAGCATTCATTGATTCTAAGAATCGTAGCCAAAAAAAGAACAACAACAACAACAACAACAGCAACAACAAAACTCATTAAGCTTTCACAAAAATCCTTAGAAGAGAATTCTGAGTACCTGGCCCCAGAATGTGGTGATCTGGGCTAGGTCATCTACCTCGGGGTGCGGTAGCTCATCTGGTCTCAGGGATTTTAGGTCTGTAGAAGTGTTATTATCCACAGTCCCAGTTTTAGGATGGCTCCGCTCTCTCACTTTCTCCCTCCTGGAGCCGCTACGGCCAGTCTGCTGGTGGCTTTGCACTATTCTTGCCACCACTTTATTAGTTCTTCCGCTCACCTCCATGTATTCATCTTGACACAGGCAAAAAGGGAGGAAAAACAAAGCCAGCAGTTGCCAATAGATGAGCTGCCTCCAAAGCATGATTCTCAACAAAGCCTCAGAGTCTCCCTGAGAAGACAGCAGGGCTCCAGGAGCGTGGTCTCCTCGGGCAGATGCCAGGACTGGAGCTGAGAGCTGCAGCGGCGGAGTGGTTTTATACTTCGGTGTGTAATAAATAAGGCTGTAGGAATGCCAGAGTGACAGCAGCCCTCCTCCCCAGGCAGAACAGCCCCCATTCATCATTTTCCCACACCACAAGAAGAACGATTTGTGTGCACAGTTCCCAGTTGGCGAAATTCATAAATGTCACACCTTGGCACGCTTCTGTTGAAGTGTGAAGAAAACATACACAACCAGCTGGGAACAGAGAGCATGTGTCCAGCAGTTTGCTTTTGTGATGAGACATGGAAAGGCTGTGTATTTGCAGTCTAAAAAGCCTTTTGGAAAAATCTACCCTTGTGCTTGCCAGGAAATTCAGGCTTAACTGCATCAGTTTTGTCTGAAATGGCAGTGGGAACCCATTCAGGGCTTTCACGACAGCTCTTGCTTTCTAGTTGTACTGTTAGTATTTCCCCACTTTGGCCCACTTAAGGTAACTCATTTCCCCTTCCAGATACCAGTGGCAGAAGGCAGTTGGTTGCCTACAAAACACTGAGCAGGATTCAGGTGCAGTGTCTCTGGGTTTAGCAAAGGTATTTCGCCATCCTCAGCTTTACTTCTTTTCCCCATGACTTCCCAAAAGCCAAAATTAAATCAAAGTTAACCAAGTCACTTATTGTCAGATGAAGATAAAACACCGTGCTTTGTGTTAAGAGAAGGCTGTCTCCAGCTCCTCTTTCTTTTGACATATGCTTGATTAAAATAGAAATGGGGCCGGGCACAGTGGCTTATGCCTATAATCCCAGCACCTTGAGAGCCCAAGACAGGAAGATCCCTTGAGCATAGAAATTCGAGGCCAGCCTGGGCAACTTAGCAAGACCCTGTCTCTACTTAAAAAATAAGTAAATAATAAAACTGAAGAAGTGGAAAGCACCAAACACATTATTTCAAACATAGCATATCCAGATTAAGAGGATTCTCATGTTCTTTGCTTTAGTTGCTATACTTTTATTAATTCAGCCAAAAAGAAAATGGACATCCCTAATTGCTTCAGGATAATAAATTAAGAGAATTTAAACAGTTTTGTCATCAAAAATTGCTTCTATTTACATACAATTTTATTTATATTACTCATTCACTCGCTTAAGAAAATGTTACTGGCCTTCTCTCATGAAAACTGGAGAGACCCAGGACCGTAAAAAGCATAGGCGGCAAGCGTCTGATGAGAAGGGGGTGAGGTGGCACTGTGGGAAACTGAGGCTTGGAGAAGCTCAGCTTGCTGATGAAGAGTCAGAGCAGCTGGGGAAAGGGGAGAGGAGAGAGAGCTGTTGACAGCTGCCCCCATCGCTCAGCCAAGGGCCTGAGAACCAAGAGCCATCTCTAGAAGTGGCCAGAACTGTCAAAAGCTAGCCTGGCCCCTCCTGCAGCTACCAGAACAGCCGCTTCCAGAGTCCACACTTATACATGGAAAGGGTTTGGTGCTGGGAATGGAGGGAGAGAGTTACTCTGTGATCTAAAAGCTCTCCAGGCCACAGTTCAGGGGCCTTGGGAGTCATGTTCAGTCCAAGCAGTCAGTTCCCACCTAGTAGGGCATAAAAACTCAGCCATCTCCATGCTACAAGTCTACCCTTGAGCATCAAAACCTTCCTCACTGGAGGATTCCTTGAGTTCTGTCATGTCCACGGTTAAAAGGTAGATGTCCCTGGGAAGGGAAGTGTGTCAAACTGTTATTCTTAGTAACTGAGGATTTTCTTCCCAGACCTGGAGCTGGAGCTGGGGAGAGGATGGAGCCTGTGTTTGGAGGATGAGCAAGCGGATGGGCTTTTGCTGTGGGAAGGAAAGCCCAGAGCAGTGTTTCAGTAGGGGGTGTTCCCTCATCAGGGAGGCCCGGAGAAAATGTCACAGGGAGACCACAAAGCAAGCAGTGGCTCTGAAATCTAGGTCGCCCAATTCACAGGTTTTCCAAGAGCTGCCTCTGGCTTTCGCCATCATGCATCCCCCACGATGTGGGCCATCTTGCTAAGTAACTACAAATCAGCCTCTGATTTTCCACCGCATTGACTTTCCATTCGTGTTTTCAATCCTGTCATCTATTCTAGTGGTTCTCAACCCTGGCTGCATATTAAACAAAGGAGCTTCTAAAAATATTAGTGCCTGGACTCTATCCCAGACCAATTGAGTCGGAATCTGTATTGGGGCCTGGGCAGTTTTTAAAAGCTTCCCTCAGATGATTCTAAGGTGCATCCAGGAATCACTGACCCATCCTCTCCTTGACTCAAAAGGAATAAATAATAATATCCATAATTTGTTAAGCACTTACCATGTGCTAGCCAAGTACTACTTTGCTTTATCTCATTGACTTCTGTCAGCAAACCTATGATCCCATCTTATAGATGAGGTGATAGAAGCTTGCAGAGGTAAAGTGACTTGTCTTGTGTTATGCAGCTGGAAAGAATTGGACTCCATCTGTCTTTTCAGAGTGAGTTCTCCTGACTTCCTATAGAGAAGGATCTACAGAGAAGGACTCTGCAAAGAAGGATCTCTCCTTCTCTCTGCCATTGGCCCATTATTGATCTCTCCCAAGAAATCAATAACGGGTCAATGGCAGAGAGAAGGTCAGTCTGAGAGCTGCCAGGGAGCCTGCCCTCAAGAATTGGGGTCAGAAAGTATTATGGGTTGGATTATGTACCCCCAAAAGAAATTTAAGTCCTAATCCCTAGTACCTGTAAGTTTGACCTATTTAAAAATAGGGATTGTTAAAGTAAATGAAAATAGAGATGAAGCCTGAAGAATCCCTTAGCAGACAAAGCCAATTAGGTTTCATAAGTGACCTTAACCTTGCTTGGTTTGCAAACATAGGCAAAACTTAACTTCAGCAACTTTTTGTAAATGCCTGTATTAAAGAAAAACACAATGTAAGTTAAATGACTCAGAAGCTTTCCAATGGGAGAGACCAAATAAGGTAATTGTACAACTGTAACCAATCAACTATTTTATTTGCTGTATATCTGTGTTTGTCCTGTAAAAGCCTCCCCACCCCTTGTGTTCCCTTGGTAGAGCTCCTGAACCTCTTCTGGTTTAGACTCATGCCTGAGTCATGAATTGCTGTTTGCTCAAACTCTTTAAAACTGTATTGTGCCTCAGTTTACTTTTGAATAGGTCTTTAAAGGTGATCAACTTAAGATGAGGTCATTAGGGTGGGCCCTGACCCAATATGACTGTGTCTTTATAAAAAGGGAGAACTTAGACACAGAGGCAGACACGCACACAGGAGAACACTATGTGAAAATGAAAGCGGGGATGAGGGTAATGCATTTATAAGCCAAGGAATACCAAAGATTGCCAGCAGATCACCAGAAGGTAGGTGAGAGGCATGGAACAGATCATTCTCTCACAACCCTTAGGAGGAACCAACCTTGCTAACACCTTGATCTCAGACGTTGAGACTCCAAAACTGTGACACAATAAATTTCCCTGTTTAAGTCATCTCATTTGTAGCATTTTGCTATGTCAGTCTTAGCAAACAAGCACAGAGAACATGTATGAAAACTTTTTAAAACAACAACAACAAAAGCACTCCAGACCCAGTAGAGGTCTGGAGTCTATACATGTACTATCTTGTACATGCAGAGATGGCAGTCTGAAAAGATTTAGTAAATTGCTTAAGTTCATGGGTAGTAAGTAGAAAACTGGGCCAGAGAGAAGAGTCCCTCATCTTTCAATATAGGTATCTTTTACTTCCCTCCAGTAATTTCTCATTAAATGCATTTTAAACATTGGTTTATTATTAAATCTTACTTGGTTATCATTTCATATATGCTCCAGAATGTTCCTTATGTCTAGTTTTCAAAGATATGAATAACCATTGGGCATAATTTTTCACCTATGGGTTGAATATTAAAAATATCTAGAATCTGCCCCAGGCAACCTCCATGGAGGTGATGAAGTCCCAGTTCTGCACAGTTGTCTCTGGCTGTGAAAGTTCACAAAGGACACCTGAGGACATCAGGCTCCTGGATACACTGGGACTGTCACTGCATCCTGCCTGCCTTGGCCCCAAGGGCCCAGTTAGGATGTTGGCACAGCCACTAATGTGAGCAGCAGAGGTGCAGATGCATATGAATATACATGTAAAAGCCAGATCTGTGACTCAGCTTTGAAAGGCAGAGGCAAATATTTGTTTAGCTTTACAAAGAAGGCCGTTATAAGATGTGTAGGTACCCTGTGGCCTCCCCCATGGTGCTTCGCTGTGGCCTAAGCCAAAAGGAGATCAGTTATGGTCTGGCCAAGGGACAGTCAAGAACTGTGTTGGACTGAACGTGTCTTTGTATCAGTGCCAACTTAAAGAGCAGCTAAAGGAGGCAACTGTTTGCATGATTTTCGAGAGCAGTGGAAATATGACCCACCTCTCTCTTGCTTCTTCCCAATGAAAAATACTCCCTGTACTAAGCACAGTGAATTCTGAGATTCTAAAATCAAGGCTTAGTCTCTTTGATTTAAATCAATTAGAGATTTATTAATATACAAATACAATTAATATACACCTTGAGATGAGGTAGTTTAGCTGTACTGGTTGTTTATGACTTCATGTTAAGGGCTTTTTCAGATGCTCTCCAGAGAAATTCTAGTTGAAGAAGAAGTTTTAAAAAGAATCAGAGTGTGTTCAGAAAGGAGACATTGCCTATAGACATTAGATATTGCCATTTGAAGAAAAATGGGTTCACCTTGCCACCAGTACAGGGCAAAATGAGGAACGAAGGAATATGAGAGGAAGTTGGTCAGCTGGTCAGGATGTTACAATTTTGGTGGAATTACATGTTTAGGGTCATTATTCAAGTGCAGGAAACTCACTGCCAGTGTCCCAGGAATGGATCTGTCTCCATCACAAGAATAAGGCTTTCAGAGACTCATGTACAAAAACTATCATCTTAATGTATTCATTTATAATGAAAAATATAACTCTCAAGCTGGCTACATGTATTATAGATGTTGGCTGAAAAACAAATTCTCTTGGTAGACAAATCTATTTGAGAAGCCAAATACTAATCAGAGATGTGTGTGTTAAGCATGGTAGTGTGTGTGTGTGTGTGTGTGTGTGTGTGCATGACAGAGGGAGAGAGAGAGAGAGAGAGAGAGAGAATTTGTTGGATAATGTTAATGGCTGGTGTCATTGAGCATTTGTGTCCGTCAGGGTCCAAACAGAAAAACAGAAACCACACAGATATTTTAACACAGAGAATTTGCTATAAGAAATTACACAACACAGGGAAGTAACCATCTTGTAAGGTTGAGGGAACCAAGGGGAGAGGGTGGTGTCATCTGAATTTAGAAGCCGGAAGAAGGGACCCTGCAGGCTTCTGTGTAGGGGGCACTGCCCAACTAAAACTGATACCTTTGCCAGGGTACAATGAGAAGAATTTGGGGAATACAGAAAAAAGTTGACCTGGAACAAACTATAGCTACCACCAGGGTTAAGGGCCATTGCTCAGATGACACAAAAGCAGCAAGCAAAAAAAAAACAAAAAACAAGAGCAAGTGTCTTCTACAGCCATCCAGGACCCTCTTCTGTCACCCCCTATGGGTTGACAAAGGAGAAAAGTTATTTGCAGAATCTGAGTTCCAACATCCCAGGGCAGAGTTTTGAAGGGTGAGCTGGAGCTGAGAGACAACAACGTAAAACCTGATGCACCAATCTCTAGGAATGTTCCTGCCACAAGGAACAGACACTCAAGCTCCTGGGGCAGAGCTTGAAACACATCACCCAGGTTGGTCTGTCTGAATTCTCCTTTTGTAAATTTTATTCAGATCACTTCCATCTTTCCTAATCATTTCTTTCTTCAGACAGAGGACAATATAATTCCTTATACCAAAGCTTTCTTTTTTCTCCTAGTGTTTGCATCCAGTATACCTGGACTGGATTTAGGGTATTCACAGACGATCTTTTGAGTCTTTCTCACTAAGATGACCTGCTAACTGTGTATTGGACACTGGTGGCTGTAGCTGGTTCCAGGTCAGCTTCTTTCTATATTCCCAGAATTAGCCTCATTGTACCCTGGCAAAGGTATCAGTTTTAGTTGGGCAGTGCCCCCTCCTCAGAAGCCTGAGTCTCAGCCCTGTAGGGTCCCTTCTTCCAGCTTCTAAATCCAGATAACACCAACCTCTTCCCTTGGTTCTCCTAGCCTTAGGACACAGTGACCTTCCCCAGGGCTAGCCTGCTCAGCCCTATTTTGCTCTTTGAGAAGCCAAGGTTGACTTCTGTAGATGGAAGTCAAACAAGCTTGATACAGATCATGAAGAAGCCTGAAGCAGAGGCAGCTCTGACACTCCGGAACCCAGTTTCCCAACGGGACCTTGCTATACTGGCCTCCTAGTCATTTGAGAAGGCAAATTGCGTTTACACAATGAGGGCAAGACAGGGTTTTCTTGAAGATCTTGCTTAGCTACAGCAGGATCTTGAAAGATCCAAGCAAATTCCTCAAAATGGGAGACTGATTTTCAGGAATTGCCTAATATGATTGTGAGAGCTGGCAAGTTTGAAACTCAAAGGGCAGGCCAGTAGGCTGGAAATTCCAAGAGTCGATATTGCAGTCTTGAGTTTAAAGGCAGTCTGGAGGCAGAATTGTTTCCTCTTCAGGGTCCTTCAGTCTGTTTTTTTAAGGCCTTCAGCTGATTGGATGAAGCCTGTCTACATTATAGCAGGTAATATAATTCATTCAAAGTCTACTGATTTAAATATTAATCACATCTAAAGGAATACATTTACAGCAACATCTAGACTGGTGTTAGATCAAACAACAGGGAACCACAAGCTAGTCAAGTTGACACAAAAAATTCACACTGTAAAAAGTAAATAAACATCCCAGGAGAGTTGAGAACATTTGATAATCATGAAGAATAATCCAATGATACTTGAGACACTGGAAGATAACTTTCTCATTCTGAAATATTCCAGAGAAGATGGGATAAGCCTTTTTGTATGAAGCTGCAGAGAACACCTCATTGTCCATATCCCCAGTTCCTCCAAGCTCAGCCTTCTTTAGGGTTCCATAGACCTCTCCACCCCAGTTAGACAGTTACTTCCATTGCTCATCAATCCTTCTCATGTGCTCCTCTCTCCTAGTCATTGTCTCCTTGCCTTAAAATTCCTCCTACTTTACTCTGTCTTCATGAAGTTTATCTAGGCTTATTCAGATAATACCACAAAGGGTTCTCTTGCTGTTATGGTACATGTCCGAGCTACTCAGTGCTTGGCATCACCTCTATGGCAGACACTGTTTGTTGTTATTTTCTTTTTTCTTTTTGTGGAGGCCAAAGCAACTCCATCTTGAATGCTAATCTTCCGTGTTGACTTCTGATTAACACCTGTCATGGGAAGGCCTCTAAAATTTCCAGTATATTTATTGTTCCTTAGGTAAGAGCACATACTTACTGTAAATCCTGTCCTTCGGTTAAAACAACCTTGATGTTATCATACCTCACTTGTCCTACACACCCAATCTGAATCACACATACCCCTTCCCTATGACATATAAGTTCCGGCTTTGGGGAGTAATGGCACAGGGATCCATCATCTCCTCTCACCACCACTTGAGACACAGACATGGCTTCTGTTCCTAAGTTCCTATTAAATGTTTCTTTCAGAGAAACTGCATATGTCGGCTCCCGTCTTCGACCTCTCAGCTTCCTTGGACTTTGGGGGTAGGTTTGCATAGACCTGCCCAGCATGGAACACCTTGTAACAGAGTCTTGATTTTGTTCTTCTGTCTTTCAGATAAAGTGAGTTCTAGTCACAGGAAATAAAATATGACTAGATTCATCTTTTGGCCAGAGATTATTTTGGGCATGGACTTGACATTATATGATAAAGAAGAGAATCTGCTGGGGAATTTTGGGAAGGACTCCTTATTCCCGAAAATGGACATACAGAAAGGAAATGTACTTTTTCTCTCTCTTCTTCCACTGAATATAGTCATGTTTACATACAAAATGGGACACTACAGCAAACCCTAGGACCGCAGAGCAGAAAGATGGAAATAACCTGGTCCTAGATGGCATTTGTGAGCCACCAAATTACCTAATTACCCAGTCTTCAAACCATTCAACTGTCTTCTATGTGAAATAATAAATTTTCTATTGTTTACACCTTTGAGGTGGTTCAACATTGTCTTTATTGTGTTATTATTAATACTCTACATATCTGTCTTATTTTTTCAACTAGATTAAACATCCTTGAAGGAAATAACAATACCATGATTATCTTTGTATACAGCCTGTTCTGCAACTCATACATAGTAAATACTCCATAAATGCCTGTCCTTGGTAGAATAAGTAAACGGAAAATATAAACCAAATTAATGGATTAAGTATGTGCTGTACTGGTTAGTTAAACACTGCCTGAGCTCAAATAAGGCAATTGTAAGGGAGCCGAAGGATTTAGAGAGCTGGAAATCCTCCATTTATTTGGTTGTCCCAAGATACTTCCTGAGGAGGCAGGGTACTTCCTCTACATGTCCGGTCCTTCTTCTGGGAGGCCTTTCCTGATTTCTCACAACAGAAACAATGCCACGTCCTAGACATTTTTCCAGTTAAATTGGGGCCAGCTGACTGGGTTCTGGCCAATGGGTGTGGGTGAGGCAAGCTATTCCTCAGCTTAGCCTTTGAAAACATTCAGTGAGATCATCCTACTCTTCCTCTCCTCCTTCACTTACTTTGGTGGCCATGTGTTCCACGTAGTGGTGCTATGATGGCAGAGTCTCTGTCAGCCTGGGTCCTTGAGTGACTGGGTGGAGAAGAACTCTCTGTTGACCCTTATAAAACATGTACTCATGGTGGCAGGCACCTGTAATCCCAGCTACTCGGGAGGCTGAGGCAGGAGAGTCGCTTGAACCCCGGAGGTGAATGTTGCAGTGAGCCGAGTTCGCGCCACAGCACTCCAGCCTGTGTGACAGAGCAAGAATGCATCTCAAAAAAAAAATGTACTCCAAGTTATTAACAAACTTTATTGTGTTAAGCCACTGTGCTTTCAGAATTAATTTATTACTACAGATAGTCTATGTACTGTCCCACTCGATAGACATCCTTAACTAGATATGTTCTTTCCCCTATGATCTCAGGGCACTAAAATGTCATCTTTGCAGTACTTTCCAAATTAAAATTTATATTTATCTATTGTATTCTTTTGTTAATGCTGTTCTCTTCTCACTAGATCATCTATACCATAATGAGATCCTTATTTTCTTACTACTGTACTTTTAATGCCTAACATAGTGCCAGCCATATGATAGATGGCAATAAATATCTGCTAATGAATGGACAGATAGAAGGATGAATAGATGGATGCATATCGACTTTAGCTGCAGACCCACCTGAGTTTGAATTCCATCTCCTTGACTTTCTAGCTGTTACTTTGTCCTTTCTAAGTCTCAGTTTCCTCATTAGTAAGATGAGGCTCATGATATCTATCTTACATGGTTGTTGTGAAGATTAAAAGAGACATTGCTGCAGCAAAACACTTTCTTCCTAGCACAGTGCCTGGCACCCACTCACTGTCAGATGTTGGCCATTATTACAGCTCAGGGATTGGAGAAAGGGGCAGAGCTAAAGAAAATTACTAGACAGAAAACATCAAGTCTGCATAAATTGTTTTGTATTTCCTGCTCGTGATTAAGCAATTAAAATAGGATTTGAGTCGTTAAACCTATTAAGAGGTTACAGATCACTAAAAACAATTTCTTTTTTTAATAATTGGCTGGGACAAATTATGCCTCCATTGAATTCAGCTCCAGATACTACAGGGTGTTGGTGTTAAGTTTGGGAGGCTTCTGCAATTTTGAAGATATTTCCTTAATTTCTTCGATTTTTCCAAAGATGAATTTGAAAAAATAAGGCCAGATTTCTATATAGAAACAGAGATAAACATCTTAAAGGAATAAAGCTGTATAAATTTATGAATAATCCTTATAAAACCTTGAGTCTGCCTTGAAAATTAATCACTGGATTCAGCAAATAATGGAGCTGCTCTGTCTTGCCTGCTTTCATGGTTTGCCACAGGCTGTTCCAGGACTCTGAAACTATTAAGGAGCAAAATGTTTCCACATGAGTAATGCTGATTTCAGACACTCCACCCGAACCACAAAGGGAGCAGATTTGGGGTTGGCATCCCAAATACATTTCTTTATTCTGAGCCTTAAACTAGCAGTAAAGAAAAAGCATTCTTGGATTCTAAATCAGAAGTCCACCGAACCGTGTCCCGTTGGTTCCTGTCTGCTGGTGTGACATGGGGCTCTCATCTTTCAGAGTCATTTGCCTGTCTGTCTGCATGCCTTCCTACAAATCCAGTCAAATGCTCATGCTCCATAACTGCATCCTTGGAGGGCCCCATTTAAGACAGACTTTGGCACATAATCATCCAGTTTTCATGCACCTAACTGGCATGTGTATCTCTGGAAAGGACACCTGTGTGATGAGCAATAACAGTACGACAGGATTTTAAGAAAAGCAGAGCCAGCTGCAGCCCATTTAACCCATTTCCCCACCCTATTATATGTGACTGAATAATAGCCCAGAAAAGAGAAGTAATATGCCCCAGGCAATGCAGCTAGTTAGTGGCAGCTTCAGAACCAAAGCATAAGTCTGCTGACTCTTAGTCCAGCAATCTTCATGCTTCATTATGGGTGACATATTGTGTATCTAGTACAATTAGATGTTGCTCTTCAGTAATTATGTACTGAAAGGAGATGAATTAATAGTTTTTGCTGGCTAGATTATCACTCTGGTTTCTAAGCTAAACTTAAATGCCACTACTCCTATTAAGACTTCCCTGATGAGGCAGAGTGACAAGTAGAGAAACAGGCTGAGTATGGAAAGACCTGGCGTTGGGTCTCAGCTGTTATAATTAGTGGTGTGACCTTGAGCCCTTTGCTTCTGCACACTGCCCAGAAGCATGGCTTTCAGAGTCCCCCAGAACCAGGCCCCCAGACGGGGAGTTCAAAAGGATTAAAGAGAGTTGAGCTGTTTTCATCTCTTTTTTCTTGTTTGCTCCTATCCTCTGGGAAAATGGATCTTAGCCCTCTGAAAAAGAGCAGACCTCTTGTATTAATCCTCCACATTGGGAAACTTTAGCTGGAAAAGGAGGGTATCTAGGAGAGGTGTGAAAGATGAGAAAAACACAGTTCTGTACCTCAGTTCCCAGAGATTCAGATGCACTATCCAGGGGCCAGTAGACTTTTCTGTAAAGGGCTGCGTAATAAATATTTTAGGCTCTGTGGACCATAGAATCTCTGTCTCATCTACTCAGTCTGCCACTGTAGCTTGAAAGCTGCCATGAACAATTCAGAAATGAATGAGCAGGGCTGTGTTCCAACAAAACTTTATTTATAAAAACAAATGGCAGCCCACTGGCCATAATCTGCAGACTGCTGGTCTATTCTAAGCCTGATCACTCCAGGATCTTCTTGACTGAATTATGATAGAGATTGTCAGGGAAGTCACTGTGGTTCCATAACTCAAGAAAAACTATCAGCACATGGAAAAATAGAATTTTTAAAAGGGCAATAAGTAGTGCTTCTAAACCAACTGTAGGAATCTGCATTTTTTTTTAAATTCCTATCTCTCTCCTTTTTGGTTTTGTCTGTATCTTCTATATCTGTCCATATTTTTATCATCTCCTCTATCTCCTCCTTTTCTCCCTCCTTTTCCTTTTTGATTATCATCATCACTACTCTCTGCCATATGTAGACCAAAAAACATGTGTATCAATTAAGGATTTGAATATTAGCAACAGAAATAATCACATGATGTCTTAGGCAGAAAAGTTTTGCATCAAAAAGTTACAAGGTGCTCACAGAATTGACTGGCAGCTGGAGGACCAGGCTTGGAAAAATGCAGGAAAAACTGTATACAGGATTCCACACAGGAAAATAATCAATTATTTTTCAGCAGGAACAGTTTGGCTATAATGTCACTGTTGGTGGAGTCAGACCTTGCATCCTCCTGGACACCCATAAACCACCATAACTAATTCTTAACTGACCCTTTGTTCTTTGTCATTTATTCCAAATTCTTGGGTAGGAGTTATCCAATTATCTGATTGGCTGATTCTAAACTACATGCCCATGCCGTCGCTACCACATGGTAGAAAGAAGGGGAAAACTCCAAACTTAAGTTCTACACTGGACAGCAGGACATTAACTCCCACTACTGTCACACAAAAGGAGAGATTCTCACCGTATGAAAAGTATGTAGATACTCCACAACAAACACAATGACAACAGCCAATCAGCACAGATGAGGCATTCAAAGCCAAAGTTGACCTCTGTGTGAAACATCCAATTAACATCTGAGGACTGACATACAAGGGGTTGATTCTAAATTGACCACAGTATTATTACTGTGTTCTGCCTATGGGTTCAGGCATGGGAGGGAGATATAAATGGTCAACCTAATCAAATTTACATTCCCTGGCTGTAGAAGGGTTTTCAATTCATAACACAAAGTTTAAGGCTACAGATTAATCACTGACATGGATTTATACCCTGATAGCTGCTGGGTGACCCACATCTGTTTCCTAAGTCCATGGGGAATTTAATAATAAATCAAAACTCCAGGGACAGACTCAACATCCTGGCAGTTATGCCCATGAAAATCTAATATTTTCCAATATGCAGTGGGAAATCTGCATACATCTGTCTTCAGCTATGAAACACACAGCAGCTGGGGGACAGCTGCTCAGCCTCGGGGAAATAGGGTCAATTGTCCTGTGACACTCACCCCGTCAAAATCTGGACCCTCTTTAAATGGCTGCAGTTCCTTGTATCAACCTACTTTAAGATGCATCACCTACCCTAGTCATTTTCACTAGAATTTCAGAAACCTCCCTTCTCCAATTTAGAAATGGCATCCATCAGTTTTATCCTGAAATGCATGATTCTACACTTGCTCCAGAAAAATCTCATTACTTTCACAGGAAGGTCCTCTGCTTTGATTGAAAATTATGCAAGGTTTTGATGAGTTCCAAGTCATTATTTTATGGTCTCACAATAGAAAACATAGCAGGGAAGGGAAAGAAGGGGGAGTGAGGGAACAGAGTCAATGTGTGCAATCCTGGATGTTCATCATGCTACAGCACTTTTGTCTTTTCTGTTACTCATGCTTGTGCATATTTTAGTTCACCTTTTATTTTTGACATCATTTTGTCTCTAAGAATTGTACTTATTAACTTTTACCATGACATATATATATATATATAGAGAGAGAGAGAGAGAGAAAGAGACAGGGTGTCAGCCTGTTTCCTAGGCTGGAACGCAGTTGTATGATCACGGTTCCCTGCAGCCTTGACCTCCCGGACTCAAGTGATCCTCCCACCTCGGCTTCCAGAGCAGCTGAGACTACAGGCATGTGCTACCATGCCTGGCTAATTTTTTCTTCTGGTAAAGGTGAAGTCTCACTATGTTGCCCAGGCTAGTCTCAAACTCCTGGGCTCAAGTGATCCTCCCACCTCGGCCTCCCAAAGTGCTGGGATTATAGGTGTGCCTCACACCCGGCCATGACTTTTACATTCTAATGAACCAGTCCAGGTAGTTGAGACATTTTCATGAATTGGAAATACAGTGCAGACAGGAAAAATAACGAGAAAAAAACCGCAATTTTAATAAGCACAAATAGTAACCTACTAATGCCATTAGCAGAACCACATCCTTACTGGAATGTGAGCAGAGGTCACCTGACCAACGCAAACTTTGGGTTCCCTTTGAAAGTAGAACACTTATTAATAATGTTCAGGAATCTGTGAGATAATAGTTAATCTTTCATTTCAAAAATTTCCAGCTGTACATCCATCAACGTATTTTCCTCTGAAATGAGATTAAACCACCTGCTAACCACTTGATTGACATGCGACAAACAGCGATCCAAAGACCACACTTTGAAAAGGACTCAGCCTTCATGTCAAATATCAAGAGATAAGTAGAACAGATGGTGTGGGGATGTTTGGAACCCTAGAATCACTGGCTTTTTAGTTGAAAGGAACTATAAGAATAATCTAGAACAATGTTGAAAATTGTGGGCTGTGTGACTCAGAGTCACTTACGATGAATGTGTGAAACCGAGTCAAGCAGAGGAGAAGGGTGACTATGAAATAGTAATAAAAAGAGTTTTAAGTGTCACTGGTTTTGTTATTCAAGAAATAGATTGAGGACAGACAATGCATTGGGACATTCATCATCCCACATGCCATGAGGACCAAGTGTCTGGCAATCTCTAAGACATTTCTTCCCAAAGAAATTATTTTTCCAGTTTGTTCTCTACAATTCTCATTCCTATAACCAGTTCTCCAAAAATATGGACTTTTCAACAGTTCTAGAATATTTAATGTATTTTCTAATTTCTTAGCAAAAACCCTTTATTAGAGGGCTCTTTTTGGTGACTAGGGTAAGTTTCTCTGAATCAAGGAAATCTGGTTTTACAGCAGTGAGGAAGGCTGGAAGCCAGGAGCTTATGGTCCAAGTTGGACAACTTTATTAAGGGGTAATGAGGCATCCTGGTCTGTGAAGTAGGCCAGGAGATGCCGCAAGTTTTTAGAGCCCTCAGTTCCTCCAGCAGAGCCAGGTAAACATATTTCTTACCATTGTAAACATGCCAGTGTTCGTGCCATGCCATTAACCAGTAAAAGGGACTTTGATTGTTTTTCTGGGCAAAAGACCTGCCTCCCTGCCTCGGCTCCTGGGCTTCCTTCACTCCACTCCTGGACCATCCTTGACAGAAAAGAAGAAGTTCGTCCTGTTCTGTAAGAGGGCTCCATCTGCACAAACACATATCTACCACACTTGCAGACACTCTGTTGTTACAGCATGAAGAACAGCAGCAAATGAGTCTTCTGGGATGCTTCAATAGGATTTATTTTTCCATCCTATTTATTTCCTCTCTGTGGATACCATTTGAGGCTTCTTTTTTTTCAGATCCAATTCCCCACCCCACCCCTTTACCTTTGCTCATTTTCTTTGAAGTTCTCTGAAGGCCACGTGCTCCTGAATTCTGGTTTTGTCACCATCACTTGAAAGTTGCTGATTTAGGGTGAAGAGTGGAAGAGCAGAGCAAAGGTGTGGGAGACAGAGAAAGGGAAGAGGAGCAAGGAGCAAGATGGAGACTTGTTTCATCACTTTTCTGTCGTATTTCCTGCCAAAGTATTAACCACACTTTGCTTTCCTGGCTCACTGGGCAGCCACTCAGTATACAGACCCCAAGGGGTCCCAGAGAAATGTCATTCTCCTCAAAATGTAATAGCCTTCAGCCCAGACAAAAGCCTGAGTCAGACAAATGATAGGCTGGTGAGAGAGACTTGGCTGGCTCTCAGAGCAGACTGGATCAAGGAGGAGGTGGAAATGTTACCTGGCAGGCAAGCTCTGAGTTTTTCCCCTTTCTCTAGGAGTGGGTCAGGTCACAGGCCTAGTCAATGTGTTAGGTTGCACAAAGTAGACTTTCAAAGGCCACTATTGGCATCACAAGTGCCCTGACATGCTGTTTGTCATTCTCCATGATGCACAGCCAACTGCCCTGTCTATTTCGATCAGTAAATCTGAGAGGACACCCTTTACAGCATATGCAGGAGTCCTCTCCAGCTCTCTTTGAGGTTGAAAATAGAAGTTGACCAAAACATAGTCCCCCCACTCCAGGGACTCAAGGTCAAGAGGAAGAGGTCACGACAAGAAACAGAATTACAGCCACATAAAAAGTTATGGTGAAGGTTTGAACTGCGTGCAGGAGAGCAGATGCAAAGCTGAAGATGCCAAACAGGTTTCCTCCCCTCTTAACAATTGTATTCATTTACTAGGGCTGCTGTAACAAAGTATGACAGACTGGGAATCTTAGACAGCAGACATTTATTTTCTCACAGTTTTGGAGGCTGGGAGCCCAGGATCAAGGTGTACAGGGTGTGTGTCTCCTTGGCTTGCAAATGGCCGTCACCTTGCTGAGTCTCTACATGGTTGTCCATGTGTGCACATATCTGGTGTCTCTCTGTGTCTCTAAATGTCTTCTTCTTATAAGGCTACCAGTTGGATTGGATTATGGCCCACCCTAACAGCCTCATTTTCACTTAATTAACTTACCTCTTAGTTCCTTCAGGCTGCTATAACAAACTGCCAAATACTGGATGGCTTAAACAACAAGTATTTATTTGTCACAGTTTTGGAGGCTGGACAGTCCAAGATCAAGGTACCATCAGATTCAGTATCTGACGAAGGCCTGCTTCCTGGTCTGTAGACAGCTGTCTTCTCTGTGCCTTCACATGGCGATAGGGGCTGGGGAGTTCTCTGAGGTCTCCTTTATAGGGGCACTAATCCCATTTATGAGGGCTTTGCCCTCATGACCTAATCACCTCCCAAGGGACCTCTTGCTAACACCATCAGCTTAGGGGTTTAGAGCTCAACTTATGAATTTGGAGGAAATACAAACATTCAGTCCATAAAGACCTTATCTCCAAATATAGTCATATGCTGAGGTGCTGGGGGTTAGGGCTTCAACATATAAATTAGGGTGGAAGGTTGGGACACAGTTCAGCCCATAACAATAGCTATGACACATAAAGATCCTGGATGCACCTCAGGCCTTAGCATCCCTGGCTCTACTATGTGCTGAGTCTGCCACAACCACCACTGCTCTGGGCTCAGGTCCTGCTGTCTCCCTGAGAATAATAGGCAGGCCTCTGAGGGGCATTGTTAAATGATGGGAAGTGGCCACCTTCCTCAGGACCTGATTGCAGATTTACCCATGCCATTAAATTATAGCCTTCTAAAGACACAATCAGTGCATAGAATGTTACTAGTGTTACACTAGCTGTCTCAAAGAGACCTTTCATGCAACTACTTCCTAATTTAAATGACATCACTGCCTGACTCTGTAAGGCTGGCCTTGAGCAAAATAATAGACCAAACAAAGTACAGTCATGTGTTGCTTAATGATGGGAATATGTTCTGAGAAATGCTTCGTGAGGTGATTTTGTTGTTATGCAAACACCTTAGAGTGTGCTCACACAAACCTAGATGGTATAGCCTACTACACACCTAGGCTGTATACTATAGCCTGTTGCTTCTAGGCTGCAAACCTGTAGCAGGTTACTGTAGTGAAGATCATAGGCAATTGTAACACAATGGTATTTATGTATCTAAACATATATAAACAGAGAAAAGGCAGAGTAAAAATTTGCTATAAAAAATTAAAAATGGTATGCCTGTGTATTAGTCTGTTAATAAGAACATACCCAAGACTGGGGGCAATTTATAAAAGAAAGAGGTTTAATTGGACTCACAGTTCCACCTGGCTGGGGAGGCCTCATAATCATGGTGGAAGGCAAGGAGAAGCAAGACATGTCTTACATGGATGGTAGCAAACAGAGGGCTTAGGCAGAGAAACTTCCATTTTTAAAACTGTCAGATTGCTTGAGACTCATTCACTATCACAAGATGGCATGGGGAAAATCTGCCTCCATGATTCAATTACCTCCCACTGGGTCCCTTCCACAACATGTGGGAATCCAAGATAAGATTTGGGTGGGAACACAGCCAAGCCATATCATTCCATCCCAGCCCCTCCCAAATCTTATGTCCTCACATTTCAAAACCAATCATGCCTTGCCAACAGTCCCCCAAAGTCTTAACTCATTTCAGCATTAACTCAAAAATCCACAGTCCAAAGTCTCATCCAAGACAAGGCAAGTCCCTTCTGCTTATGAGCCTGTGAAATCAAAAGCAAGTTAGTTACTTCCTAGATACAATGTGAGTACAGATATTGGGTAAATATAGCCATTCCAAATGGGAGAAATAGGCTAAAACAACAAGGTTACAGGCCCCATGCAAGTCCAAAATCTAGCGGGGCAGTCAAATCTTAAATCTCCAAAACGATCTCTTTTGACTCCATGTCTCACATCCAGGTCATGCTGATGCAAGAGATGGGTTCCCATGGTACTGGGCAGCTTGGCCCCTGTGGCTTTGCAGGGTACAGCCTCCTTCACAGCTGCTTTCATGGGCTGCGCCATGATCTCAACCGGCTAATGCCGGGAGTTCAGGATGACAGCTTTCTGCCTCTAGTTGGCCCTTGGCTTCCCCAGGAAAATTGAAAGTGGAAGCTGGTTCTGGGCAGACCAATGCTCCCAACCCAGAAGGGTTGGGGGTTGTTAGAAAGCCCTTCACTAGACAGCCTCACACCTGGGTCTTAAGTCCGGCTGCCATGCTAATCGTTTTTAACCAGCCAACAGGTGCCCAGTATTTTCCTCCAATTCTAAGGAAGGATAGGATAGACTAGCAAGTGAAAGGGGTCCAATATTACTCACCACTTTGAAGAATCCCCGTACAGGCTGCCAGATGTTATAGGATGGTCTTTGTTCTTAGAGCTCCCAAAATGTGGTGGGCCACTCCCAAGATGGGGGTGGGCCGCTCCCAAGATGGCAGCAAGCCTTTCGTTCTCTGACCTGGGGTTCTTGGCCTCACAGATTCCAAGGAATGGAACCTTGGGCTGTGCAGTGAGTGTTATAGCTCTATTAGAAGCCATAGGTCATGGAAGAGAACCATGGAACCCAGCGACTAGTGTTCAGCTCAATTAGGATGACCCTGGACACTTAGCTGTGCAGGAACAATGGCAAGCCTTTAGCCTGATCAGGAGCAGCAATGGGTGCCTCACTGGATCAGGAGTGCAGCAGACACTCTGCCTGATCTGGAGCGGTGGAAGTCAACTGCAGGTCTGGGACAGTGGCAAACAGCAGTAGTGGATGGCAAGCAAAAGCTCAGCTCAAACTGTAAAAAACACAGACCAGAAGAGTGTGCAGTTGCAAGATTTAATAGAATAAAAACAGAGCTCCCATACAATGGGAGGGGACCCAAAGAGAGTTGCCTAGTCTTTTCTCTTAAGGCCTTCAACTGATTAGATGAGGCCATCTACATTGTGGTGTGTAAAATCATTTATTCCAAGTCTACTGATTTAAATGTTAATCACATTGAGGATTTAAATGTAAGACTCCAAATTGTGAAAAACTTAGGATGTACCCTTCTTGAATTGGTCTTGGCAAAGAATTTTTGGATAAGTCTCCAAAAGCAATTGCAAAAAAAATAAAAACTGACAAGTAGAACCTGATTAAACTAAAGAACTTCTGCACAGCAAAAGAAACTATCAACAGAGTAAACAGACAACCTATGGACTGGGAAAAAATATTCACAGACTGCACCCAACGAAGGACTAATATCTAGAATCTGTAAGGAATTTAAGCAAATCAACCAGCAAAAAACAGATAACCCCATTTAAAAATGGACAAAGGACATGAACAGACACTTCTCAAAAGAAGACATACAAGCAGCCAACAAACATGAAAAAATGTTTATTACAAATTGTAAGAAAAATGCAAATCAAAACCACAATAACATACCATCCCACACCAGTCAGATTGGCTATTAAAAAGTCAAAAAACAGGTCATGCATGGTGGCTCACATCTGTAATCCCAGCACTTTGGTAGGCTGAGGCAGGCAGATGACCTGAGGTCAAGAGTTTGAAACCAGCTTTAACCAACAAGGTGAAACCCCATCTCTACTAAAAATACAAAAATTAGCTGGGCACCATGGTATCTGCCTGTAATCCCAGCTACTAGGGAGACTGAGGCAGGAGAATCGCTTGAAACCGGGAGGCAGAGGTTGCAGTTACCCAAAGTCAAACCATTGCACCCCAGCCTGGGCAAAAAGAGGGAAACTCCACCAAAAGTCAAAAAACAACAGATGCTGGTGAGGATGCAGAGAAAAAGAAACACTTATACACTGTCAGTGGGAATGCAAATAGTTCAAACACTGTGGAAAGCAGTTTGGAGATTTCTCAGAGAACTTAAAACAGAGCTACCATTTGACCTAGCAATCCCATTACTGAGTATGGAAAACAGATCATTATACCAAAAAGACACGTGGACTCATATGTTCATTGTTGTGCTGTTCACAATGGCAAAGACATGGAATCAACCAAGGTGCCCATCAGTGATGGACTGAATAAAAAAAAGTGATACATATACACCATGGAATACCATGCAGCCATAAGAAAAGAATGAAATCATATCCTTTGCAGCAGTGTGAGTGGAACTGGAGGCCATAATTCTAAGCAAATTAATGCAAGAACAGAATACCAAATACTACATGTTCTCATTAAAAAGTAGGAGCTAAACATTGAGCACACATGGACATAAACATGGGAACAATAGACACTACAGACTACTAGATGGGGAGGGAGGAGCCCATGGCTTGAAAAACTACCTATTGGGTACTATGCTCACTACCTGGGTGCAATATACTCATATAACAAACTTGCATATATACCTCCTGTATCTGAAATAAAAGTTGAAATTTTAAAAAAATAATAATTAAATAAATGTTAATCACATCTAAAAAATACCTTCACAGCAACATCAGACTACTGTTTGTCTAAACATCTGGGCACCATAGCCTAGCCAAGTTGACACATAAAATTGACCATCACACCTGCTTAAATGCCTCCAGAAGCTTCTCCCTTCTAAGCACATGTTCCGTGACCTGTTGATTGCTTGCATTTCAGCCTCAGCATGAAGTGCTTCCACCTCATCTTCCACTCCAGTAAGGCTGACCCACCAGCAACTTCCCTTTTTATAGCATTCGTTTATTCAACCAGTTTAATGAACAAATACTTGCTGAGCTCCTCCAAGGTACCAGGCACTCTCTAGGCTAGGCACTGGAGACAACAAAGTTGACAAAGGCACACACTCCTTTTCTCAGAGCACTTACATCTGTCAGTACTGCTGCACTCACCACATCCACAGAAATGGCTGCATCTACATATTTCTCTCACCAGGCAAATCCTATGCGTCTGTTTGTATCCTCCACTGCACAGACAAGCATGCATGTATATCTACAGTGTATAATTTTTGAAGGTCACAAAACTAATCTGCAAAATCTCAGTTTCTTAATTCATTCCAATCCTAAACTAAATTTGTATTTTGAGCTGTTGTTACCCTTGGAACTGGGAACAATAGTGCCGATAGATGACATTTTTGGCAATTGACTAATAATTCAATCACTTTGAAAATGAAATTTTTCAGTTTCAGGAGGCTACCTTTTCCCATTCTTTTTCCCAGTGTGACAACTAAGTTCTTGGGCGAATGTTTATACCTGAAGGTTATAGCTAAGGTATGCCCTTAGAGGGGGGTGTAGAAAACTCAGGTGTTCTTCTGTGCCCCTCTGGGCCTAGGAGGGTCTCAGGGACTCTGCTGGGCCTTAGCTGCCTGCACACCTGGAAGCCATGTTTATTTTCTGCTGCAGGTTCTTTTCTTTTAATTTGCTGCTTCCTGTGCTTCACCCTAGGAGTGAAACACGTTTTCTCTGCTTTCAGAAGGAGCAAGGGAAACAAGGTTGAATGTGGAAGTTTGAGACAGCAGTACAGTTCTAGGGATGTTTGGCAAGGCTGATGGGGAGTCCTCTCATCAAAGTCATTCATCTCAGAAATGGGCCTGCCTGGTATCCCTTCCACACTCAGCCATAGTTGAGGAGCAGCCTGTGGAGAGGGTAGTCTCTGCAGGAACCCAGTGATGAATTTCTAAGCACAGCAGCAGGGGCTGTTGGCCACTTATGAGATAAATAACAATATCCAAAATATTTTCAAAGCATTGCATCATCCAAATTGAGAGGTCAGTATTTTTTGGGAAAGCCATTTATAGCTAAGGCATGGTAACTAGATGGAAATAGAGTACATTTGGTTGCTAGAAATTCTTCATTGGTTCATTTGGTCAGTCATTCCCATTTTCCAGGCTCCAGCTGACTTTATCCCTACACTCAAGAAGTTTACACTTTAATGGGGAGACAGATATCCATTCTTAGCAAATGTATAATTACAAATATATTTATATATGTACATACATGCATATACATATGCATATACATTTTTAAGATAATTGAGGCAGTGTATTAATCCCTTTCTAAATATTCTCATATTGAATTATTTAATATAGTGGATTTCTGTAACTGTAACTAAGAGGCTTGGAAATGATGACAACAAATGTTCCTGTAGCTGTGGAAGTTATTTAAAATGCATCTAATGCAGAGTCCAGGTACTGGCTTTCTTGTGATGCCCACCTGTAAGGTTCTGGTAAAAGGCTGAGTCCCATGATAGCTCAATAAAGGTGAAAATCAGCATCGAATAAGGAAGGGCAAAGGGTAGGCTACATCTATGAAAGGGAGTGTCCATCTGCACCCATATCACCTGTGAGAAGAGGGAGTTTTGCTATGCAGGGAGCTAATGGTTATTTGCAAATTGCCTTTCTTAAAGAGACTCCTTTCGACATTTGAATGTCAGAATTACCGCCCTAAAATGTAGTCTTGGTGTTAGTTGAAACTTTGGCTTACAAGAGGCTTGTTGAAGAAAAGAGTCAAACTCTGAAAAAATATTTGAAAAGATTTATTCTGAGCCAAATATGAGTGACCAATGGCCTGTGACACAGTCCTCAGGAAATCTTAAGAACATGAGCCCAAAGTGGTCAGGCACAGCCTAGTTTTATACATCTTAGGGAGACATGAGACATCAATCAAATAAACATAAGATTTATATTGGTTTGATCTAGAAGGGTGGGACAACTTAAGTGGAATGAGAGGCTTCCAGGTCATTCCAGGTAGATTAAAATATTTCTGATTGGCAATTAGTTGAAAGAGTTATTATCAATAGAAAGGAATGTCTGGGTTACAAAAAGGGTTGTGGAGATGAAGGTTTTGTCATGCAGATGAAGCTTCCAAGTACCAAGCTTCAGGAAGAATAGATTGTAAATGTTTCTTATCAGACTTAAGATTTGTGTTGAAGTTAAAGCTGATCAGCTTTTCCTGATTTCCGAAAGGGAAGAGGCCATTCCAACCCTCTTGGAACATGGCATTCCAACCCCCTATTCCCATGATGGCCTGAACAAGTTTTTCAGGTTAATTTTGGAACGCCCCTGGCTGAGAGGAGGGCCCATTCAAATGGTTGTGTGAGCCTTAGAATTTTATTTGGTTTACAGGCTGGAAACCTGGGCTTGGTCTGACCACACCACTGTGAAAAAAGTGGTAGCTGATTGGTTGGCTTGAACTTCTCTGACAGTGTTTTGGCAAAATGGGTCTGTCATGAATTGCACAAACTCAATATCTGTCTGTTTCTACTTATTAAGGTAATGAACATTCCCCAAGTCACTATGAACCAATATTTTTTTTTAATTTTCCCTAAGCACATCCTGTGGTCAGGACTAATATTTGAATAATAGGTTTTTTATTTGTCTTATTCCTTTTCCTGGAGTTTCATGGGTAGAGATCTGCCTTCTTCATCTCTCAGCACCTAGCTCAGTGACTAAACAGATTATTGGCCCATTGTCCACCACCACCCATGACGATCAGAGAAAACCAAAAACCTGAGCTCCCCACAACTTTATGTCAGAGATGCTCTTATCTAAGTCCCCTTTGTCCCAAGCCTTGTAATCAGGGGAGGCAGTCATTGCAATTTGTGAAGGAAGACTCTATACAAATGGGACTTCTGGCACCCTAATTACAGCCATAAAGTCAGTTCCCAAATAGGATTCACAGCTGCTCCCTCTGACTTGACCACAGGCCACATGGCAACTGGCTAGCCCCGTAGTGCAGCCAAGCCACTCTCAGCAGCTCATCAGTGAATCTTATTCCCCTGGTATTATAGGAACATCTGCAAGATTCATTTTGTCCTGCAGAGTAAGGAAAAGAAAAATGCCACATACTGACTTGCTTGTTAGAAATAAAAGACTTTCCATTGAGCTGAGCCATTTGCTTCTGAATAGCAATGTAAATAAAGTCATTCTGCAGCTGGATCTCCTGCAGCCTAAGAGGCCCAGGATGGAGACAGGGCTGTCTGGGGCAAGTGTCATCTTGGCAGATGGGAGAATGTAAGGGCAAGCATGCTGAGCAGTTGTTGTCTGTTCGAAATCTCTAAACATGAGAAGGTGGGAGAGAGATGGATTATGAAGAAGTTCTAGGCTGAAAGCATTGCACAACTCTGAAATAGGTATTTAATACCAAGTATGAAAGGAAAATAAAAACTTGGGACCCCAATTCACTCTGCCAAAAGAAAAAAATTAAGGTGAAAGCTGAGTCATGCAAGAAGCTACCTTTCCTTTTGTTCCTAAGCAGACAGTTACAGATAAAAGGCTAACTATCTCCACAGGTAGGTACTGTATATTCACCTTATCTCAGGTAAATTGCCAGTTTACTGAGCTCCAGACAAATATATAATTGACTATTCCCCTACCTGCTCCTTTTCTCTTGCAACATGTGGATTCAGTAATGTGACCACACCTTCCCTTCCAGCCTGCTTTTTCTCCTTTAAATATTGAAGCCCTCAAAATCATATTTGGAGAAAGGCACAGACATGTCTCCCAAGGGCACTTCCTTAACCTTGGCAAAATAAATTTCTAAATTGATTGAGACCTGTCTCAGATACATCTTGATTTACAAATAGGCAACCAATGGAAGGGATTCTGAGTGGAGGTGGTCCTGACCTTTGACAGACCTCCTATTGGTGCTTGGTACCAGCTTGAGCTCTTTTTATTGCTCAAACCAACAGGATAATTTGCCAAGGTCCAGGGATTCCCCCTCCAGAAAAATCTCTAATCTCCCAAAATTTGGTTGAGATCTAAGGTTTACCTTGCTGTACAATTCCTTTTCTGGAGTTTTACTTCCAACAAGGAAGGCCAGATTTCCTGCTTCCTTTATGATGGAGAGTAGGCAATTCTTTTCTGCAGTTTCAGTTCACTTCTGTAAACCACGAAGTATTTGAGGATAGGTCTCAATTGATTTAGAAGGTTCTTTTGCCAAGGTTATGGACACATACCTGGAAGACAGATCTGTTCCTTTCTCCAAAGATGATTTTGAGGGCTTCAGTATTTAAAGGGGGAAGGCAGATACTGGGGAAACAAAAAGAAATTTTGAAAAGATGTGGGTAGATAAGAAGCAAGCAGTTGCATTCTTTTGAGTCTTTGATCAGCCTTTCACATTTGAGGCGGTTAGAGGAATCATCACTTATGCATTCATCTAGCTCAGTGAATCTGCATTTTTATGTAAGATAAAATAAACATAAGACAGAGGAAGCAATCAGATATGCATTTATCTCAGATTAGCAGAGGGAGGACTTTGAGTCCTGTCCTTTGTCACATACTTGTGATAAGCTTTCAGTTTACATTGTCAGGGTGAAATTCAAGAGTTGTTTTAGGGTAAAAATCTTGGGGCCCACAAGGAATTTCCTAGGGGGCAAATTATGGGGATTGTAACTTTTTAAAAAAAGTCTTTGTAGCTATCTTTTTTAGAAATGAAATGAGAGGCAAGTTTGCCTGATGCCATTCTCAGCTTGGCTTTTCCCTTTGGCTTAGTGATTCTGGGGTCCCTAGATTTATTTTCCTTTCACACTTCCAATAGGGAAGGCAAGTTTGAGTTTTTGTTTGCTTCTAACATGGTAGAGAACAGTCTTAAATTTAAAACTGCCTGTCTAAATACAATTGGTCTCCTTACACATAGTATGAAAACTGTAAAAAAAAAAAAAAAAGAAAAAGAAAACTGTAATAGTCATCATTTAAAGTTATTTGGTAGATTACCATATTTGGTAGAATATGGTAGATTTCTATAATTTTATGTTTGACTTGGCATCTATTTTTAATCTCTCTCTAGCACACCAGACTCTCTTTGTACTTTGAGAAGTAAATTTCTCAATCTGATTTTCACCTCAGAGTTGTTCCTTTAGTAGGCAAATTTAGTGCTATCTCGCTGACAATTGCCTAGGGTAATGAAAAAGATTATCAAGAAATTGGAAGCCTATAAGACGTAAAAAAAAAGTGGTGTTATGAATCTGTAAGATCTACTCCATATCTACATGTCTAACATGTCTATGTGTTTATGTGTCATGTAGGTAATGTTTCACTACCAAAACTATATAAAAGAGATCTGATTAACTGGCTTAAAGAAAAAAATCACTTAAATGAAATACTGTACCAGAAAAATAGAAAGTTTAAACTCAAATGCTTTCTGAAGTTCATATCACTTAAGAAAATCCTTAATAAATAAGTTGGTTTAAAAATTATTGGTAAAGGCTGAGTGTGGTGGCTCACACCTGTAATCCCAGCACTTGGGGAGACTGAGGTGGGTGGATCACCTGAGGTGAGGAATTTGAGACCAGCCTGACCAACATGGTGAAAACCTATCTCTACTAAAAATGCAAAATTAGCTGGGCATGGTGGCACATGCCTGTAATCCCAGCTACTGGGAGGCTGATACAGAAGAATTGCTTGAACCTGGGAGGCAGAGGTTGAAGTGAGCCGAGATTATGCCATTGCACTCCAGCCTGGGCAACAAGAGTGAAACTCCACATCAAAAAGAAAAAAAAAAGAAAATATATATATATATATGTAAAATAAAACTAGAAATGTTTTCAGAATTGTCAACATGCATTATTGTTTAGTTTTATTGGTCAAGCCATTTGATATTTATCTCTGCTAGATACTATAAGCTTCAAAATTTGGCATGAGAGTTATAAAGCTTGCAGCCCAAAAGAGAATCATGTTTGTGTAATTTTTTAACAAATAAGACACTTAATATTGTTGGTTTAATGAAAATAGCTAAATCCTGAGTTATTGAACAAAAACACTCATTTGGTTAACCTTAAGTTTCTTATTAGGTTAACATCTGAAATTCACAGGCTACAAAAATGATTAACAGAGAAATAACTTTAAATAATTACTACCACAGTTTTCATAGGTAATTTAGGTAAACTATTTTTTAAATTAATTAATTAGGTAAATATAAAGAAATAAATGCTTGTAAAAGGAAAATATCTTGAGCCCCAACGTCACTAAGCTAAAGGGAAAATTCAAGCTGGGAAGTGCTCAGGGCAAATCTGCCTCCCATTCTATTCAAAGTCATCCATCTTCTCACTGAGACAGATGTACATTCTGATTGCCTTCTTTGGAAAGACTTATCAGAAACTCATAAGAATGTAACCATTTGTCTCTCACCTATCTGTGACCTGCAAGCCCCCCTCCCTGCTTCAAGTTGTCTGGACAGAACCAATGTACTTCTTACACATATTAGCTGATGTCTCACATCTCCCTAAAATGTATAAAACCAAGTGGTGCCCTGACCACCTTGGGCACATGTCATCAGGACTTCCTGAGCCTGCGTCATGGGCACATCCTCAATCTTGGCAAAACGAATGTTCTAAATTAACTGAGACCAGTCTCAAATTTGGGGGCTTCACATTTTGGTAACCACTAACGGGTTCTGAGTGGAGATGCCCCTCACCTTTGACAAATCTCGTATTGGTGCTTGGTACCAGCATGAGCTAACTTCATGGCAAAAACCAACAGGATGATTTGCTGAGGTCTAAGAACACCGCCTCCAGAGAATTCCTAATTTCCCAAAATTTAGTCAAGATCTAAAGCTTATTTTGCTGTAAAAACTCCTTCTTTTTTTTTTTTTTTTTTTAATTTTAGTTGCTTCCAACACAAGGAAGGCAAGTTTTTCCTGCTTCCATGATGATGGAAGGTAGGTAACTGCTTTATGGAGTTTGAGTTCACTTCCAACAGGGAACATGAGGGTTTTTTTTTTTCCTGCTTCTAGGATGGTAGAGAGCAGTCTTCAGCCTGAGACCCATCCCTAGGTAAGTAATTGAATTGGGATTTGTCTTGGCTAAAGTTAGATTAACAGCCAGATGGTCTTAATTTCTCCTTACCATTAGAGCACTCAGTGATCTTACCATTGGAGTTTCTTTGTTGTTTGTTGTTTAAGGGTCCTAATTCTACTTTGAAGATGCATTCTAAATAGTCTTCTCCATTGTCTTTTCTCCCAAATTTAATCTTAATTTGGTTTGTCAGTGTGCATTTTCATGAGGAGCTGAACTGTTGTTTTCACATGTTAATAAGAGACTGAGCTTTCTCAGCTCCGAAGAGGAAGGGCATTTGTTCCTCCCAGCCAAAAGGTGTCTCTGGGTGACTGGGGGCCCCATCAGAGTGTCTAGGGCATTGATCCCCCATGCCATGACATGTAGTGGCCCTTCTGGGAAACCCCCAACAAAAATTAATTTTTAAAATGGCTCATCCAGGAAATACATATAAGGGCTGATCACCCAGCATTTTTAGCCCTCTCTGAGGTCATAGACCTCTGGAGAAAGAAACTGAGAGAAAGAAACTCTAGAGAGAGAAATGTAAGAGGGTGGACATGACTTAGTGGTGACACATTGTGGAGTCCTGATCAAAAGCAGCATATATCAATCCACCACACAAAAACCTTAGTCAAGAGCTCGGTTCTTCCTTTTAAGAAAAAAAAAAAGCAGGAAACAAATAATCTAAGAATGAGAAAACAAGGAAAATGACCCCCTTTCAAGGACTCCATGGGTTTCATGGCACATCTACTTGCCAAAGTTTATGTAAAATGAAAATAATATGGTCTTTGTGAACAATTACCTTGAGGAAAAAGAGCCCGAAGGTCAACCTGCAAACTATAGAGTTCCTAAGTCCTCTTTTTCTCTATTTTTTTCTTTTCTGCCTGCTCTAAATATGCTGTTATTTTTCTATTAAGACAAAAACCACTGTTTAGATCCAACAAGTCCTTTTTGCAAGCCAATGATTTCATGTTTATCTCATGGCTAAAAGTTCTGAAGTAAAAGCTATAAGATCTTTGTGTGTGTGTGTGCGTGTGTATGTGTGTGTGAACATATTTAAAAGGCCTTTATAATTTCTATAATTTTATGTTTAATTGGCAATTAAAAATATTTTAATTTCCCTCCAGCATACCAAACTTTTTCTCTCTGCATATAATGTAAATTTTGCTCTTTGACTTTCACCTGAGTTGCTTTCTTTAATATGCAAATTTAAGGCTATTTACCTGACAACAGCTCAGGGTTGTAAAACAGGTTATCAGGAATCTGAAAGTCTAAGATAGGGAAAATAAGGTTTTTGTGAAACTATAAAATGTACTTCTATCAGCATGCCTAATGCATCTATGTATTTATGTGTTGGGTACACAATATTTTACTACTAAAAATATATAAAAGATCCCTAATTAATTGGCTTAAAAGTAAAATCAAAGTGCTAAAATTAGATATGAAAAAGGAAAAGACTAGTCAAATGTTTTTTCAAGTTTATGTAACTTAACTAAAATCTTTAGTAAATAAGCTAGCTTTAAAATTGTTGGCAAAATAATATTAAAAATGTCTTAAGAATTGCCTGCATACATTGTTTGCATTTATTAATCAAGCAAGTTCATACTTATCCCTGCCAAATACTATAAGGTGTCAAAATTTGGCACAGAGTTTACAAACCTATAAACCTAGCCCAAGACAGAATGATCTTTGCTTGTGTAATCTTTAATGAATAAGACATTGATATTGGTTTAATGATAATAGCTACATCTTGAATTGTTAGTAAAATTACCATAACTTCTAATCTTCTGTCTTTACACAGCCTAGTCCATGGGCAGTAAGGAGGTTTGTTATGGGACAGGACTCTTATCATCTTTGTTTCAAAGCTAAAGTATAAGCTAAGTTCCTCCCAAAGTCTAGTAATTAACAAGGACAGCTTAGAGGTTAGAAGAAAGATGGAGTCAGTTAGGTTATATCTTTTTCACTGTCTCAGCCATAATTTTGCAATGGCAGTTTCATAACTTTAAATCTTGACTATTGTAGTTTTCATGAATAATCTAGGGAAATAATTAAAATAATTAGGGAAATGTAATGGGATAAATACTTGTAGACAGACTCAGCATAATTTAGACTCTAAAGTTATATTAAATTAAATAATAGATATTTCATTATTTGGGTATATTCCAATAAATATATATTGTAGGAAAACTTTTTTTTTTTGAGACAGAGTCTTGCTGTGTTGCCCAGGCTGCAGTGCACTGACATGATCTCAGCTCACTGCAACCTCTGCCTCCCAGGCTCAAGTGATTCTCCTCCCTCAGCCTCCTGAGTAGCTGGGATTACAGGTGCATGCCACCATGCCCAGCTAATTTTTGTATTTTTAATAGAGATGGGGTTTCACCATGTTGGTCAGGCTGGTCTTGAACTCCTGACCCCATGATCCACCCACCTTGGCCTCCCAAAGTGCTGAGATTACAGGCGTGAGCCACCACGCCTGGCCAGAAAACATTCTTACTGAAAAAAAAGGGAGAGTGTTCTTTTTCAAAAAAGGTGAATAAGTTTTATCTCATTCAAAGCTTATTTAAAAGTTATGTATAAAACAAGGTAAAAGGTACCAGGAAATAAGACAGATGTAAATAAAGTTATAAAAATAAAGATTTTTTTTTGTGGTAAGAAAGCTGAAAGAGAAATAATTGTATATGAGAAAGAAGCTTGTATGGTAAATTTAGTCCTAAAATAAAATGACTGGTTGTTAAAGAAAGAAGGATATTCAGGACAAACCAGAAAGTCCAGGCATGTCATGAACAGTTGGTTTAAGTAATAATAAGAGAATTTATTTGAAAAAAAAAACTTTCATATGATCAGGTTGTCATATTATTATTAAGTTTTGGTTTGCTTATGAATAAAAACTGAGATTAAAAAATTTTTGGATTAAGGTTATTACATCCATGTTATCTTCCTGTATGTGTTTTTAAAGTCTTGTGACATTTAGGGCTTTGAATCCTCGGTCTTAAAAGGACACCAAGTCTTGCTAAATCTTAAACACTGACAGCAATTAAAGCCTCATTATTAAGCCCCATAGAAGGTGTCAATCAAAATAAACTGCATTTCTGAGACACAGGGCCAGAAATTAAGGCTATTCAACTCCTCAAGGCCCAGGGACTAAAATGTAAGATGCAGGCACATGAGATGGTAAGGGTGAGTTTTGAAAGATAAAATTAAGTTCAGTTTCTCTATAAAGTAATCATTAATGTCAAAGGGGCACTGATGCAAGATCAGCATATGGGCCCCTCTGTCAGATTTTCTTGAAGCATTAACCAACTCCTTAATAAAGGTTGTAAGGGTTATAAAAGGCTTATGGAAGCTATATCTGATGGTCAAAATTACAATTTTATAGATTGTTTATAAAATTTTGGAAAACAAATTTAATTGGCTTCATGTTGTTTTTATTAGGGCTATTGCTTGGAAAATTAAGTCTCCTCTCTCAAAGAATAAAGGTTTTGCCTTTTTTAAAAAAATCCTTGCATTATCACTTTGGTTAAATGAAAGACTTATTTTGCAATGACCTGTGATCCTATTTTGTGATATCAAGTGTTTTAAACCTTTGATATTTGACAAACTTTCCAAAGTCAAGTTATAAATTATGTTTTCTTCTGACCTAATTAATTCTTTAAGATATTAGTTTCCCTAACGTCCAAAAATGACATAATTTGGCTTATTTGCAACAAAAAAATTATCCAGGAGGTATTGTCAAATATGAAATGGTGTTTGGTTTTCTTTGGACTGTATTTGTATAAATATGTTACTGGTATGTGTTCCACAATTATGGGAAACGCCTACAATTCTGATATAACAGTGTACATTATCAGTAATAATTATAATTGTTATGTTAAATTATTGTGTGCCACAGAGGTAACAAATTTCCTTTTCAGTTTTGTCTTTGACTATGACTGCCCTAGAGCTTTTTGTCATCCATAGACAAGCCTTGTTTTGGTCCTCTTTAGAAGGTGGTTCTATAATCAGCTATGGAACTCTAACAGGTGTTCTTAAATGCAGGTTTCTGATAACTTTGGAGATTGTGACATTATAATAGAGGGAAAAAAACTTTCAGGACTCTCATGGAGAGCTGAAACGCTCATGAACATCAAGCAGAACAAGAGTTAATGGAGTAAACTGAACTGATAGAAAACTAAAGCAATCATTTTAACTTTTGCTTTAATCGTTGCTAATCCTTTGTGGGGTTTTTTTAGTCTTGAAACTTTTGTTTTGCGCTATTGACAGCTTTTAACAATTTAGTGTAATCCTGTGAACAAAATTTGGAGCATATTTGTTTCTGTCTACCTGATTTCCCCAGAATTTGGAAACTATTGGTGAGTATTCTTAACTATGGCAATATAGTTATTTGCATAAGTTCAATAAGAATCTAGGCAGGGTGCAGTGGCTCACACCTGTAATCCCAGCACTTTGGGAGGCCGAGGTGGGAGGCTGAGGTCAGAAGATCGAAACCATCCTAGCTAACATGGTGAAACCCCATCTCTACTAAAAATACAAAAACAAAATTAGCTGGGCGTGGTGGTGGGCACCTGTAGTCCCAGCTACTCGGGAGGTTGAGGCAGGAGAATGGTGTGAACCCAGGGGGCAGAGCTTGCAGTGAGCTGAGATTGTGCCACTGCACTCCAGCCTGGGTGACAGAGTGAGACTCCATCTCAAAAAAAAAAAAAAAGTATCTGTTTTCATTTGTAACTGGAAACAATTAGAGAAACTGGTTATTTTACCAAGGCTTTGACTGGAATGGTGTGCTTTCCTTTAAGGAATCAAACTTGACTTATGAAGCCAATAAAGCCGTTGGAAATAATGGCCTTATGTTTTGTGTACACAATCCCTGTACAGGGTTTCTGACCTGTGGTAAGTTAAAGAATGTCATTTTCTGACAGGCCCAGAAGCCAGGTTTATCTTGGAACTGCAAGAGAAGAGGAAACTCACATTAAATAAACATAGTTATTTAATGGCACAGATCCATGGCTGGGCTGAGCTTTAAAAAAGTCTTATCTGGGTCACATCTGTAATCCCAGCACTTTGGGAGGCCAAGGTGGGCAGAACACTTGAGGTCAGGAGTTAGAGACCAGCCTGGCCAACATGGTGAAACCCCATCTCTACTAAAAATACAAAAATTAGCTGAGTGTGATGATGGGTGCCTATAATTCCAGCTACTTGGGAGGCCGAGGTGGCAGAGTTGTTTGGACCTGGGAGGCAGAGGTTCCAGTGAGCTGAGACCATGCCACTGCACTCCAGCCTGGGTGACAGAGCAAGAATCCATCTCAAAAAAAAAAGTCTTATCTGAGATTTCTCCTATGGAACAAAGTTCCATCAAAGCCAATTTAAAAGCCTATGTAAAAAATAATTATTCTTGCTGCACTGTATACAAATAATTAGGCCAAGTATAATAAAGCAGACTAGTCCTACCATGATTTGTCTTTAGTAAAAATGGGAAATGAGAGAGAAAAATTATGTTTCAAAACTATACGTCTGTTGTAGATTCTAGTCTTGCCTAATGATTTTCTTCTACAGTTTGGACCAATTCTAGATTTTTTTGGCTAGAAGTCTTCAAAATAATGTTTTCAATTTTTTTCCTTGTTTTTTTCTTATTTTTCCTAATTTGGAGTCACTGAAAACTAAGCTATGTTTTCTTAAAGTCCTGTGAACTGAAGCCAGACAACTTAAACTTCAGAAGAAAATAACAACAACCTATTTCCTTGCATAAGCCACTTTCATACCTGCCCACTAATGTCTGGACTTCAGAGTAATGTGACCTATATCAATTTTTCCAGGATTGTTCTTTTGTTTGTCGTTGTTTTTCTCCCTTCCTCCCCTATTGTGGGATCTGGTCAGCAGCCTGCAATGCAACGGGGCTCTCTCTTTGTTCTCAGGTGGATTGGCAGGTTGAGAAATAATAGACACACACAAGATAGTGAAAGCTGTGTCCAGGGGGGTCACTGCCTTCTGGTCCCATGGTGCCAACAATGCACTGGATATACCACCATTTATTATTAAGTTTAGTGAGGGCAGGGGTAGGTTAGTGAGGGATTTAGGGTCATTTGATTATGAGGTCAGATGGTCACATGGGGATGAAGTAATTCTTTAACATAACATTTGTATGTAGAAGTGCAGTACATTTGTATGTAGAAGTACAGTATACAGAGATAAGAATTTACAGTATACTGTGTGCATCAGTAATTTCTAACAGAGCCTTAAAACAGAAACACAATCTTTCTGTAACCTATGATTAGCAAGATATTAATCAGCAGCAACAATTGCAGCAAAAGCTGGTTACAAACAATCCATGGAAACAGGACATGAAGCTAAACAACTGATTAGACCAGAAATTCTCAGAAGGGAGTATGCCTTAACCCTAAAAAGGCCTAGAAGAGCTGTGGCAAGATGAGGGCATTTATAGCCCTATCTTATCCATATGGACAGGTGCCCCCCATGCATCTGTTTATAGGCTCTCCACAAGGGTTGCATTCCATTCCCAGAGCTATGAACATCTGCTTTTCTGGGATAGGATTCTTGGTGATGTGAAACCTCCCTGACTGCACGTCCATTCATAGGCTCTCTGCAGGGGGAAGCACATCACGCACTGTTGGCTCATTCTGGCAGTCCAACCTGGCATTGTCTTTACACAATCCTGCATACAATTTTGTATTTACAATAATCAAGAGCATTTCATCTTTTATTCCATAGCAATAGTTTCATGGGGTCTCCCTACACTCCCCCTATTTTCTCTTCATAAGACATGAAACTTCACAGACTGCTAAAAATGAGCTTTCGGGACCTAACCCATCTGGGAATAAACTATCCTAGCCATGAAAGATCAGATAAAACCTGAGATCAGAGACTCATTTTCTTCTAAAATGCTTTCTCCAAAATATTTTTTAAAAGGAGATGGGGAAAATGTAAAAGGAAGATATCTTGGGCTCCCAAAATCACTAAGCTAAGCTAAAGGGAGAATTCAAGCTGGGAACTTCTCAGGGCAATTCTGCCTCCCATTGTATTCAAAGTCTGCTCGCTTAGATAGATGCACATTCTGATTGCCTCCTTTGGAAAGGCTTATCAGAAACTTAAAAGAATGCAACCATTTGTCTCTCACCTACCTGTGACCTGGAAGCCCCTCTACTTGCTTGAAGTTGTCCCCCACTTTCTGGACAGAATCAACGTACTTCTTACACATATTGATTAATGTCTCATGACTCCCTAAAATGTATAAAACAAAGATGTGCCCTAACTACCTTGGGCATATGTCATCAGGACGTTCTGAGGTTGTGTGCACATCCTCAACCTTGGCAAAATAAACATTCTAAATTAAGTGAGACCTGTCTCAAATTTGGGGGGTTCACATGCTTGTTAATAAACATGTCACATAATGTAGAATCTGAAGTTATATTGAACTAAATAGTAAATATTCATTAAATGTCTGGGTCATTTTCAATTAAAAAATATATTGCAGGTAAATATTTTTCTTGCAAAATCCATTCTTATTTAAAGGAAAATGATTTTTGTCTAATTCAAAGGTTATTTATAAAACAAGGTAAAAAGAATCAGTAAATAAAAGAGATATAAAGAAAGTTATAGATATAAAGAGATTTTTTTGGTAAGAAAGGGCACTTGAGATTGTAAGGGCCAATTTTGAGAAATAAAATTCATTCTGAGTTTCTCTATAAATTAAACATTAATATCAAAGGGACACTGATGCAAGACCAGTGTCTGGGCCCCTGTGTCAGACTAACAAGGTTTTCATGAAGCATTAACCCACTTTTTAATTTAAAAAAAGTATAAAAAGGTTTATGGAAACTATATCCTGTGGTCAAGATGATTAAAATTTAATACATTTGTTTATAAGATTTGAGAGACAGATTTAATTAGCTTCATGCTGTCTTTATCAAGGCTTATTGTTTAGGAAAGTAAGTATCCTCACTCAAATAATAAGGTTTTTCTCTGTTTAAAAAAAAAAATTGAGTTGCCCATTTGGGTAAATGAATGACTTCTTTTACAATGACCTGTGATCCTATTTTGTGATGTCAAGTGGTTTAAACTTTTGATTTTTGACAGACTTTCCAAAATCAAGTTCTATATTCAGTCCTTTTGACTTTATTTACTTTTTTTGACATTAGGTCCCCTAAGTCCAAAAGAAACATATTCAGCTTACTTGTTACAATAAAATCATGCAGGAAATATTGTCAAATATGAAATGGTATTTAGCCTTCTTTGGATTATATTTATGTAAATGAGTTATTAGTATTTGTTCCAAAATTGTATGAGACTCCTGTGATTCTGATGTCTTAGCATATATTATCAGTAGTAATTATAATTATTATGTAAAATTGTTGTATGCCACAGAAGTAACCAAATTTCCTTGTCAATTGTCTCTTCAACCATGGCTGTTCTAAGACTTTTGTCATCTGCAATTGTTGTTTTACTTTGATTCTTTCACAGAGCAGTTTATAATCAGCTATGGAGCTCTGAGGAGTACTCTTAAATACAGGTTTTGTATAAATTGAGAGATTGTGCCATGGGAATAGAGAGAAAAATTTCGAAGATTCTCATGGAGAGCTGATGTATTCATGATGACTGTTGATCCAATATCAAGCAGAACAGGAGTTAGTTACATGGGCTGAACTAACAGAAGACTGAGATAATCTTTTACGGCTTCTTCAAAACATTTGCAGACCCTTTGTTTTGTTTTTCAGAGTCAAGAAAAGTTTCTCTTCTTTTAAGCTATTTACAGCTTTTAAAAATTGAGTAAAGGATACTCTTATGAGCAAAATTTGAAATGTAATCCCTTTCTCACAACCTAATTTCTTTAAAATTTGAAAAATGTTTTATGAGCATTCTTAATTTATGACAATATAGTTATCTGCATAAGTTCAATGAGAATCTGTTTTCTTTTCTAACATGGCATAATTGGAGACACTGGTTATTTTACCAAGGTTTTGAGTGGAGTGATATCTTCAGATTGACTTTAGAAAATGAGGCTGACCTATAGAGCTTACAGAAGCCCCTTAGAAAAATTAACTTTATACCTTGTCTTTTACAGGGTGCCAACCTGTGGTAAGTTAAGAACGTCATTTTTTGTCAGGCCCAGAAACCCCAAGTTTTTTTAGAACCTTGAAAAGAGAAGAATTCATCCAATTCACACAGGTATCTGCAAGCACAGATAAATCCTTGGCTGGGCTCAAGGCTTTTAAAAAGGTCTAATCTTAGATTCCTTATGAAAAAGGTTCTGGCAAAGCCAATTAAAAAAAGACAGAGTGCCTATATGGCAAATAATTATTTTTGCTGCGCTTTATGCAAATGACCAAGCAAAGTGTAATAGGACTAAAAGTTGTTTTACAAATAAATTGGTACTATGAAGATTTTGTCTTTCATAAAATTGAGGAACTGAAGAGGGAAAAATTATGCTTCAAAATAAACTATAGGGTCAGACACAGTGGCTATGCCTGTAATCCCAGAACTCTGGGGGCCTGAGGCATGTGGACCACCTGAGCCCAGGAGTTTGAGACCAGCTCAGGCAACACAGTGAGACCCAGTCTCTACAAAAAAAAATTTTAAATTAGCCAGGTGTCATGGCTCAATAGACAGTCCCAGATAATTGAGGACCTGAGGTAGGAAGATCACTTGAGCCTGGAAGGTTGAGGCTGCAGTGAACTGTAACCAACCCACTGTACTGAAGCCTGAGAGACAGAGCAAGACTCTGTCTCCAAAAAAAATAACTGCAGTACACCTGTTATTAGATTCTAGTCTTGCCTAATGTTTTTCCATTTGTATTATTTTCTAAATAATAAAATTTTTATTTGGACTGAATTCTAAAATTTTCCCTGGACACAAGCTGGAATGTTTTCAATTTTTTTCCTTCTTCTTTTCCTTTTTTCTGTCCATTTTGTTCTAATTTGAAATCACTAAAAATTATGCCTTGCTCTTCTTAAAGCCCTGTAAACTGAAGCTAGATAACTTAAACATCAGAAGAAAATAACAGTAACCTATTTATATACATAAACTACTTTCATACCTGCCTATTGATGTATGGACTTCAGAATAATGCAGCCTATATCAGTTTTCCAGGATTGTTCTCCTTTTTTTGTTTGTTAATTGTTTTCTTTTTCTCTTCCTTCCCCTATTTTTTCTTGATAGGATAGGAGACCTTAAAATCTGTTTAAAAAAAATAAGCTTTCCCAACAATGTGGGACCTATTTGTCTAGGAACAAATTGTCCTAGCTATGAGAGATTGAACAAAACCCAAGACCAGAGACTCATTTTCTTCTAAAATGTTTCCTCTGAAAGCTATAAAAAGAAAAAACAGAGAGGGCCGGGCATGGTGGCTCACGCCTGTAATCCCAGCACTTTGGGAGGCCAAGGCGGGCGGATCATGAGGTCAGGAGATTGAGACCATCCTGGCTAATGTGGTGAAACCCTGTCTCTACTAAAAATACAAAAATTAGCCAGGCGTGTTGGCGGGCACCTGTAGTCCCAGCTACTGGGGAGGCTGAGGCAGGAGAATGGCATGAACCCGGGAGGTGGAGCTTGCAGCAAGCTGAGATCGCTCCACTGCACTCCAGCCTGGGTGAGAGTGAAACTCTGTCTCAAAAAAAAAAAAAAAAAAAGGGAGAAAATGTGAAAGGAAAATAAAAACTTGGGCCTCCAATTCATTACACCAAAAAAAAAAAAAAAAAAAAGAAAAAGAGAAATTAAGCTGAAAGCTGAGTCATTCAAAAAAGCTGCCTTTCCTTTTGTCCCTAAGCAAATAGCTACAGATAAAAGGATTCCACAGGTAGCTACTCTATGTTCAACTTATCTTATGTAAAATGCCACTTTACTGAGCTCAAGACTCAAGATGCATACATAATTGACTATTCCCCTATCTGCTCCTTTTCTCTTGCAACATGTATGTATTTATCCATTTTCAAACAGCTATAAAGAATTACCTGAGACTGGGTAATTTATAGAGGAAAGAGGTTTAATTGATTCACAGTTCTGCATAGCTGGGAAGGCCTCAGGAAATTTACAATCATGGCAGAAGGTGAAGAGTAAGTAAGGCATGTCTTACATGGCAGCAGGAGAGAGAGAGTGGGGGAACTGCCAAACACTTAAACCATCAGATTTCATGAGAACTCACTATCATGAAAACAACATGGGGGAAACCACCCCCATGATCCAATCATCTCCCACCAGGTCCCTCCCTTGACATATGGGGATTACAATTAGAGAAGAGATTTGGGTGGGGACACAGAGCCAACCCGTATTATTACACTCCTGGCCCCTCCAAAACCTCATGTCCTCCTCACATTTCAAAACACAATCATGCCTTCCTGACAGTTCCCCAAAGCCTTAGCTCATTCCAGCATTGACTCAAAAGTCCAAGTCCAAAGTCTCATCTGAGACAAGGCAAGTTCCTTCTGCCTATAATTCTGTAAATGCTTCCTTTCCAAAAAGGACTAATCAGCCAAAACAAAGGGGCTACAGACCCCATGCCAGTCCAGAATCCAGCAGGGCAAACATTTAATCTTAAAGCTCCAAAATAATCTCTTTTGACTCTATGTCTCACATAGAGTCAGGCATTGGGTAAATGCTCCCTTTCAAAAAAGGAGAAATCAGTCAATCCAGCAGGGCAGCCATTTAATCTTAAAGCTCCAAAAGAATCTTCTTTGACTCTATGTCTCACATCCATGGCACACTGATGCAAGGGGTGGCCTCCCACAGCCTTGGGAAGCTCTACTTTTGTGGCTTTGCAGGGTATAGTACCTGTGGCTTCTTTCACAGGCTGGCATTGGGTGCCTATGGCTTTTCCCGGTAAAAGGTGCAAGCTGTTGGTGGATCTACAATTCTGGGGTCTGGAGGATGGTGGCCCACTTCTCACAGCTCCACTAGGCAGTGCCCCAGTGGGGACTCTGTGTGGGGGATCCAACCCTACATTTTGCCTCTGCATTTCCCTGGTAGAGGTTCTCCATGAGAACTCTACTCCTGCAGCAGACTTCTGCCTGGACATCCAGGCATTTCCATACATCTGAAATTTAGGCAGAGGCTCCCAAATCTAAATTTTTGTCTTCTGTGCACCTGCAAGCCCAATGCCATGTGGAAGCTGCCAAGGCTTGAGGCTTGCACCCTCTGAAGTCATGGCCCAAGCCATAGCTTGGCCCCTTTTAGCCATGGGTGGAGCTGGAGTGGCTGGTATGCAGGGCACCAAAACCTCAAAAGTAGGGAATCTGACAGTGCAGTCTTCAGTCTGTGATCAAAGGCCCACGAACCCCTAGCAAACCACTGGTGTAACTCCAAGAGTCCAAAAGCTGTAGAACTTAGAGTCTGATGTTCAAGGGCAGGAAACATCCAGCACAGGAGAAAGATAAAGACTGGAAGACTCAGCAAGTCTGCTCATTCCACTTTTTTCTGCCTGCTTTTTCTAGCTGTGCTGGCAGCCAATTGGATGGTGCCCACTCAGATCAAGTGTGAATCTGCCTCTCCCAGATTAACTGACTCAAATGTTAATCTTCTCCAGCAACACCCTTATAGACATACCCAGAAACAATACATTGCATCCTTCAATCCAATCAAGTTGACACTTAATATTAACTATCACAGTATAACAACCATAATAAACCAAGTTTAAAATCTCCAGAGCTGGAAACTAGTCCATGGAAAATTATCCCAGTAATCACATGGATAAAATTCTAAGTGGATAATTTGGTTCTCATTGGTGCATGGTCAGAAGTGAAGGCTTTATCCTGGTATATAATGAATAATGCATCATATTAAGGGCTAATTTCTGACCTTTTTTTCTTCTCTTGTCCAAATTCTTATCTAAGGGGCCTGGGGAGTCACATCCTACAAACCATAGACTCTTATCAGAGGAATTTTATTTAACCCATTTAATGTGGCTTACTTTCCAAACTGACTCCAGCATAACATCATGACAGATAAGAAAGGAAATCGTAATATTTTAACCACATGTATGTTTCTTGGGTATATCTTGAAATAGCCCTGCAAAGTGATCTGTTTTGGGGAAAAATCTACATTCTGTAAGAAGTCCCCTTTCCCTTTTCCAGGTCTTTTTCCTGATCCAGGACAGAATCAACTAAAGTCTGACACCATTTTAAGTCTGATAAATAACATTTACAATCTATTCTATCTGTAGCCTGCTACCTGGAGGCTTTATCTCATAATAAGAACCTTGGCCTCTAAAATCTCTTATCTTTATTATTATTATACTTTAAGTTCTAGGGTACATGTGCACAACGTGCAGGTTTGTTACATATGTATACATGTGCCATGTTGGTTTGCTGTGCCCATTAACTCATCATTTATATTAGGTATTTCTCCTAATGCTATCCCTCCCCCATCCCCCCACCCCACAACAGGCCCTGGTGTGTGATGTTCCCTGCCCTGTGTCCAAGTGTTCTCATTGTTCAATTCCCACTTATGAGTGAGAACATGTGTTGTGTGGTTTTCTGTCCTTAGAATAGTTTGCTCAGAATGATGATTTCCAGCTTCACCCATGTCCCTACAAAGGACATGAACTCATCCTTTTTTGTGGCTGCATAGTATTCCATGGTGTATATGTGCCACACTTTCTTAATCCAGTCTATTATTGATGGACATTTGGGTTGGTTCCAAGGCTTTGCTGTTGTGAATAGTGCCGCAATAAACATACGTGTGCATGTATCTTAATAGTAGCATGATTTATAATACTTTGAGTATATATGCAGTAATGGGATCACTGGGCCAAATGGTATTTCTAGTTCTAGATCCTTGAGGAATCACCACACTGTCTTCCACAATGGTTGAACTAGTTTACAGTCCCACCAACAGTGTAAAAGTGTTCCTATTTCTCCACATCCTCTCCAGCAACTGTTGTTTCCTGACTTTTTAATGATCGCCACTCTAACTGGTATGAGATGGTATCTCATTGTGGTTTTGATTTGCATTTCTCTGATGACCAGGGATGATGAGCATTTTTTCATGTGTCTGTTGGCTGCATAAATGTCTTCTTTTGAAAAGTGTCAGTGCATATCCTTTGCCCCCTTTTTGATAGAGTTGTTTGATTTTTTCTGGTAAATTTGTTTCAGTTCTTTGTAGATTCAGGATATTAGCCCTTTGTCAGATGGGTAGATTGCAAAAATTTTCTCCCATGTTGTAGGTTGCCTGTTCACTCTGATGGTAGTTTCTTTTGCTGTGCAGAAGCTCTTTAGTTTAATTAGATTCCAGTTGTCTATTTTGGTTTTAGTTGCCATTGCTTTTGGTGTTTTAGTCATGAAGCACTTGCCCATGCCTATGTCCTGAATGGTATTGCCTAGGTGTACCTCTAGGGTTTTTATGGTTTTAGGTCTAACATTTAAGTCTTTAATCCATCTTGAATTAATTTTTGTGTAAGGAAGGGATCCAATTTCAGCTTTCTACATATGGCCAGCCAGTTTTCCCAGCACCATTTATTAAATAGGGAATCCTTTCCCCCATTTCTTGTTTTTGTCAGGTTTGTCAAAGATCAGATGATTTTAGATGTGTAGTGTTATTTCTGAGGCCTCTGTTTTGTTCCATTGGTCTATATCTCTGTTTTGGTACCAGTACCATGCTGTTTTGGTTACTGTAGACTTGTAGTATAGTTTGAAGTCAGGTAGCATGATGCCTCCAGCTTTGTTCCTTTTGCTTATGATTGACTTGGCTATGTGGGCTCTTTTTTGGTTCCATATGAACTTTAAAGTAGTTTTTTCCAATTCTGTGAAGAAAGCCTTTGGTAGCTTGATGGGGATGGCATTGAATCTATAAGTTACTTGGGACAGTATGGCCATTTTCACAATATTGATTCTTCCTATCCATGAGCATAGAATGTTCTTCCATTTGTTTGTGTCCTCTTTTATTTCCTTGGGCAGTGGTTTGTAGTTCTCCTTGAAGAGGTCCTTCACATCCCTTGTAAGTTGGATTCCTAGGTATTTTATTCTCTTTGTAGCAATTGTGAATGGGAGTTCACTCGTGATTTGGCTCTCTGTTTGTCTGTTATTGGTGTATAGGAATGCTTGCAATTTTTGCACATTGATTTTGTATCTGGAGATTTTGCTGAAGTTGCTTATCAGATTAAGAAGTTTTTGGGCTGAGACAATGGGGTTTTCTATATATACAATCATGTCACCTGCAAACAGGGGCAATTTGACTTCCTCTTTTCCTAATTGAATACACTTTATATCTTTCTCTTGCCTGATTGCCCTGGCCAGAATTTCCAATACTTTGTTGAATAGGAGTGGTGAGAGAGGGCATCCCTGTCTTGTGCCAGTTTTCAAAGGGAATGCTTCCTGTTTTTGCCCATTCAGTATGATACCAGCTATGGGTTTGTCACAAATAGCTCTTAATATTTTGAGATACATTCCATCAATACCTAGTTGATTGAGAATTTTTAGCATGAAGTTCTGTTGAATTTTGTTGAAGGCCTTTTCTGCATCTATTGAGATAATCATGTGGTTTTTGTCTTTGGTTCTGCTTATGTGATGGATTATGTTCATTGATTTTCATATGTTGAACCAGCCTTGCATCCCAGTGATGAAGCCAACTTGATCTTGGTGGATAAGTTTTTTGGTGTGCTGCTGGATTTAGTTTGCCAGTATTTTATTGAGGATTTTCACAATGATGTTCATCAGGAATATTGGTCTAAAATTCTCTTTTTCATTTGTCTCTGCCAGACTTTTGTATCAGGATGATGCTGGCCTCATAAAATGAGTTAGGGAGGATTTCCTCTTTTTCTATTGATTGGAATAGTTTCAGAAGGAATAGTACCAGCTCCTCCTTGTACTTCTGGTAGAATTTGTCTGTGAATCCATCTGGTCCTGGACTTTTTTTTGGTTGGTGGGCTATTAATTATTGCCTCAATTTCAGAATTTGTTATTGGTCTATTCAGTGATTCAACTTCTTCCTGGTTTAGTCTTGGGAGGGTGTATGTGTCCAGGAATTTATCCATTTCTTCTAGATTTTCTAGTTTATTTGCATAGCAGTGTTTATAGTATTCTCTGATGGTAGTTTGTATTTCTGTGGGATTGGTGGTGATATCCCCTTTATCATTTTTTCTTGCATCTATTTGATTCTTCTCTCTTTTCTTCTTCCTTAGTCTTGCTAGTGGTCTATCAATTTTGTTGATCTTTTCAAGAAACCAGCTCCTGGATTCATTGATTTTTTTGAAGGGTATTTTGTGTGTGTGTCTGTCTATCTCCTTCAGTTCTGCTCTGATCTTAGTTATTTCTTGCCTTCTGCTAGCTTCTGAATGTTTGCTCTTGCTTCTGTAGTTCTTTTAATTGTGATGCTAGGGTGTCAATTTTTGATCTTTCCTGCTTTCTCTTGTGGGCATTTAGTGCTATAAATTTCCCTCTACACACTGCTTTAAATGTGTCCCAGAGATTCTGGTATGTTGTGTCTTTGTTCTCATTGGTTTCAAAGAACATCTTTATTTCTGCCTTAATTTCGTTATTTACCCAGTAGTCATTCAGGAGCAGGTTGTTCAGTTTCCATGAGTTGTGTGGTTTTGAGTGGGTTTCTTAATCCTGAGTTCTAATTTGATTGCACTGTGGTCTGGGAGACAGTTTATTGTGATTTCTGTTCTTTCACATTTGTTGAGGAGTGCTTTACTTCCAACTATGTGGTCACTTTTGGAATAAGTGTGATGTGGTGCTGAGAAGAATTTATGTTCTGTTGATTTGGGGTGGAGAGTTCTGTAGATGTTTATTAGTTCTACTTGATGCAGAGTTGAATTCAAGTCCTGCATATCCTTGTCAACCTTCTGTCTTGTTGATCTGTCTAATATTGAAAGTGGGGTATTAAAGTCTCCCATTATTATTGTGTGGAAGTCTAAGTCTCTTTGTAGATCTCTAAGGACTTGCTTTATGAATCCGGGTGCCCCTATATTGGGTGCATATATATTTAGTATGGTTAGCTCTTCTTGTTGAATTGATCCCTTTGCCATTGTGTAATGGCATTCTTTGTCTCTTTTGATCTTTGTTGATTTAAAGTCCATTTTATTAGATGCTAGGATTGCAACTTCTGCTTTTTTTTTTTTTTTTTTTTTGCTTTCCATTTGCTTGGCAGATCTTCCTCCATCCCTTTATTTTGAGCCTGTGTGTGTCTCTGCATGTGAGTTGGGTCTCCTGAATACAGCACACTGATGGGTCTTGACTCTTTATCCAATTTACCAGTCTGTGTCTTTTAATTGGGGCATTTAGCCCATTTACATTTAAGGTTAATATTGTTGTGTGTGAATTTGATCCTGTCATTATGATATTAGCTGGTTATTTTGCTCATTAGTTGATGCAGTTTCTTCCTAGCCTTGATGGTCTTTACCATTTGGCATGTTTTTGCAGTGGCTGGTACTGGTTGTTCCTTTCCATGTTTAGTGCTTCCTCCAGGAGCTCTTGTAAGGCAGGCCTGGTGGTGACAAAATCTCTCAGCATTTGCTTGTCTGTAAAGGATTTTATTTCTCCTTCAGTTATGAAGTTTAGTTTGGCTGGATATGAAATTCTGGGTTGAAAATTCTTCTCTGTAAGAATGTTGAATATTGGCCCTCACTCTCTTCTGGCTTGTAGAGTTTCTGCCAGGAGATCCACTGTTAGTTTGATGGGCTTCCCTTTGTGGGTAACCTGACCTTTCTCTCTGGCTGCCCTTAGCATTTTTTCCCTCATTTCAACCTTGGTGAATCTGACGATTATGTGTCTTGGGGTTGCTCTTCTCGAGGAGTATCTTTGTGGTGTTCTCTGTATTTCCTGAATTTGAATGTTGGCCTGTCTTGCTAGGTTGGGGAAGTTCTCCTGGATAATATCCTGAAGCGTGTTTTCCAGTTTGGTCCCTTCTCCCTGTCACTTTCAGGTACACCAATCAAACATAGATCTGGTCTTTTCACATAGTCCCATATTTCTTGGAGGCTTTGTTCATTTCTTTTTACTCTTTTTTCTCTAAACTTCTCTTCTCACTTCATTTCGTTCATTTGATCTTCCGTCACTGATACCCTTTCTTCCACTTGATCAAATTGGCTACTGAAGCTTGTTCATGTGTCATGTAGTTCTCGTGCCATGGTTTTCAGCTCCATCAGGTCATTTAAGGTCTTCTCTACATTGTTTATCCTAGATCACCATTTGTCTAATCTTTTTTCAAGGTTTTTAGCTTCCTTGCAATGGGTTCGAACATCCTTCTTTAGCTCGGAGAAGTTTGTTATTACCAACCTTCTGAAGCCTACTTCTGTCAACTCATCAAAGTCATTCTCCATCCAGCTTTGTTCCATTGCTGGCGAAGAGCTGCCATCCTTTGGAGGAGAAGAGGTGCTCTGGTTTTTAGAATTGTCAGCTTTCCTGCTCTGGTTTTTCCTCATCTTTGTGGTTTTATCTATCTTTGGTCTTTGATCATGGTGAGACCTACAGATGGGGTTTTGGTGTGGATGTCCTTTTTGTTGATGTTGATGTTATCCCTTCCTATTTGTTAGTTTTCCTTCTAACAGTCAGGTCCCTCAGCTGCACATCTGTTGGAGTTTCCTGGAAGTCCAATCCAGACCCTCTTTTCCTGGGTATCACCAGCAGAGGCTGCAGAGCAGCAAATATTGCAGAACAGCAACTATTGCTGCCTGATCCTTCTTCTGGAAGCTTCATCTCAGAGGGGCACCTGGCTGTATGAGGTGTCCATCAGCCCCTACTGGGACGTGTCTCCCAGTTAGGTTACACGGGGGTCAGGGACCCACTTCAGGAGGCAGTCTGTCTGCTCTCAGAGCTCAAACACCATGCTGGGAGAACCACTGCTCTCTTCAGAGCTATCAGACAGGGATGTTTAAGTCTGCAGAAGTTTCTGCTGCCTTTTATTTAGCTATACCCTGCCCCTAGCTGTGGAGTCTACAGAGGCAGTGGGCTTTGTTGAGCTGTGGTGAGCTCCACTCAGTTTGAGTTTCCTGGCCCCTTTGTTTACCTACTTAAGCCTCAGCAATGGCGGACACCCCTCCCCCTGCCAGGCTGCCACCCAGCAGTTGGATCTCAGACTGCTGCACTAGCAGTGAGCAAGGTTCTGTGGGCATGCGACCTGCTGAGCCAGGCACAGGATATAATCTCCTGGTGTGCTGTTTGCTAAGACTGTTGGAAAAGCACAGTATTTAGGTGGCAGTGTCCCGATTTTCCCGGTACAGTCTGTCACAGCTTCCCTTGGCTAGGAAAGGGAAATCCCTGGACCCCTTGTGTGTCCCAGGTGAGGTGATGCTCCACCCTGCTTTGGCTCGCCCTCTGTGGGCTGCACCCACTGTCCAACCAGTCCCAGTGAGATGAACCAGGTACCTCAGTTGGAAATGCAGAAATCACCCATCTTCTGCGTTGATCATGCTGGGAGCTGCAGACTGGAGCTGTTCCTATTCAGCCATCTTGGAACAGATCCCCTACAATCTCTTATCTTAACCCAGACATTTCCTTTCTATTGATTCCAGATCTTTAGATAAACTCTTTCAACCAAATGCCAACCAGAAAATCTTTGAATCTGATTATAATAATCTGGAAGCCCCACCACTTCCAGTTGTCCTGCCTTTATGGACCAAACCAATGTACATCTTACATGTATTAATTGATATCATATGTCCTCCTATAATGGATAAAACCTAGTTGTGGCCTAACCATGGGCACATGTTCTCAGGGTCTCCTGAGGGCAGTGTTATGGGTTGTGGTCCCTCATATATGGCTCAGAATAAATCTCTTCAAATATTAACATTTTACAGAGTTTGACTTTTTTTTTTTTTTTTTTTTTTTGAGATGGAGTCTTGCTCTGTCACCCAGGCTGGAGTGCAGTGGCACAATCTTGACTCACTGTAACCTCTGCCTCCTGAGTTTAAATGATTCTCTTGTCTCAGCCTCCCAAGTAACTTGGATTACAGATGCCCACCACACCTAGCTAATTTTTGTATTTTTCATAGAGACAGTGGTTCACCATGTTGGCCAGTCTGGTCTCCAACTCCTGACCTCATGTAATCCACTTGCCTCAGCCTCCCAAAGTGCTGGGATTACAGGTGTGAGCCATCGTGCCCAACCTAAAGTTTGACTCTTTTCATTGATAATATACAGATGTAAATGCTTTTGAATTACGTTTCCCAAAAGAACAGGTTGAAGTCTTAACCTCCAGTACCCATGCATGTGACCCTATTTGGAAACTGGGTCTTTGGAGATATAATTAAGATGTAAATAATGATGAGGTCATACTGGAGGAGGACAGGCCCTGATCCAGTGACTGGTGGCCTTATAAGTAGTGGGAAATTTGGCCACAGACAGACATGAAGAACCCTATGTGATGATAGAGGCCAAGATAGAAGGGATGCAGCTGCAAGCCAAGGAATACCAAGAAGGAATGGCAAGGCCAGAATCCAGAAAGAGGTGAGGAAGGATTCTACCCATACCTAGGGTGACAGAGGGAGCATGACCCTGCCAACTCCTTTATTTTGGACTTCTAACCCCCAGATGTGTGAAACAATAAATTTTTGTAGTTTCAAGTCCCTGAATTTGTGATGCTTTATTATAGTAGCCCTAGGAAACTGATAAAACACCTTACTTTCCCCTCAATTTTTGATAGAAATCACATGAAATAGAATTTATCCAAATTCCTATTTTTTAGGGCTCAAACCTATAGCAGCAAGTACCATAATGAGTAAATGTATGGAATTACATATTGCATGCATCCCAACTACAAATGATAATATGCACATTTAAATCAATCATGTTGAGTAAATATTGAATTTCTATTGTTTCTATAGAAAACGAAATTACAAAATTATTATTGGATGAAGAGGCAAAGCATGTGCAGCCAAAAATTATAAGAAAGAGTATTCAGAAATTATAAGAAAAAGTATTTCAGAAAAAATAAAAATGTTTGCTGAATGTGGTGGCTCGCACCTGTAATCCCAGCACTTTGGGAGGCTGAGACAGGTGGATTGCTTGAGCCCAGGAGTTTAAGACCAGCCTGGGCAATATGGAAAACCCCATCTCTACAAAAAATACAAACATTAGCCAGGCGTGATGACATGTGCCTGTAGTCCCAGCTACCTGGGAGGCTGACGTGTGATGACTGCTTGAGCCTGAGAGGCAGAGGTTGCTGTGAGCCAAGATCATGCCACTGCACTCCTGCCTGGGTGACAGAGGGAAAACCTCTCTGAAAAAATAATAAATAAATAAATAACTTAAAACGTGTTGTCATTTTCCTGACATTTGTGATGTTAGTGGTTTTAAAAGATAAACTTAGGCATGTTAAAATTCTAAACAGTTTATTTGAGCAGGCAGTGATTCATGAATCAGGCAGCACCAGACTAGGAGGGGTTCACGGCTCCACCAAGGGAACTCAAGGGGAAACTTTCAAAAACTATTCTCAGTAGCAGGACAAAAAACATATGTTTGATTGGCTAAAGTGCAGAGTCCCTAGTTAGTTGTCAGTTTCTGATTGATGAGTTCTCTAATTAGTGGTTAGTTGACAGTTTCTAATTGGTGAAGTTTAAGTTTCATTTTACTGTTTAAATTGAGTTGGGTTTCAGTTTGTTTACATAGGAACTCAAGGCCCTGGAAGCCATCTCAGCCAAATGGACTCTCAGTTCATATTTTTTTTAACAGTGATATTTATCAGTGTAGTGTGTTGAATGGTGACCTCCCAAAAGATGTAGCCAAGTCCTAATCCTCGGAAATGGTGAATGTTATCTTATTTGGCAAAAGGGACTTTGCAGTGTAATTAAGTTAAGGATCTTGAGATGAGATCATCCTGGATCATCCAGGAGAGCACTAAATCCAATGATAACTGTCCTTATAAGTGACACACAGGGAGATAGATGGACCAGGAGGAGGTAATTTGACCACAGAGGCAGAGATTGGAGTAATGCAGCCACAAGCCAAGGCACGCCAAGGCATGCTGGGGAAGCCCCCAGAAGCTGGAAGAAGCAAAGATGGGTTGTCTCCTACAGCCTTTGCAGGGAGTGCAGCCCTGACAACAACAACTTGATCTTGGCTGGGCATGGTGGCTCAAGCCTGTAATCCCAGCACTTTGGGAGGCAGAGGTGGGCAGATCACCTGGGGTCAGGAGTTCAAGACCAGAGTGGCCAACATGGTGAAACCCGGTCTTTACAAAAATACAAACAAAAAATTACCCGGGCATGATGGTGGGTGCCTGTATTCCCAGCTACTCCAGAGACTGAGGCAGGAGAATTACTTGAACTCAGGAGGCGGAGGTTGTAGTGAGCCAAGATCCTGCCACTGCAATCCAGCCTGGATGACAGAGCAAGACTCCATCTGAAAAAGAAAAAAAAAAAAAAAACTTGATCTCATACTTCTGGCCTCCAGAACTGTAAAGAATAAATTTCTGGTGTTTAAGCCACCAAGTTTGTCGTAGTTTGTTACAGTAGCCACAGGAAACTAATACAGTCAGATTAAATTGTTATCATGTTGTTGTGATTTCTGCTCTAATTCTGAATAATCACTTCCATGCCTAATTGTGTATCCATAGCCATATATTATTTTTCTTAAAGAGGGCCCTCCAAGTTTCGCAAGCTTCAGACTCCATAAAACCTGGAATTGTGTGTTCTTAATATTTCAGGTATGAATTTAGTCTTAGAACGCTAAAGTGAAAGTCAGCATCATGCTACCTTATTTGTTTAAAGGTAGTGGAAAAAGCAACCACAGTACTATTTTAAGAATCCTTTCCCCTTCCTAGGGTCATGCAAGAATCCAAAGCGCTTACAGTTAGAAAACAGAAACTCTAGACACGTTTCCTTCCTGGTCACTACTGGGGTGCTCCTTGTTATGGTCTCCATTTAAAATCAGAAAAGTCAGGTGACTTCATTTTCACTTCATTTTCAGCCAAGCAAATAAGTAGGAATGTTTTGCCTCGGTCTCCAAGGCCACTGCTCTTAGCTTTCTTCTGCTGCTTCCACACTTAGTCCTTCAGAATTCTCATCACTTGCCTCAGCAGGCTGTGTGGTAGCAGGGCACAGGCCGCCACCATTTTTAGAAAGGCCTCTGCGGTGGCTCACGCTTGTAATCTCAGCACTTTGAAAGGCTGAGGCAGATTGCGGGGCGCGGTGGTTCACGCCTGTAATTCCAGCACTTTGGGAGCGGAGGCGGGCGGATCACGAGGTCAGGAGGTAGAGACTATCCTGGCTAACACGGTGAAACCCCATCTCTACTAAAAATACAAAAAAAAAAAAAAAAAAAAAAGGAAAATTAGCTAGGCATGGTGGCAGGCACCTGTAATCTCAGCTACTCAGTAGGCTGAGGCAGGAAAATGGGGTGAACCTGGAAGGTGGAGCTTGCAGTCAGCCGAGATCGCACCACTGCACTGCAGCCTGGGCGACAATGCGAGACTCTGTATCAAACAAAACAAATCAAAACAAAAAAAAAAAAAAGAAAGGCTGAGGCGGGTGGATCACCTGAGGTCAGGAGTTTGAGACCAGCCTGGCCAACATGGTGAAACTCTTGTCTCTACCAAACAAACAAACAAAAAAATTAGCCGGACGTGATGGCGGGCGCCTGTAGTCCCAGCTACTTGAGAGGCTGAGGCAAGAGAATCACTTGAATCCAGGAGGCAGAGGTTGCAGTCAGCCGAGATCATGCCATTGCACTCCAGCCTGTGTGACAAGAGCAAAACTGCGTCTCAAAAAAGAAAGAAAGAAAGGCCTCAAAAGCCAAGTGCCCTCTGAAGTGCCTGGGAGACCTGTCTCTTCTCCCCTGGGCCCAGCCACCTGCTTCTCCCTCTACTTCTAGCACCAGCCCCCTCCCACTCAGTGGGCCACTCGCCTCCAACAGAAGCCTTGGTGGGAGCTGTTCTCACGCCCCAAAATCTCCATCTTCAGTTATAAAACACAAGGAACTCTGGGAGTCCTCAACCTCAGAGAGAAAGGCTGGACTACTCTCTTAGGATGCGGTGAGAAAAAACACCTCTTAGTCTTTCTCATCTCTTACAAAGCAAGCAAAAACCCAAAGCAAAACATGCTCACAAAAATCAAAATCTCAATCACTTCGCTTGCCGTGTTATTATTACTCTTTTAGTTGATAACGCTGAGCTTCTTGGGGTTAAATAGCTGCTATCCGATAAGAACTAAGCTGCTTAAGCCTTTCCCTGGGTGACTAGAGCTCTGTATCTGACAGCAGGGGCCTGGGCAAGTCCCTTGGGAACCTTAATGAGGGCTCCAGCCCCCTGTTGCCATCTAAACTTTAACCTTTAAGAGGAGAAGCCTACACCCCCTTCCTTTTCCAGACAAATCTTCCCTTCCTGAATGACGGAAAACATTGCAGCTGCTACCTCTCCCAGACTCTTCCCAGTATCCAGGGCTAAGTCTGAAAGGACACAGGGAAGGAAATGACATTTGCCAGCCACATCGGCTGTCTTGGGACAGGTCGTCTTCCACTGGCTCTTGCCTGGGTGTTTTGAGGAAAAATGTCATCAAAGGAAAAATACACACACGTGCATGACTGGAGGAATAGTGAATGGCAAGCTGTCTGCCTCGCTACAATATCCCTCCTTTCCCGAGGAGACAGAAGCAGCACCTGAAGAAAGCCAGTTTCAAGAAGCTTGCGGAAGTCACAGGTTAATTCCTTTTGCTCATTTTAAAAAATGGTCTCTTGCGGCCAGGCGTGGTGGCTCACGCCGTAATCCCAGCACTTTGGGAGGCTGAGGAGGGCAGATCATGAGATCAGGAGATAGAGACTATCCTGGCTAACACGGTGAAACCCCGTGTCTACTAAAAATACAAAAAACTAGCCTGGCGTGGTGGCGGGCACCTGGAGTTCCAGCTACTGGCGAGGCTGAGGCAGGAGAAGGCGTGAACTCTGGAGGCGGAGCTTGCAGTGAGCCAAGATCCTGCCACTGCACTCCAGCCTGGGCGACAGAGTGAGACTCCATCTCAAACAAGCAAAAAAGCAAGCAAAAATGGTCTCTTGCTAATTCTATTGGCATTTCTGTTATTTCACATAGGTGAAAAAAACAAAAAGCTGGCTGGATGTGGTGGCTCATGCCTGTAATCCCAGCACTCTGGGAGGTGGAGGCAGCAGGATCCCTTGAGCCCAGGAGGTCAAGTCTGCAGCAAGCGGTGATAGCACCACGGCACTCCAGCCTGGGTGACAAAGCAAAACCCTGTCTCAAAAAAAAAAAAAAAAAAAAAAATTCCTTTCAAAGTATCTCTTAGTCCCTTCCACCTCTTCACAGCCATTTCTGCAGCTTTACGTTAGACCTCTAGGGCCTCAGTCCACGTGTCCACTACTAATTCTAAATAAATTCCACATCTCCTCTCTCCCTGCTGCAATCCACATTCCAGGTGATCCCAGAAGGCTTTATTCCTACACCTCCACTTTCAAAAAGGCTGTCACTGCTCAGGTGGAGGACAAAGGGCTTATGATTAGGCCTGTAACAGGTTAAACAGAAATTTAATCATGAGGCCATTAGGCTGAGATAGCTCTCCCACCTTGGGTTCCTACCAAAGCAGACTAAATCCCAATGCAAACGGGAAAACAAAACTTAAGCTCAACCCTTCAGAAACCACCCACTAACCACTAAATAGGGACTGGGCACTTTAGCTCGTCAAATACATTTTCTTTTTGTTGCTCTTTTGAACACCTTATCAAAGTAGTCCTCTCCCCTCCCCATCCAGGGGAGCACTGTTACTTGTGGTTTGGAGCTGGCCAATTTGTGAATTACTGTCTGCTTAAATAAACTCTTCAGAAGTTTAATGTGCCTAAGTTTATCTTTTAATGACATGATGGCCAAATGAGGTTGTGCGTTGCTTGACAAAACACGCTGGATTCAAGTAAGAAGACTACATCTTAAACTTATCCTGTACCTATCATGCCTACACCTACTCTGCACTGAGTTAATAATGATTTACGAATGATTCAGTTATGATATTAACAGTACAATTTTGTTGCATTGCACTTTTCCTATTCCAAGCATTTCATTTGTAAAAGGTAAATATTTAAACTGCAGCATGGTATTCATAACCGCATTTTTGCATTTCTCTCCATTTCTAATACACCTATATTTTTTTTTTATTATAAGTTCTGGGGTACATGTGCAGAACGTGCAGTTTTGTTACATAGATATACATGTGCCATGGTGGTTTGCTGCACCCATCAGCCCGTCACCTACATTAGGTATTTCTCCTAATGTTATCCCTCTCCTAGCCCCCCATGCCCTAACAGGCCCCAGTGTGTGATGTTCCCCTCCCTATATCCATGTGTTCTCATTGTTCAATTCCCACTTATGAGTGAGAACATGTGGTGTTTGGTTTTCTATTCTTGTGATAGTTTGCTGAGAATGATGCTTTCCAGCTTCATCCATGTTCCTTTCCTGCAAAAGACATGAACTCATCATTTTTAATGGCTGCATAGTATTCCATGGTGTATATGTGCCACATTTTCTTTATCCAGTCTATCGTTGATGGACATTTGGGTTGTTCCAAGTCTTTGCTATTGTGAGTAGTGCTGCAATAAACATACATGTGCATTTGTCTTTATAGTAGCATGATTTATAATCCTCTGGGTATATACCCAGTAATGGGATTGCTGGGTCAAATGTTATTTCTGGTTCTAGATCCTTGAGGAATCATCACACTGTCTTCCACAATGGTTGAACTAATTTACACTCCCACCAACAGTGTAAAGCATTCCTATTTCTCCACATCCTCTCCAGTTTCTGTTGTTTCCTGACTTTTTAATGATCACCATTCTAACTGGTGTGAGATGGTATCTCATTGTGGTTTTGATTTGCATTTCTCTAATGACCAGTGATGATGAGCATTTTTGCATATGTCTGTTGGCTGCATAAATGTCTTCTTTTGAGAAGTGTCTGTTCATATTCTTGGCCCACTTTTTGATAGGGTTTTTTTTTCTTGTAAATTTATTTAAGCTCTTTGTAGATTCTGGATATTAGCCCTTTGTCAGATGGATAGATTGGGAAAATTTTCTCCCATTCTGTAGGTTGCCTGTTCACTCTGATGATAGTTTCTTTTGCTGTGCAGAAGCTCTTTAGTTTAATTAGATCCCATTTGTCAATTTTGGCTTTTGTTGCCATTGCTTTTGGTGTTTTAGACATGAAGTCTTTGTCCATACCTATGTCTTGAATGGTATTGCCCAGGTTTTCTTCTAGGATTTTTAGGGTCCTAGGTCTTATGTTTAAGTCTTTGATACATGATGAGTTGATTTTTGTATAAGGTGTAAGGAAGGGGTCCAGTTTCAGTTTTCTGCATATGGTTAGCCAGTTTTCCCAGCAACATTTATTAAATAGGGAATCTTTTCCCCATTGCTTGTTTGTGTCAAATTTGTCAAAGATCAGATGGTTGTAGATGTGTGGTGTTATTTCTGAGGCCTCTGTTCTGTTCCATTGATCTATATATCTGTTTTGGTACCAGTACCAGTTGCTGTTTTGGTTACTGTAGCCTTGTAGTATAGTTTGAAGTCAGGTAGTGTGATGCCTCCAGCTTTGTTCTTCTTGCCCAGGATTGTCTTGGCTATACAGGCTCTTTTTTGGTTCCATATGAAGTTTAAAGTAGTTTTTTCCAATTTTGTGAAGAAAGTCAGTGATAGCTTCATCGGGATAACTTTGAATGTATACATTACTTTGGGCAGTATGGCCATTTTCTTTCTTTCTTTTTTTTTTTTTTTTGAGACGGAATCTCTCTCTGTCGCTCAGGCTGGAGTGCAGTGGCGCTATCTCGGCTCACTGCAAGCTCCGCCTCCTGGGTTCACACCATTCTCCTGCCTCAGCCTCCTGAGTAGCTGGGACTACAGGCACCATTTTCACGATATTGATTCTTCTTATCCATGAGCATGGAATGTTTTTCCATTTGTTTGTGTCTTCTCTTATTTCCTTGAGCAGTGGTTTGTAGTTCTCCTTGAAGAAGTCCTTCACATCCCTTGTAAGTTGTATTCGTAGATATTTTATTATCTTAGTAGTGATTGTGAATGGGAGTTCACTCATGATTTTGTTATTTGTCTGTTATTGGTGTATAAGAATGTTTGTGATTTTTGCACATTCCTGTTGTATCCTGAGACTTTGCTGAAGTTGCTTATCAGCTTAAGGAGACTTTGGGCTGAGACGATGGGTTTTTTTAAATATACAATCAAGTCATCTGCAAACAGAGATAATTTGACTTCCTGTTTTCCTATCCGAATACCCTTTATTTCTTTCTCTTGCCTGATTGCCCTGGCCAGAACTTCCAATTCTATGTTGAATAGGAGTGGTGAGAGAGAGCATCCTTGTCTTGTGCCGGTTTTCAAAGGGAATGCTTCCAGTTTTTGCCCATTCAGTATGATATTGGCTATGGGTTTGTCATGAATAGCTCTTACTATTTTGAGATACATTCCATCAATACCCAGTTTATTGAGAGTTTTTAGCATGAAGGGCTGTTGAATTTTGTTGAAGGCCTTTTCTGTATCTATTGAGATAATCATGTGGTTTTTGTCATTAGTTCTGTTTATGTGATGGATTACGTTTATTGATTTGCCTACGTTGAACCAGCCTTGCATCCCAGGGATGAAGCCCACTTGATCGTGGTGGATAAGCTTTTTGATGTGCTGCTGGATTCGGTTTGCCAGTATTTTATTGAGGATTTTCACATCGATGTTCATCAGGGATATTGGTCTAAAATTCTCTTTTTTTGTTGTGTCTCTGCCAGGCTTTGGTATCAGGATGATACTGGCCTCATAAAATGAGTTAGGGAAGATTCCCTCTTTTTCTATTGTTTGGAATAGTTTCAGAAGGAATGGTACCAGCTCCTCTTTGTACCTCTGGTAGAATTCGGCTGTGAATCTGTCTGGTCCTGGACTTTTTTTGGCTGGTAGGCTATTAATTACTGCCTCAATTTCAGAACTTGTTATTGGTTTATCCAGGGATTCGACTTCTTCCTGGTTTAGACTTGGGAGGGTGTACGTATCCAGGAATTTATCCATTTCTTCTAGATTTTGTAGTTTATTTGCATAGAGGTGTTTATAGTATTCTCTGATGGTAGTTTGTATTTCTGTGGGATCAGTGGTGATATCCCCTTTATCATTTTTTATTGTGTCTATTTGATTCTTCTCTCTTTTCTTCTTTATTAGTCTTTCTAGCTGTCTATCAATTTTGTTGATCTTTTCAAAAAACCAGCTCCTGGATTAATTGATTTTTTGAAGGGTTTTTCATGTCTCTGTCTCCTTCAGTTCTGCTCTGATCTTAGTTATTTCTTGTCTTCTGCTAGATTTTGAATTTGTTTGCTGTTGCTTCTCTAGTTCTTTCAGTTTTGATGTTAGGGTGTCAATTTTAGATCTTTCCTGCTTTCTCTCTTGGTTATTTAGTGCTATAAATTCGCCTCTACACACTGCTTTAAAGATGTCCCAGAGATTCGGGTCCATTGTGTCTTCATTCTCATTGGTTTCAAAGAACATCTTTATTTCTGGCTTCATTTCGTTGTTTACCCAGTAGTCACTTAGGAACAGGTTGTTCAGTTTCCATGTAGTTGTGTGGTTTTGACTGAGTTTCTTAATCCTGAGTTGTAGTTTGATTGCACTGTGGTCTGACAGACTGTTTGTTATGATTTTTGTTCTTTTGCATTTGCTGAGGAGTGTTTTACTTTCAATTATGCAGTCAATTTTAGAATACATGCGATGAGGTGCTAAGAAGAATGTATATTCTGTTGATTTGGCATGGAGAGTTCTGTAGATGGTTATTAGGTCAGCTTGGTCCAGAGCTGAGTTCTAGTCCTGAATATCCTTGTAATTTTCTGTCTCATTGATCTGTCTAATATTGAAATTGGGGTATTAAAGACTCCCATTATTATTGTGTGGGAGTCTAAGTCTCTTTGTAAGTCTCTAAGGACTTGCTTTATGCATCTGGGTGCTCCTGTATTGGATGCATGTATATTTAGGATAGTTAGCTCTTCTTCCTGCATTGATTCCTTTACCATTATGTAATGGCCTTCTTTGTCTCTTTCGAACTTGTTGGTTTAAAGTCTGTTTTATCAGAGATTAGGATAGTAACTCCTGCTTTTTTTTTTTTCTTGGTAAATATTCCTTTATTTTGAGCCCATGTGTGTCTTTGCACATGAGATGGGTCTCCTGAATACAGCACACTGATGGGTCTTGACTCTGTATCCAATTTGCCAGTCTGTGTCTTTTAATTGGGGCATTTAGCCCATTTACATTTAAGGTTAATATTGTTATTTGTGAATTTGATCCTGTCATTATGATGCTAGCTGGTTGTTTTGCCCATCAGTTGGTGCAGTTTCATCATAGTGTTGACGGTCTTCACAATTTGGCATGTTTTTGCCCTGGCTGTTACTGTTTGTTCCTTTCCATGTTTAATGCTTCCTTCAGGAGCTTTTGTAAGGCAGGCCTGGAGGTGACAAAAATCTCTCAGCATTTGCTTGTCTGTAAAGCATTTTATTTCTCCTTCACTTATGAAGCTTAGTGTGGCTGGATATGAAATTCTGGGTTGAAAATTATTTTCTTTAAGAATGTTCATTATTGGCCTTCACTCTCTTCTGGTATGTAGCGTTTCTGCAGAGAGATCCACTGTTAGTCTGGTGGGCTTCCCTTTGTGGGTAACCCGACCTTTCTGGCTACCCATAACATTTTTTCCTTCATTTCAACCTTGGTGAATCTGATGATTATGTGTCTTGGGGTTGCTTTTCTCAAGGAGTATCTTTGTGGTGTTCTCTGTATTTCTGAATTTGAATGTTGGCCTGTCTTGCTAGGTTGGGGAAGTTCTCCTGGATAATATCCTGAAGAGTGTTTTCCAACTTGGTTCCATTCTCCTCATCACTTTCAGGTACACCAATCAGACATAGATTTGGTCTTTCACATACTCCCATATTTCTTGGAGGCTTTGTTGGTTCCTTTTTATTCTTTTTTCTCTAATCTTGTCTTCATGCTTTATTTCATTAAGTTGATCTTCAATGACTGATATCCTTTCTTCTGCTTTATCAGTTCAGCTATTGATACTTGTGTATGCTTTGCAAAGTTCTTGTGCTCTGTTTTTCAGCTCCGTCAGATCATTTATGTTCTCCTCTAAACTGGTTATTCTAGTTAGCAATTTGTCTAACCTTTTTTTCAAGGTTCTTAGCTTCCTTACATTGGGTAAGAACATGCTCCTTTAGCTCGGAGGAATTTGTTTCTACCCACCTTGTGAAACCTACTTCTGTCAATTCATCAAACTCATTCTCTGTCCAGTTTTGTTCCCTTGCTAGTGAGGAGTTGTGATCCTTTGGAGAAGAGGCATTTTGGTATTTGGTATTTTCAGCCTTTTTGTACTGGTTTCTCCCCATCTTTGTGAATTTATCTGCCTTTGGTCTTTGATGTTGGTATCACCCCTGGCAGTCTGCAAAGTGCTTGCCGAGCTCTTCCCCCTTTTTTATTCTAGAAACAGCCCTGAAAAGGCTGAAACTGACACTCCGAGAAGTTAACTGACTTACTCGGGCTCCCATCGGTGGTAAGCCACAAAGTAGATTGGAATCAAGTGTCCTAGCTCCAAGCTCAGTGCTCAGTTATTAATAACAATGGCACTTATTTGTTGAGTACAGTCATGTATCTCCTAACAATGGGGATACCACCTGAGAAATGTGCTGTTTGGCACAGAGCACTTACACAAACCTAGATGCTACAGCGACTGCACACCCAGGCTATATGATACAGCCTATTGCTCCTGGGCTGTAAACCTGTCCAGCATGTGATGTGGTGGAATACTGAATTGAATACCAAATACTGTAGGCAACTGTAACACGATGGTAAGTCTTTGTGTATCTAAACATATCTAAACATCAAAAGGTATAGTAAGAATATGGTATTATAATCTTATGGAACTATCATTGTATATGTGGTTTGTCAACCAGAATGTAGTTATACAGCACAGGACTGTACTTATGATGTGCCAAGCACAGCTCTCAGCACTAACTCCTTTAATTTTCATATCAACCCCAGAAGGTAAGTTCTTAGGTTATCATGGGTTCCCCAGGAGAAGACTTTGAGACGAGGGTCCAAGTGTAAGTTGTTTCTTTGGAACACAATCTTAGAAACCAGCCTAGAGCGTGGGGAAGTGAGAGAGGGAAGGGGGAGTTGACAGGTGGTGCCAGTTACCCCACTGCGGTCATCAGAGCTTATCTCTGCTGAGGAAACTCTAGAACCAGTGTAGAAAACACACCACAGATTTACTCACCAGAGAGGCTGGACAGCCAGGGGTCTTACACATCAGCCTCATCCAGCATTGTTTGTGGGGAGGCACTGTGGTGTTAGAGGGGTGTAGTGAGGGCAATTGGACAGCTGGCTTTCACACCCAGGAGAGCTTTGAACCCAGAAGTTGGGCAGGAGTGTGCAGAAGGGATTAAGACACCAAATGCAGGTCGTTGCTGATTATGTCTACTACAGCGTTACTATAAGACCTGTTATATTTTTAGAAATGAAGAAATAGAGACTAGACAGTTTATGCCTCTTGCCCATGGTCATGCAGGTAATAAGTGGCAGAGCTGACTTAAGCAGCCGCATCAAGAGCCTGTGCTCCTGGCCGCCATGCTGCACCACCCCAGCCCTCACTACCTGACATTGCCTCTTCTTACACCCCAGGCATCCCATGAGATTTTTGTTTCCCATCCTGAAGCTCCTCCCTGAGCCCACTCCTCTGGACTCGGGTGCACCAAGCTCCACTTGATCCTCAGTATATTGGCACCCCCTCTTCCCACTACACAGTTCCACTAAACCAGTGGCTCCATTTTGCATGCATCAGAATCCCCTGTGGGTCTGCTAAATCAGACTGCTGGGCCCCTGTCAAAGTGTCTGTCTCACAAAACAAGACACACTGGTTACCAGCCCCAGGGGAGAACTCCAAACACTTGTGCCTATTGACCTTGGCATCAGAGTCACCAAGGAAAACAGTGCAGTCAAGCACTGAAAGGGACGATGCTTTGCTTAGGTAGAGAAGACACAGAACAAGACCAGCTCCAATAGTGTGGTCAGCGTAGATAGGGTAATTTACCTATGCACACTCCTCTTGCACCCTAGAGGAATAACCCCATATTTCTGTCTCGAGTCTGAAATATTGAAAGCTGGCAGGGAGTGTCTAGGGCCCTTGACACACATCCATTGAGTCTGAAAGCTCTCCCCACACAATGCATGAGGTGATAGGCCCGGCACAGGCTTTCTCTCTCTGTAAGGAAGTACCCAAGGCCCCTTCTCATGCAGCCCCGCGTGGGTGGAAAGACTATTTTCCCCTTTCCCGACAGTTTATCCTTTTCTTTCTCCCTCCCTCCCTCCCTCCCTTCCTCCCTCTCTCTCTCTCTCCTTCCTTCCTTCCTTCATGTTTTTTAGAGAGTGAGTCATGCTATGTTGTCTAGGCTGCTCTTGAACTCCTGGGCTCAAGCAATCTTCCTGCCTCAGCCTCCTTAGTAGCAGCGATTAAAGGGGTGTAATCCCTGAGCAGGTTAACAGTTTCTCATTCCATGTGTCTAGGGAGAGACAGAGAATCTACATTTCTACAGGTCCCCAGGTGGTGCTGTGCAGCTGCATGCTAAGGAGTGTGACCTGATGTCTGATTCACACCAGGGTGTGGGAATCTCAGAGGCAGAGAGCCCTGGAGATGAAAGGGACAGAGTCCTGGATTCAAATCTCATTTTACAGTGAAGACCCCAATGCAGAAAGTCATGTCTGAAATTCTGAGCTTACTCTTCTGCCTGCTGGGACCTGCTCTGGATAAGAGAAGGGAGGAAAAGGACTAATCAGAGGAGCCAATGAAGTCACTCCATGAGGTGACGACAACCCAGCCCTGCACACATCAGGGAGATGCTGGCTATGGTCTCAGCCAGAGCAAGGCTCACATTCACTGGCCTTCAAGGGTACCCATAAGGAAGAGAGCTGAATGAGAAGAATGGGAGGCTTTCAGGAAAGCTGAGGTGAAACAGGCAATGTTTCATCATTATATTTATTGATTTTTTCCTATATTTACATGATCTTCAAACAAAGAGCCAATTCATTCAGCTTAGTTTTTTTTAAGGCAGTTAAAACAGCTAAACATTACTCAGTGATGCATAAGCTAAACAGCCGGTTGATTAAATTTTCTCACTTTTTCATAAATCTTGATATTGAACATATCAGTTACAATCAAAAGGTATTCATGGGCACCTACTCTGTGGCAGGCACAGATGTCAGGTGCTGAAGAAGCAGTCAGCAGTGAACCAAAGTCCCTGCCCATCCTGACCAATCTAAAATCCCAGTGTGTGTGAGTGTGTGTGTGCATGGGTGTGCATGTGTATATGTGTGTGTGTGTATATGTGCACGCACACACTCTCTTTGTTATCCTACAATGCACGACCTTCACCCTTCTATTTCCCCACTATCCAAATTCCCTTTACATCCTGAACCTGTTTGCATATTTGGACTCCTGAGCACAAGAACCACGTGCATTTTGTGTACAATATAATAATGCTGCCAAAACCGTCATCTTAAGGTGTTTCTTTGGGCTCAAGTGGGACCTTGAATTACCCTATCCGTACAGCATATGCTCAGCAGAGACCCTGTTGTAAACATCTCCACCACTGCTGATCAGGAGGTTAAAAATCAGTCTGGGATCCCTCAAAAAGCTGAATTTTTATAGACTGGGATGGGAAGGAGGAGAATTACCCAGTGAGAAACTGGTTTAGCAGGATTTGGATGTAGTTTTCATTGGACAACAGCGCCCTCTCTTGGTTCCTTTAAAGAAAACAGGCAGCATTTTCATTGAGAACAAGGTCCCAGTGGGAAAATACCACTAGTTTCTTTTCAGGCATTTGTCAAGGAGTTTCCAGGGTGCCTTCTTATTTATCCCAACACCTGTGACAGCCACCTCATCACTCAGAGCCTGCCTTTCCGTCTTCCCAAGCCTGTGACTATCAGGCTGCTCAGAATTCCCATCAGTCCAGGGCGTTCCCTCCTCACCTTCCCATCCAGGGCTGCCTCCTTATGCTTCTACCCTCCATCCATATGATACCTTGCTTCCTACTGAAAACCACCTGTCCCTCACCTTCTCAAGACTTTGGTCCAAGGCCTTGGGCTTCTGTGAGATCACTGAAGAAACTAATCTGTGCAGGACTAATGGAAATAAATAAGACTAAACAGCCTTTCCCCCAACCCCATAATCTTTCAAAGACATTGTGGCAGGCCAGGCTTCCATTTGCAACCAGAGCAGTTCATTTTTACTGATCTTTTGCCATAATTCTGATGAATGTATAAGTTAAGCATTAAAGAACTGGAGAAACTAGTGCCTGAGTGCAAGGGCTGGAATGCCCAAACAAACCCATTAATACCCCAACCAGGTTTTCTCCGACATTAAAGTCTGGTCAAATAATAAAAGCATTCTTACACATACATCTCGTACCAGGGCCCACTTAAGTAAACTTTCCAAGACTCTAGAGAAAGCTTTCCAGACCCCAGACCCTAGTTAAAGATTAGAGAGAGATTGAATTAAACACCCCTGCTTGTAGGTGCACTCTCATGTGCAGCATGGAGCTTAAAATGTATATAAGCACTGGAAAAAAACTTGAAACTTTGAGTTTGTCTGGTGAGTGACTCCGACCTTCTGCCTGTAACTAGTTGCAGAAATAAACTCCCTTATTTCCCAGGCTGTCTGCATGTTGTTATTGGACCATGAGACCAAGCAGCCAGACCTCGTTCTGTCTGGGAACAACATTACTGCACATCTTTTTGAGACAACCACCCAGCCTTTGCTTTCTGGCAAGAGACTCTGAATAAGTAAGGGATTGGGGGCCACAATGAAGGGAAGAAGGTATCACACATCTTAGGCCAAAGGAAGAAACACTTGTGAAAGGTTTTCTCAAGTTAAAACCAGTAAGTAGCTATGACTTTAGAGTGATGGGGCCCGAACATTTTCAGGAAAACATCATTATGGGTCAGAGACTTGTCTTTCATAAAATTGTTGTGGTGCCACTCTTGGAGAATTCACAGAGCTCTTACATGCATCATGATGACATTATAGTATGTCTTCAGGAATTACATAAAGCTAGATTTACCAAATTCCTTCTCTAATTCATAGCTCAGCTAAACTGCAGATGAAATGACTGAGCATCAAGCCTGAATTAGAAGATGAAGCTTTGGGCTGGGCACGGTAGCTCATGCCTGTAATCCCAGCACTTTGGAAGGCCGAGGTGGTTGGATCACCTGAGGTCAGGAGTTTGAGACCAGCCTGTCCAACATGGCAAAACCGCCTCCCTCTCTACTAAAAATACAAAAATTAGCCAGGCATGGTGGCACATGTCTGTAATCCCTGCTACTTGGGAGGCTGAGGCAGGAGAATCGCTTGAACCTGGGAAGTGGAGGTTGCAGTGAGCTGAGATCACGCCATTGCACTCCAGCCTAGGCAACAGAGTGAGACTCCATCTCAAAAAAAAAAAAAATGACATTTTGAAAGATTAAACACTTGTTCATAAAAATTTCCTTTTAATCTCAAGCTTCCTGAACCCTGCCCAGCTAGAGATTAACATCTGACCTTCAACATAGGACACTGTGCAGATGGCTACTTGCTGGGGCACATGAAGACCAAAGCCAGGACACAAGCCCCAGCCCTGCTAAACATGGCAGAGACTCTGCCCCAGGCCACCTCCTGTGAGAATCTGCTTCACTCCACAGCTGACCCCAGCATCTTCATGTGAGGACCATGAATGGACATAGTTTCCAGGTTTTTTTGTGACCCGGGAAACTCAAACTCTCATCAAAAATGAATAAATAAAAGGAGGGATGGGTAAGAAAATGCTAAAAATCTCATTTTTGAGTCATTAACATTCACTTGAAATTTGTCTACACTATTTCCTACTACCGTAGCAAACTCCAACCTGAATAGCATGGGTGATGGCACTAAGCCCTAGAACAGAAAAAGTGCACTTAAACTCTGTATTGGTCCATTCTCTCACTGCTAATAAAGATATACCTGATGCTGGCTAATTTATAAAGGAAGGAAGTTTAATTGACTCACAGTTCAGCATGGCTGGGGAGGCCTCAGGAAACTTACAATCATGGTGGAAGGGGAAGCAAGGCAACTTCACAAGGTAGCAGGAAGAAGTGTTGAGCAAAGGGGGAAAAGCCCCTTATAAAACCACCAGATCTCATGAGAACTCACTCACTATCATGACGACAGCATGGAGATAACCACCTCCATGATTCAATTACCTCCCATTGGGTCTTTCCCATGACACATGGGGATTATGGAAACTACAATTCAAGATGAGATTTGGGTGGGGACACTGTCGAACTGTATCAAGCTCCATTCTGATTTGTGGTGAGTGTTGAGCCTGCTTAATAATATCCCATTTTTCTACAGCTTTTCTCATTCCCCAAAAGGCTCTCACCAATGTTTGCTCATTGAATATTAGCAGGTTCCCCAGATAAGAAGTGGATTTAATATTATTATTCCCCATTCACAGTTGATGGGAGGGAGGTTCAGAGAGATTAAAGGCTCTACTCCAACTTGGTAGACTGATGTGATAATGGAGGCATTTCTTTCTCTTCCCATTAAACAGTGCTGTCATTCTTGGTTTACAGATCAAGGCCAATCAGGGCAAAGCAATCTGTTGGAGAGTACTGAGTCAGAGTTCCATCTTTGCTCCAGTGATTTAAGATGCCACCTCTATTATTCACTACATTTTCATATGCATTTGATTCTATTTCTGGACTTTCTATTCTATTTCATTGGTCTGTCTATGCACTATACCTCATTGTTTTTATTATAGAAGCTCGATTAGATGTCTTAATGTCTGATAGAACCCTCTACCACCACTATCGTTATTATTTTTTCTTTTAGTATTCTCTGGCTATTCTTGCACATTTATTTTTCCACATAAACTTCAGTATCAACTTGCCAAGCTCTGAAACAAAAATCTGGCCAGGAACAGTGGCTCACGCCTGTAATCCCAGCACTTTGGGAGGCCAAGGTGGGCGGATCATCTGAGGTCAGGAGTTCGAGACCAGCCTGACATGGAGAAACCCTGTCTCTACTAAAAATACAAAATTAGCCAGGCATGGAGGTGCATGCCTGTAATCCCGGCTACTTGGGAGGCTGAGGCAGGAGAATCACTTGAAGCCAGGAGGTGGAGGTTGCAGTGAGCTGAGATCGTACCATTGCACCCCAGCCTGGGCAACAAGAGTGAAACTCCATCTCAAAAACAAACAAACAAACAAAGAAAAACCTTCTGGGATTTTTATTGGGATTGAGATAACTTCATAATTTTACTTATAGAGAATTGTGAGAACCCTGAATATTTGAGACATGTCTCAGTTAATTTAGAAAGTTTATTTTGCCTAGTTTGAGGATGCACGTCTGTGACACAGTCTCAGGAAGTCCTGATGATATGTGCCCAAGGTGGTTGGAGCACAGCTTGGTTTTATACATCTTAGGGAGTCATGAGACATCAATCTATATATGTAAGATATACATTGGTTCCACCCAGAAAGGTAGGACAACTCGAGTAGGAAGGGGGCTTCCAGGTTACAGGTAGGGGAGAGAAAAATGGTTGCACTCTTTTGAGTTTCTGATTAGCCTTTCCAAAGGAGGCAATCAGATATGACTTTATCTCAGTGAGCAGAGGGACAACTTTGAATAGAATGGGAAGCAGGTTTGCCCTGGGAACAGTTCCCAGCTTGATTTTTCCCTTTAGCTCAGGTATTTGAGGGCCCCAAAATTTATCTTCCTTTTGCATTTCCCCCCTTTTCTTTTTTAAAATCTTTTGAACAACATATGCTTTCACTTATAAGTGGGAGCTGAACAATGAGAACACATGCGCACAGGGAGGGGAACAACACACACTGGGGCCTGTTAGGGGAGCGTGGTGGTGGGGACAGTATTAGAGAAAATAGCTAATTCATGCTGGGCTTAATACCTAGGTGATGGGTTGATAGGTGCAGCAAACCACGATGGCACATGTTTACCTATGTGTCAAACCTGCACATCTTGCACATATACCCTGGAACATAAAAAAATACAATTAAAAATAAATAAATAAATATACTCTTTTGGAGAAAGTATTTTAGAAGAAAATGAGTCTCTGGTCTCAGGTTTCATCTGATCTCTCACAGCTAGGATTGTTTATTCCTAGACTGGTAGGTCATGAGTTATTAGGAAAGCTCCTTTTTAATAGGTTGAGAAGTCTCATGTCCTTTGAAGAAAAAATAGGGGGAGGCTATCTGGCTGCGGTGGCTTACACCTGTAATCCCAGCACTTTGGGAGGCTGAGGCAGGTGGATCACCTGAGGTCAGGAGTTTAAGACCAGCCTGGCCAACATGGTGAAACCCCATCTCTACCAAAAATACAAAAATTAACCAGGAGTGGTGCGTGGCATCTGTAATCCCAGCTACTTGTGAGGCTGAGGCAGAAGAATTGCTTGAACCCAGGAGGTGGAGGTTGCAGTGAGCCAAGATCATGCCACCGCATTCCAGCCTGGGCAATAAGAGTGAAAACTCCATCTCAAAAACAAGAAAGAAAGAAAGAAAGAGAGAGAGAGAGAGAAAGAAAAGGCAAAGAAAAAATAGGGGGAGGAAGGGAGAAAAAGAACAACAAACAGAAGAACAATCCTGGAAAATTGATACAGGCCACATTACTCTGAAGTCCACACATCAGTAGGTAGGTTGAAAATGGCTTACATATGTAAAGAGGTTACTATTATTTTCTTCTGAAGGTTAAGTTGTCTAGATTCAGTTCACAGGGCTTTAAGAAAGTACGACTTAGTTTTCAGTGATTTCAAATTAGGAAAAATGGAAGAAAAAAGGAAGAAAGAAAAAAATTGAAAACATTATTTTGGAAACATTTTAGCCAGGAAATATTAAAATTCAGTCCGAATCGTAGAAAATAGTAAAAATCGAAAAACATTAGGCAAGACTGGACTCTAACAACTGGTGTACTATATAGCTTTTTGAAACATAACTTTTCTCTCTCCAGTTTCCCATTTTTACTAAAGACAAATCATGGTAGGACCAATTTGCTTTATTATACTTGGCCAGATTATTTTTATAAAGTGCAGCAAGAGTAATTATTTTTCACATAGGCTTTTAAAATTGGCTTTGATGGAACATTGTTCTACAGAAGGAATCTCAGATAAGACTTTTTTAAGCCAAGCCCAGCCATGAATTTGTATAATCGAATACATATAAGTTGGATGAATTCTTCTGCTCTTGAGGTCCCAAGATAACTTGGGGCTCTGGACCTGTCAGGAAGTGACATTCTGTACATTCTGTGACATTTTGACCCTGTACAGAGACTGTGTAGACAAGGTATGAGGCCAGTTTTCCCAAGTGGCTTTTATTGGCTAAGTCAATTTCAATTCCTTAAAGGAAAGCATACGATTCCAGCCAAAGCTTTGGTAAAATAACCAGTTTCTCCAATTGTATCCTGTTACAACTCAAAATGGATTCTTATTGCACTTATGTAAAAAACTATATTGCTATAAGTTAAGAATACTCACAGTTTCCAAATTCCAGAGAAATCAGGTAGAGAGAAACAAATATGACCCAAATTTTGTCCATAGAGTATATTAAATTGTTAAAAGCTGTCAATAGCTCAAAAGAAAAGCTTCCTTGCCTCTGAAAAACAAAGGATCGGCAACATTTTAAGCAAAAAGTCAAAAAGATTACTTCAGTCTTCTATTAGTTCAGTCCATGAAGATAACTGCTGTTCTGCTTGATATTAATGAACATTTCAACTCTCCATGAGTCCTGAAATTTTTCCTTTATTCTGAAGTCACAATCTCCAAAGTTATCAGAATCTTGCATTCAAGAGCACCTGTTAGAGTTTTGTGGCTGATTATAAAACCACCTTCTAAAGACAACCAAAACAAGACAATAATTGCCCATGGATGACAAAAAGTTTTAGGGCAGCCATAGTCACAGACACAATTGACAAGAAAATTTGTTACCTATGTAGTACACAATAATTTAATGTAACTATTATAATTATTACTGATAATGTACACTAAGTCATATCAGAATTATAGGAGTCTTCCATAATTTCGGAACACATACCAATAACATATGTATACAAATACAGCCGAAAGAAAACCAAATACTATTTCATATTTGACAATGCTTCCTGTATAAATTTTATACCAAATAAGCCAAATGTGTCATTTTTGGACTTTAGGAATCTAATATCTTAAATTAATAATTAGGTCAGAAAAATACATAATTTATAATTTGATTTTGGAAAGGTTGTCAAATATCAAAGGTTTAAAACACTTGATATCACAAAATAGGATCACAGGTCACAAAGTGGTAATTCAATGATTTCAAAAAAGGTGAAACCTTCATTCTTTGAGATAGGAGACTTAATTTTCCTAACAATAAGCCCTAATAAAAACAGCACAAAGCCAACTAAATTTGTTTTCCAAAATTTTATAAACAATCTATAAAATTTTAACCTTGACTATAAGATATAACTTCCATAAACCTTTTAACCTTTATTGAGGAGTCCATTAATGTTTCAAGAAAACTTTGTTAATCTGACACAGGGGCCCATATGTTGGTCTTGCATTGCTGTATCTTTGACATTAATGGTTAATTCACAGAAAAACTGAACTTACTTTATTTCTCAAAATTGGTTCTTTAAATCTCACATGCCCACCTCTTCCATGATAGTCTCTGGGCCTTGAGGAATTGAAAAGCTTTAATTTCTGGCCCTGTGTCTCAGAAATGCAGTTTATTTTATTGGCATCTTCTACCAGGCCTGATAATAAGGCTTTAATTGCTGTCAGTGTTTAAGATTTAACAGGACTTGGTGTTCTTTTAGACCCAGGGTCAAAGCCCTGTAACTCAATGTCACAAGGACTTTAAAAGCATATACAGAAAGATACACAGATGTAACAACCTCAATTTAAAAAAAAAAATTTAATATCTTTTTTCTAAGCAAACCAAAACTTAATAATAATGACATTAGAATTATTTCAATAAAATGTAAAATCTGTTGGGCCAGTTAGCAAAAGGCAAAAGAAAAGACCTTCTGCAGTGCACAGAATATTATGTTGGAAGAAAACATTTCCTTTAGCCTTTAAGAAAACATTATTAGCATCAGGCCACAACGAACAGAGCTTTAGGGGGAAAAATCTTATATGAGCTGAAAATGAGTTGAAGGAAAGTGTTATTATTTCGTGCCTTTTAAAGAGGTGAGAGAAAACTGAAAACAGCGAGATGCAATAAAAATTGAACTTTGGGTTAAAAAAATTAAAATCTATTATAATTTATTAAGAGTAAATCAATCCCTTAAGAAGATTTCATTGCTCTAACCAACTCTTTAGTGTATAAGCGTTTTTTTAATATCAAACCCAGTCTCCAGAAGGACCATTTTAATTTCTCTTTAATAATAGACAACTTGATCACATAAAAATCTGTTTTAGTAAATCCTCTTATTGTGACTTACACAGACCATTCATGACATGTTTGGACTTTCTGGTTCATCCTGAACATTTCTCTTTCTTAAACAACCAGGCATTTTATTCTAGGACTAAATTTACCATACAAGATTCTTTCTCATATCAAATTATTTCTCTTTAAGCTTTCTTACTTAAAAATGTCTCTTTATTTCTATAACTTGCTTTACATCTCTCTTATTTCCTGGTTCTTTTTACCTTGTTTTGTATATAACCTTTAAATAAGCTTTAAATTAGACAAAATTGTTCACCTTTTTAAAAAGGACACTTTTTTAGAAAAAAGGTTTTCCTACAGTATATTTTTATTGGAAAATATCCAAATAATGAAATATTTATTATTTAATTTACTATAACTTTAGATTCTAAATTATGATGAGCTCATCTACTAGTATTTATTCCATTACATTTACCTAATTATTTTATTTTAATCATTTACCTAGATTATGAAATCTGTGATAGTCATCATTTAAAGTTATGAAACTCACCATTGCAAAGTTATAACTGAGACCATGAGAAAGATATGACCTAAATGTCTCCATCTTGCTTCTAACTTCCAAGCTGTCCTTGCTCATTCTGGGCATAAGCCAAACCAACTTTGGGAGGAACTTAGTTTATAGTTTAGCTTTGAAACAAAAACGATAACACTCCCTTCCCAAAACAAACCTCCTTACTGTCTGTGGACTAGGCTGCCTAAAGCCACAAGACTAGAAGTTACAGTAATTTTACTAAATAATTCAAGATGTAGCTATTTTTATTAAACTAATCAATGTCTTACTCACTAAAGATTATGTAAGTAAAGATCATTCTGATTTGGACTTGGTTTATAGTTTTGTAACCCCTATGCCTATTGCGGGATCTGGCCAGCAGCAACGGGGCTCTTTCTTTGTTCCCAGGTGGATTGGCAGGTCAAGAAATAAAAGACACACACAAGATAATGAAAGCTGAGTCCAGGGGGGTCACTGCCTTCTGGTCCTGAGATGCTGCCAATGCACTGGATATACCAGCATTATTAAGTTTAGTGAGGGTGGGGGTAGGTTAGTGAGGGATTTAAGGCCATTTGATTATGAGGTGAAATGGTCACATGGGGATGAAGTAATTCTTTAACATAATATCAGTATGCAGAAGTACAGTATACAGAGATAAGAATTTACAATATAGTGTGTGCATCAGCAATTTCTAACAGAGCCTTAAAACAGAAACACAGTCTATCCATAACCTATGTTTAGTAAGATACTAATCAGTAGTAATAATTGCAGCAAAAGCTGGTTGCAAACAATCAATAGAAGTAGGACGTGAAACTAGACAACTGGTTAGACCACAGATTCTCAGAAGGGAGTATGTCTTAACCCTAAAGAGACCTAGAAAAGCCGTGGAAAGATAAGGGCATTTATAGCCCTATGTTATCCATATGAACAGGCACCCCTCATGCATCCATTTATAGGCTCTCCACGAGTAGCATTCCATTCCCAGAGCTATGAACATCTGCTTTTCTGGGATAGGAATCTTGGTGATGTGAAACCTCCCTGACTGCACGTCCATTTATAGGCTCTCTGCAGGGGAAAGCACATCACATGCTGTTGGCTTATTCTGGCAGCCCAACCTGGCATTGTCTTTACACAATCCTCCATGCAATTTTGTGTTTACAATAATCAGGAGCATTTCATCTTTTATTCCATAGCAACAGTTTCAGGGGGTCTCCCTACATATGCCAAATTTCAACACCTTATAATATTAGGAAGGGATAAGTATGAAATTAAAGATGGATGCCAAATTGAAAATAAAATTACAGAAAACAATCTTAGGATTGTATGAAGAGACCAATTTTATTTAGATAGGAGCTATTTATCTTTTACTGGATCTCTGAGATCTGGGAAGAGCTCACACTGAATCCTGGGTCTCCAAAGGGAGAACTATTATGAGGCTTTTGTGATGCTTTTACAGGGCACTTAAACAAAAAAAATTGGGCAGGGTGACCCACCAACATGGCCAAATAGAAACAGCTCCAGTCTGCAGCTCCCAGTGAGACCAACACAGAAGGCTGGTGATTTCTGCATTTCCAACTGAGGTACCCTGTTCATCTCATTGGGACTGGTTAGGCAGTGGGTGCAGTCCATAGATGGCAAGCAGAAGCAGGGTGGGGCATTGCCTCACCCCAGAAGTGCAAGGAGTGGGGGGCCTCCCTTTCCCAGAGAAAGGAAGCCATGAGGGACTGTGCTATCTGGCCCAGAGACTATGCTTTTCCCATGATTTTTGCAATCCGCAGACCTGAAGATCCCCTCGTGTGCCTACACCACCAGGACCCTGGGTTCAAGCACAAAACTGGGCAGCTGTTCAGGCAGACACTGAGCTAGCTGCAGGAGTTTTTTGTTTTGTTTTGTTTTGTTTTGTTTTGTTTGTACCCCAGTGGTGCCTGGAACCCCAGTGAGACAGAATCACTCACTCCCTTGGAAATGGGGCTGAAGCCAGGGATTCAAGTGGTCTTGCTCAGCAGGTCCCACTCCCACGGAGCCCAGCAAGCTAAGAACCATTGGCTTGAAATTCTCACTGCCAGCACAGCAGTCTGACGTTGACCTGGGATGATTGAGTTTGGTGGGGAGAGGGGCATCCACCATTACTGAGGCTTGAGTAGGCAGTTTTCCCCTGACAGTGCTAAGGACTGGGCAGAACTCAACACAGCACGGCAAAGCGACTGTGGCCAAACTGCCTCTCTAGATTCCTCCTCACTCGGCAGAGGATCCCTGAAAGAAAGGCAGCAGCCCATCAGGGGCTTATAGATAAAACTCCCATCTCCCTGGAACAGGTAGCGCCTGGGAGAAGGAGGGACTGTGGGCACAGCTACAGTGGACTTAAACATTCCTGCCTTCCAGCTCTGAAGAGAGCAGTGGATCCTGACAAGGAGGGTTCTCACAGCACTTGAGCTCTGCTAAAGGACAGACTGCTTCCTCAAGTGGGTCCCTGTCCCCCGTGCCTCCTGACTGGGAGAGACCTCCAACAGGGATTGACAGACACTTCACACAGGAGAGCTCTGGCTGGCATCAGGCCAGTGCTCCTCTGGGAAGAAACTTCCAGAGGAAGGAGCAGGCAGCTATCTTTGCTGTTCTGCAGCCTCTGCTGGTGATATCTAGGCAAATAGGGTCTGGAGTGGACCTCCAGCATACTGCAGCAGACCTGAAAAAGAGGGGCCTGACTGTAGGAAGAAAAACTAACAAACAGAAAGCAATAACATCAACATCAACAAAAAGGGCTGACACACAGAAACTCCATCCAAAGTTCAGCAGCCTCAATGATCAAAGGTAGATAACTCCACAAGGATGAAGAAAAACCAGTGCAAAAATGCTGAAAATTCCAAAAACCAGAATGCCCCTTCTCCTCCAAATGATTACAACTCCTCTCTAGCAAGGGCACAAACTGGCCAGAGAATGAGTTTGATGAATTGATAGAAGTAACCTTCAGAAGGCGAGTAATAACAAACTCCTCTGAGCTAAAAGAGTATGTTCTAACCCAGTGCATGGAAGCTATGAACCTTGACAAAAGGTTACAGGAAGTGCTAACTAGAATAACCAGTTTAGAGAAGAACATAAAGGACCTAATGGAGCTGAAAAACAGAGCACAAGAACTTTGGAAAGCATACACAAGTATCAATAGTCAAATCAATCAAGCAGAAGAAAGGATATCAGAGATTGAAGATCAACTTATTGAAAAAAGACATGAAGACAAGATTAGAGAAAATGAATGAAAAGGATTGAACAAAGCCTCCAAGAAATATAGGACTATGTGAAAATATCAAACCTACGATGGATTGGGGTCCCTGAAAGTGACAGGGAGAATAGAATCAAGTTGGAAACACACTTCAGGATATAATCCAGGAGAACTTCCCCAACCTAGCAAGACAGGCCAACATTCAAATTCAGGAAATACAGAGAACACCACAAAGATACTCCTCGAGAAAAGCAACCCTAAGACACAATATTGTCAGATTCTCCAAGGTTGAAATGCAGGAAAAAATGTTAAGGGCAGCCAGAGAGAAAGGTCAGGTTGCCTACAAAGGGAAGCCCATCAGACTAACAGTGGATCTCTCTGCAGAAACCCTACAAGCCAGAAGAGAGTGAGGGCCAATATTCAACATCCTTAAAGAAAAGAATTTTCAACCCAGAATTTCATATCTAGCCAAATTAAGTTTCATAAGTGAAGGAGAAATAAAATCCTTTACAGACAAGCAAATGCCAAGGGATTTTGTCACCACCAGGCCTGCCTTACAAGAACTCCTGAAGGAAGTACTAAATATGGAAAGGAAAAGCCAGCCACTGCAAAAACACACCAAAACATAAAGACCAATGACACTATGAAGAAACTGCATCAACTAATGTGCAAAATAACCAGCTGGAACCATGATGACAAGATCAAATTCACACATAAAAATATCAATCTTGAATGTAAATGGACTAACTTCCCCAATTAAAAGACACAGACTGGGAAATTGGATAAAGAGTTAAGACCCATTGATGTGCTATATTCAGGAGACCAATCTCTTGTGCAAAGACACATATAGGCTCAAAATAAAGGGAAATGCTTTGCATTTCCAAGCAAATGGAAAGCAAAAAAAAAAAAAAAAAAAAGCAGGGGTTGCAATCCTAGTCTCTGGTAAACAGACTTTAAACCAACAAAGATCAAAAAAGACAAAGAAGGGTATTACATAACAGTAAAGGGATCAATCCAACAAGAAGAGCTAACTATCCTAAATATACATGCACCCAATACAGGAGAACCAGAGTGATAAAACAAGTTCTTAGAGACCTACAAAGAGAAGTAAACTCCCACACAATAATAGTGGGAGACTTTAACACCTCACTGTCAATATTAGACAGATCTAGGAGACAGAAAATTAACAAGGATGTTCAGAACTTGAACTCAGCTCTGGACCAAGCAGACCTAATAGGTATTGACAGATATCTACCCCGAATCAACAGAATATACATTCTTCTCAGCACCACATCACACTTATTCTAAAATTGACTGCATAATTGGAAGTAAAACACTCCTCAGCAAGTGCAAAAGAACGGAAATCATAACAACCTCTCAGACCACAGTGCAATCAAATTACAACTCAGAGGCTAAATCAGTGCTTAGAGGGAAATTTATAGCACTAAATGCCCACATCAGAAAGTGGGAAAGATCTAAAATTGACACCCTAACATCACAATTAAAAGAACTAGAGAAGCAAGAGCAAAAAATTCAAAAGGCAGCAGAAGACAAGAAATAACTAAGATCAGAGCAGAGCTGAAGGAGATAGAGACAAAAAAAAAAAAAGAAACCTTCAAGAAATCAACGAATCCAGGAGCTGGTTCTTTGAAAAGATTAACAAAATAGATAGACCACTAGGCAGAATAATAAAGAAGGAAAAAGAGGAGAATCAAATAGACACCATAAAAAATGATAAAGGGAATATCACCACTGATCCCACGGAAATACGAACTACCATCAGAGAATACTATAAACCCCTCTACACACACACACACACACACACACACACAACAACAACAACAACTAGAAAATCTAGAAGAAATGGATAAATTCCTGGACACATACACCCTCCCAAGACTAAACCAGGAAGACGTCTAACCCCTGAGTAGACCAATACCAAATTGAGGTAGTAATTAATAGCCCACCAACCAAAAAAAGCCTAGGCCCAGACGGATTCACAGCCAAATTCCACCAGAGATACAAATAGGAGCTGGTAGCTTTCCTTCTGAAACTATTCCAAACAATAGAAAAAGAGGGAATCCTCCCTAACTCATTTTATGAGGCCAGCATCAAAACCTGGCAGAGACACAACAAAAAAAGAAAATTTCAGGCCAATATCCCTGATGAACACAATGCAAAAATCTTCAATAAAATACTGGCAAACCGAATCCAGCAGCACATCAAAAAGCTTACCCACCACGATCAAGTTGGCTTCATCCCTGGGATGCAAGGCTGGTTCAACATATGAAAATCAATAAACATAATCCATCACATAAACAGAACCAATGACAAAAAACACATGATTATCTTAATAGATGCAGAAAAGGCCTTTGACAAAATTCAACAGCCCTTCATGCTAAAAACTCTCAATAAATTAGGTACTGATGGAACGCATCTTAAAATAATAACAGCTATTTATGACAAACCCACAGCCTATATCATACTGAATGGGCAAAAGCTGGAAGCATTCCCTTTGAAAACCAGCACAAGACAAGGATGCCCTCTCTCACCACCCCAATTCAACATAGTGTTGGAAGTTCTGGCCAGAGCAGTCAGTCAACAGAAAGAAATAAAGGGTATCAAATAGGAAGAGAGGAAGTTAAATTGTCTCCGTTTGCAGATGACATGATTGTATATTTAGAAAACCCCATCTTCTCAGCCCAAAAACTCCTTAAGCTGATAAACAACTTCAGCAAAGTCTCAGGATACAAAATCAATGTGCAAAAACCACAAGCATTCCTATACACCAATAACAGACAAACAGAGAGCCAAATCATGAATGAACTCCCATTCACAATTGCTACAAAGAAAATAAAATACCTAGGAATCCAACTTACAAGGGATGTGAAGGACCTCTTCAAGGAGAACTACAAACCACTGCTCAAGGAAATAAGAGAGGACACAAACAACCGGAAAAAGAATTCTATGTTCGTGGATAGGAAGACTCAATATCATGAAAATGGCCATACTGCCCAAAGTAATTTATAGATTCAATGCTATTCCCATCAAGCTACTATTGACTTTCTTCACAGAACTAGATAAAACTGCTTTAAATTTCATATGGAACCAAAAAAGAGCCTGTATAGCCAAGACAATCCTAAGCAAAAAGAACAAAGCTGGAGGCATCATGCTACCTGACTTCAAACTATACTACAAGGCTGCAGTAGCCAAAACAGCAACTGGTACTGGTACCAAAACAGATATATAGACCAATGGAACAAAACAAAGGCCTCAGAAATAACACCACACATCTACAATTGAGGGACATTCTGGCTATTACTCCTCAAAACTGGCTAAATACCTGGCTATTACTCCTCAAAACTGCTGTCATGAAATCTCTCACAGACTGGAGGAGACTGAGGGAACATGAGGATGGAATGAGATGTGCTGTCCTGAGTGGGATCCTGGAACAGAAAAAGGACATTAGTCAAAAAACTAGTGATATTCAAATACAGTCTGGATTTTGACAATAATGGTGAAATGTTAGTCTCTTAGTTTTGACAAACGTGTCATGGTAATGTGAGATTTTAACCTAGAGGAACCTGGGTGAGGTGTGTGGGAATTCTGTATCACTTTATAACTTTATTTATTTATTATTCATTTATTAATTATTTTTTTTTTGAGACAGAGTCTCACTCTATTGCCCAGGCTGGAGTGGAGTGGCATGATCCCGGCTCACTGCAACTTCTGTCTCCCAGGTTCCAGCGATTCTCATGCCTCGGCTTTCCAAGTAGCTGGGATTACAGGCCTGGGCTACCACACCCGGTTAATTTTTTGTATTTTTAGTAGAGATGGGGTTTCTCCATGTTGGCCAGGCTCGAACTCCTGACCTCAGGTGATCTGACCGCCTCGGCCTCCCAAAGTGCTGGGATTACAGGCGTGAGCCACTGCGTCTGGCCACTTTACAACTTTAATGTAAATCTAAAATTATTCTGAAATTTAATAAAATTACAATGCTACCCTGTTGTTTCACCTCCCAAATTCTAGCCCATTTTAGAACTGTTTGTAGGCTGTAGAATCTCTCATATCTGCATTATATTATGTACTATATTTCTGCTATATTGAATTTCTGCAGAGAAGAGCAAAATACAGAATACCGAACCTCTCAGAGCTGTGTGCAAGTGCTGTTACATAGTGTGACCACTAGATGGAGATCGTGTCCAGGTGGCTAAAACTTATGCTCCCTTGACCAAGCAGTGTCTTGGAGCAGATCACAACCAAATCTCTTTTGTGAAATAATGCAATAGGCATGAATCTCAGTCTCCAGACTCTAGGATGTAAGAAACACTAAAGGTCTTTGTTTTCTATAAATCCGCTTGTGTACTACTTCAGGAGCCAAAGAAAATGAAACTTCAGTCCTTCTTGGGGCAATTCGCTCTTCCATTTAACCCCAAGGAAATGAAAGGTGCCAATGTTCAGGGTTTTACCAATGAACTAGGAGTCCCTGCTGGCACTGGTTACCTGTTCTCACTGAGGACCACTGAGATGTTGAGACAGGAGATAGAAAGAAATTATTTAGGCAGATAGTGAGGGTAAAAGAGTCCTCAGCAAGGCTTCCCTTTTAACAAAAAGCAGCCCAAGAAACTATTTTTTCTAACAAAGAGCAGCCTGAAAATCTAGCTGCGAACATAGATAAGCAAGCTGGAAGCTTGCACGGGGGAATGCCGGCAGCTATGCCAATAGAAAAGGGCTACCTGGAAGCCAGGTATGTTCAACATGGAGGCTCCATCTTCCCTTTTCTTTGTCATCACGTGTACGGTAAAGAAATAGGCAACATGGCGCTGGCCAGGTAGATAATTCATTTGCATAATAAAAGATTAGCATGGGGTCAGCAAGCTTTTTGCACCCTATGCAAATGGCATACCTAGCCCTAACCAGTTTTTCGCACCTTATGCAAATGTCACACCTGGTCCCACCAATCATTCGTACCGTGTGTAAATCACACACTGTCTCCTCAAGCTCATCTATAAAACCCCCTGCATTTCACCACGGAACTGAAAAACCTGTTCGGGACCCCTATCTTCGCTACAGAGAGAGCTATTCTCTTTCTTTCACCTACTAAACTTCCGCTCTTAAGCTCACTCTTTATCCACATCCTAGTTTTCTGTCGCCGTGAGACAACAAATCTCAGGTATTTACCCCAGACAATGATGCTGATTCAGTGTTTTTTGTTCCTGCTCCTATGACCTCATGTGGCCTACGGCTGTCTTGCTTTAGTGTCAGGTTTGGAACCTGGGCACTTTGGCAAGGTTGGGGACCAAGGAACATAGGACAGGTCTCTCTGCTGTCCTTCTGGGTCCTTTCACATCCTCAGAGCACTCTCAGGACCCAGGGCACAGACGCCTTCTCCTCCCAGCACCCCAGGACTACTCTTTTGTCTATGCTGGCCTTGCATCCCTCTCTTCCTCTTCAGGCTGCCCTCCAAGGCCCTCTTTCATTCACCTCTGTCCATCTAAAGGAAAAAATGGAGGCAGAATTAACATAAGTAGAGAGTTTATTTGGGCCAAGTTTGAGCACTGCAACCAAGGTGCAGAGACTCAAGTTGCCCTGAATCTATGCTCCCATTAACAGCAGTTACAAGTGAGTTTTTAAAGGAAGAGAAGCAGTTCCTAAGTTGCTTACCAAGAACTTACATTAAAATAACGTAAGCTATTTATGGGCTATAGAATGTTCTTTGTGTCACAAATTTCAGAAACATAAAGATAATGGGTGAGGCAGCTCTTTGCTAGTTTTCTTTTCTGACATCAAACTCTATTCTCCTCAATGGATTTAAGCATCCATAAACAAATGTTAAGAGGAGATGGTTTGAAATCAATACCTGCTTTCAACCTGCTATAAACCTTCCATAAAGCAAGGAAGTACCAGCTGCTGTTTTCCACAAAAGAAATAAAATGTAAACTCAAAATTCTTCAGTAAGTACCCTGTCACACCATGGACCATGGTGACTATGGAGCTGTGACCAGCTCATAATGGATGCCTCTATACCACCGTTTCCTATGCAAATTGGAAATAATAAAATAATAAAAATATTTTAAAAAAATAAAAGCTGCTACTTACTAGAAAATGCCTTCCTTTGTTATCTTCTCTCTGGATACCAACTCTGTGATAGACCTCAATAAGGATGAGGAGTGTCAACTCCCGCAGAACAGATTTGTTGGGAAGTAACTGATCCCTGGATCGCTGCCTATGGTGGCCCTGCTTATGCAGACAGGTGGCAAAGTGAACCTTCCACAACCCTTGCTTCAGTTCATCTTAGTGAATAACCGTTGAGCTTTTCCATAGGTAGAACAAACAAACGACCACTGTGATCACTGTCTAAGATTTACCCCCGACCGTAAGGAGCTTATGCTTTCAGGGGAAGATGCATCTCTAATTGTGAGAAGGATCATGGTGTGGGTTCTCCAGTTCCACAATGACAGGTTATGTTATAGGAAGGGAAAGGTGATGCATCCTGTTGTCTTAAGTGTTTCTACCCTTCTCCAAAGGAAACAACAAAGCAGCAAGTGCCAAGTGCCCTTCCACCTGCTTCTAGATCAAGGCTAAGAACATTTAAGCAGGACTATCCCGGAAGGTAACACCAAACTGGTTTTGCCAGCTGCTGTGGATTGAATTGTACCCCCTACCCCTAAATTCAGACTTGGAAGCAGTAACCCTCTATGTGACTGTATTTTAAGATGGGATCTTTAAGAGGTAATTAAGGTTAAATCAGGTCATAAGGCAGGGCCCTGATCTGATAGGATTAGTGTCTTTACCAGAAAAGACATCAAAGGCCAGAGAGTTTACACATGTGTCTCCCTAGCCCCTCAGAAGAAAGGCTATCCGAGGATAAGGCAGGAAACAGCTCTCACTGGGATCAAGGCTGACACCTCGAGCCCAGACTTACCAGAACTGTGAGAAAGCACATTTCTGTTATTTATGCCACCCCGTTTGGGGTATTTGTGATGGCAGCCGAGCTGACTACCACACCATATTGCTTCATCACTCACCTGACACACGCAAAGGGGTTGAGGCCAAGGAGGTCTAGGGACACATCGATGTGGAGGATTAAGAGGGAAAGTCATGAGAGAACGAACCCTGACTTATGTCACGGGGGCTTAGAGGACATAGAAATCAGTGCCACACCTACCTTCGACATCTCTCTTTAGGGTCTTGTTGGAGTATGCAGAAGGGGGCAGCAGCTGCACTGGAGCAAACTCTAGCCCCCAGTGTCAGGCAAGTGTGCATGCTTGCTGGGGCCAGATGTGGCGCTGTGAAACAGAGCCCCTCTGAGAAGACTGTGTGGGGATCCAAATGCGACCCTGACGGGCCAGGCAACCAAAGCCCAGGGCCTGAGCGAGGAGTCAGAAGAAGCTCGCCAGAAGAGAGGCGTGGCTGCTTCAGCTGACCTACAGCAGCAGGTCGCACGGGGGTCTGCAAGGGTCTCACACTAGCTGCCTGATATGGTTTGGTTTGTCCCCTCCAAATCTCATGTTGAAATGGGGTCCCCATTGCTGGAGGAGGGGCCTGATGGGAGGTGTTTGGGTCATAAGTGTGGATTCCTCGTGGAATGACTTGGTGATCTTGCAGTGATGAGTGAGTTCTTGCTCTGTTCCTTCAGGCAAGAGCTGGTTGTTTAAAGAGCCTGGTACCTCCTCCCTTCTCTCGCTCCCTGTCTCATCAGTGGGACACACCTGCTCCCTCTTCACCTTCTGTGATGAGTAAAAGCATCCTAAGACCTCAGCAGAACCAGAGGCTGGCACTATGCTGCCTGTACTATCTGCAGAACTGTACAGGGAGGTCAGTTATGCCCGTCTCTCTTGGTAAATCTACATCTTACGTAAGGTAAAGTAAACACATGACAAGAAGGAGTGGGACAAGTCAATGAGGCATTCATCTTAGGGTGGGCGAAGGGATGATTTCTGGTGTTGTCCTTGTTCTCTACCTGTGAAGATAGGCTGGCAAGTGACACTGTCAGGGAGAGTCAACAGAACTGTTTAGGGCAGTTAATCCAGCGCAAATCCGTATCCAAACAGGTCTGCAGCAACTTCAATTCTTAACTTCACAGAAGAAAGAATTTGAGGGGCAGAAGGCAGAAAGAAGGAGAGAGACTGCCTCAAGTGTTAGAGCAGGAGGTTTGTTAAAAAGCTTTAGAGCAGGAATGAAAGGAAGAAAAGTGCACTTAGAAGAGGGCCAAGAGGGCATTTTGAGAAATCAAGTGCCCCGTTCGACCTTTTGACCTCAGGCTTTATGTATCGGCATATTTCTGAGGTCCTGTGTTACTTCTCCCCTGATTCTTCCCTTAGGGTGGGCTGTCCATATGTGCTCGCCTGAGCCCACTCGCCCAACTCGTGAGGTCTTATCAGGAAGCTGCTGATCACCAGTTTTAGGTGTTTTCTATCTACTGGGAGATTGCCCTTCCCTGGCACTGGCTGCAACCAATTATTAGTTTACAGAGACAGTTAACAATCACCTGACCATCACCTGATGGTTGCCTAACATTCCTGATGGTGAGGGCAGGGAGCTCTCTCCTACCCTGCTCATGTCTGACTAGCTACCAACTGTAATACTTATAAGAGCAAGAGATACCAGGCAGGCATGCACACAGAGGAAAGACCATGTGAGGACACGGTGAGAAGGCAGCGTTGGCAAACCACGGACAAAGAAACCAAACCTTCCTACTCCCTCATCTTGGACTTCCAGCCTCCAGAACTGGGTGAAAATCCATTTCTGTTGTTTAAGCCATCCAGGCTGTGGTATTTTGTTACGGCAGCCCAGGCCGACTGATTCACTGCCCCTGCACACAACTCTGGTGGGATGAGCCACAGCAAAGCCAGAGAGCCAGGCGTGCCCCACACCATTGCTGGTTGCCCAGCTAGAGCAAGCAGGGCAAGGGGAGGCTTCACACTGGTGAGTGTCTAGGATTTTGATAATTACACCAACTGTATCAGAGCTCCATCATCATGGCCAGGCGCAGTGGGCTCATGCCTGTAATCCCAGCACTTTGGGAGGCCGAGGCGGGCAGATCACGAGCTCAGGAGATGAAGACCATCCTGGCTAATACAGTGAAACCCCATGTCTACTAAACATAAAAAAAAAGCCAGGCATGGTGGCACACATCTATAGTCCCAGCTACTTGGGAGGCTGATGCAGGAGAATCGCTTGAACCCCGGAGGCGGAGGTTGCAGTGAGCTGAGATTGCACCAGTGCACCCCAGCCTGGGTGACAGAGAGAGACTCTGTGTCAAAAAAAAAAAAAAAAAAAAAAAAAGGGTTCCATCGTCATTAGACTAGACTGGACTTTTTGTGATCTAAAAGTAAGTGGAACTATTACGGGAACTGCTGGACATTCATCAGAGGGATTGGGAAGCGGGAGTCTGCAGAGTGGCTTTGTGGGGACAGACAAAGAACACAGGTGCTCTCTTCTTGTGCCCCAACCAATCCAGCCCATTTAAGGAAACAGCTAAACTAATATTTACTGAGCGATTCCTGATCGCCAGGCACTTTTCTAAGCCTTTGCTGTGGATTAATTCCTCAGTCCTCACAGTGAGGCTCCTCCTCATTTCTCACCAGAAGAAATTGACATGCAGGAAGGTCAGGCGTGTTGCCCTGTCTCACAGTCCTGCTCCCCAGGGAGGGTGGGGAGGCCGGCTCTTTGGGAGTTAGGTTTGGCTGGGCCTGGAAGCACAGGGTCTGACAAGCATGGATGGGAAGAAACACCTTCGAAGCTTCACAGGGTTAGGCACAGACACTAAGGTGAGAAGAGCAAGGTTTGTCCTAATAATGTCTGGTGAGGGACATAGAAGTGAGGAACCTAGGGAGGTAGACTGCTGGAAAGACGGGGGCTGAGTTGTGAAAGACTCCAACTCACCAGCTAGGAGTCTCTGGACACCAGTTTTCACTCCTCCGCACGCTGTGTGCCATGTGCATATTTGCTTTTTTTTTTAATCCTCACAGTGGGCTTGAAACCACCTTTGCAAAATTATGACAGAGACAGTGAAAGAGATCTAACTTAACCGACTCCATCTTGCTTCTAACCTCCAAGCTGTCCTTGTTCCTTCCTGGGCGTAGGCTGAACTAACTATGGGAGAAACTTAGTTTATAGTTTAAAACAGACAATAACAGCCCTTTCCCAAAGCAGACCTCCTTCTTTCCTGAGTACTAGATTGCCTTTGTAATACTAAGATTAGCCACAAAATTAGAAATTATGGTTTAGGAGTCATGCCGCCGGAGGCTACAAGATTCTGACCCTCCCTAAACTACTCCTAAGATCAGTGCTTGAGATATTTTGCAGACCCTACACTTGATGGATCAGCTGGCACCACCCAGATCAATAAACTGGTTCATCTGATCTAGTGGCCCCCACCCAGGAAATGACTCAGTGCAAGAAGACAGCTTTAACTCCCTATGATTTCTTCTCTGACCAATCAGCATTCCTGGCTCACCAGCTTCCCCCTGCCCACCAAGTTGTCCTTAAAAACTCTGCTCCCTGAATGCTCATTCGGGGAGACTGATTTGAGTAATAATAAAACTCTGGTCTCCCACGCAGTTGTCTCTGCATGAATTACTCTTTCTCTATTGCAATTCCCTTGTCTTGAGAAATCAGCTCTGTCTAGGCAGTGGGCAAGGTGAGCCCACTGGGTTGTTACAGCCTTTTTCAGTCTGTGGTCAGGTTCCCTCATAATGACAATGCTGGATCTTAGTGACATGCAGATAGGACCCGAGACTGTGGAAGAAAATAGAATCTCAGGACCCCAAACTCACTATGCCAAAGGGAAAGTTGAGTTTGGGAACTGAGTCACACACACTTTTTCTTGTTCCCAAACAGATAGCTGTAACTTCACAGCCCATGTCATAGCCTCATCCAGAAGCCAGATTCCTATAATAGAAGGCCACATACCTCTCTAGGTGTGCTCCCTCACAAATTGCTCACAAGCACATTTTTTGTGAGCCCCTAAATCTTTTAGATACATATCCCTCCTATAAATGGACCCTAAATCTGAGTTCTGTTGACTCTCACCCTGACAATGTCAATTGCCAGCCTATTTTCACAGGTAGAGGACAACACCAGAAATCACCCTCCGCCCACCCTGAGATTAATGCATCATTGACTTGTCCCACTCCCTCTTTTACATGTTTACCTTATGTAAGATGTAGATTTACCAAGAGAGACCTTTTCCTTTACTCCCTCTTTTCAGGTATAAAATGTAGATTTACTGAGCACTAATCAGAGCCTCACAAGAACATGACCATCTGCCTTGCTGTCCACCTTTCCTCCCTTTCCCCTTCCTACTTGCTCTTTCCCCTGTAAATGCTGAAGTTCCCAAAACCTTATTTGGAAAAAGTGCAAGTCACAGAGGCTCCTGTGACTTGTGTTTCCCCAGGTGTATCCTCAAATTTTGGCTAAAAACCCTCTATCAATGGAGACACTCGCCTCAGTCACTTTTTGGTTAACAAGACTGATATGGACACAAGGCAGGGAAACACTGGGTAGAAGAGGGTGGTTCCCTGGCAAAAGCCCCATCTTCAAGTCTGAAAACCCATGGCCCTAAATGGGAACAGGCATTCCTGTTTTTGTGCCCTAATGCTGCCTTTTGGCCCACCACACCCCACTATCCTGTACCCATATAAACCCCAAACCTCAGGCTCCACGAGCAGAAGAGCGCAGAGCAGCAGAGTGGCACAGCAGAGAAGGGGAGAAGATAAGGAGCATCTGAATGTCAAGAGGAGTTTGACTGGGGACGGTCAAAGAGGAGATTGGCCATGGGATGATGGAACTCAGAACTCCAGGGGAAGATCATCTTCCCACTCCATCCCCTTCCCAGCTCCCCATCCATCCTGCTAAAAGCCACCTCCACCTTTCAATAAAATCCCCACATTCACCATTCTTCAAGTCTGTGTGACCTGATTCTTCCTGGACACTGGATGAAGACCCAGGTACCAAGAGGGCAGGGTGCAAAAGGCTGTCACCTTGATTCTCCAATGAGCTAGTTTAATACTTAGCCATCTGTGGATGGCAACTGCTAAATGAGCATTAATTGTAACACACCCCTAGACACTACCATGGGGTCAGAGCCCAAAAGTGCTTGCCCCAGTTCCTCCACCTGCCCATCTGCATGCTTCCCATCCTGTAAGGGGTTTGAGCATGCAGTGGCCAAGCAAATGAGCCATATCCCTGTCTCGAGTTCTGCAAGGGGATTGGAGAACTCTCCTGTTTCAAGACCAGTAAGGGGACAGCACAGACAGTTGTGTAAGAACAGCAGGACTGAGCCCCAGGGGAGTGAAGGGAAGGAGAATGAGGGTCAGGTCTGGGAGGACTAGGACAGTGACAGCAATGGGCTTATGAGGTAAAGGAGGGTTAAGGAGAAAGGGGAAGGGGTAGATGGGTGGCCCCATGACTCAGTCCATTGGCTACAACACACTACCACAGACTGGGGACTTACAAATAACAGAAATTTACTCCTCACAGTTCTGGAGATTAGAAGTCTAAGGTCAGGGTGTCAGCCAGTTTGGGCCATGGCGAAGACCCTCTTCTGGGTTGTGAATGTCTTCTTCTAGTTCTGTCCCCACATTGTGGAACGAGAACTTGCTGAAGTTCCTTTTATTGGGTCACTAATCCCATCATGAGGGCCCCACCCATGAGACCTAATTATCTCCCAAAGGCCCCACCTCCTTATACCATCCCACTGGGGGTTAGGACTTCAACATGTGAATTTCAAGGAGATGCAAACATTCAGTCCATAGCACCCAGCCACAGTGACAACACATGACACACACAGGGGCAGAACACAAAGGGAATTCCAACTTGCTGCACCTTCCAATTAGAAACACACATTCTGTCCCAGCAGAAACTCTGCTGTCACAGCCCATTTGGGTTCTAACAGGACTCATACAGGCTTTCTGAAATCAACTTACACCATTTCTGCAAAGCCATGTTAGATCACCTGTTTCAAGCCCCACCTGATGACAGAAAGGCTGCTGGAAGAGTCCAGATCTCTACACCATCACCTTGTCTTGTCTACTCACTGCCTGAAGTGGGGGATCAGCATGCAATTTTTGGTGGGGGAGGGTTAGGAACATGTTTTTGCAGTGTCTTTCAAAAATCACATGACCAGAGAACAAAAACACAAACTACCATGATTCAACTCAGAAAGCACAAAAGGGCTTTCAGCTCAACAGCTGGTGGAGAGCGCTTGCCTCCCTTCTCTCTGCGGGGTCTCAGAAGCCAGACAATAGACCTGTGATTTTGCTGCAGCTGTAAACTCTTTCCCGGCTATACAATGAGTCAGTGGTTTTGTATTCATAATCATTGTCTTTTAAGATGCTACAGGTTAATTCAAAAAGATATTTAATGTTACATGAAGGCTGTTCCTTAACATTTTTCATGCCGCCAAACGAAAGGAAATTCACATTAGAGAACTGAATTCATTTGCCAACAAGAGGTCTCATCCAAAACTAAACTATATTTAATAACAACAACAAACATTAGGACAATTTGCAATTTAGAAAGAACTAAAACTTAGGTTCAAGTTCTGGGCTTTGCTAGTAATCCATCCTGAGAGGTCAAGGGAATTCATCATGGCTCTTTGACTTAGTTTCCTCTTCTGCAAAATGAGGAGTTTGAAAGGGGTGGCTTTATAATTGTTTGTTAGCAACACCCAATTTTTCCCCAGAACTTTAATATTAAAAAGCAGAGGTAAATATAAAATATATGTTTATATACATAAACAACCTCAAATGCATATTTGATTATAAAATAATGAAATGAGGCTGTTTGTGTATCTTATTTTAGTTGTCATGTATCACAAAATATCCTGATTGATCCAGAAGAGTGTTTGCAAAGCCTTTCTTCCTCTTTCTCTCTTTCTCTCTATTTTTTCAGTGAGTGCCTTGCCAAATAAGGGCACTCATTAACTAGAGCAGAACAGGTTTGAATCTGAGGTCATCAAAACCAAAATGAATCCAAAAAAACCCTAGCTTATCAGGCAGCATATAGTAATGCATTTGGGTGTGTCAGTAAATTTGAATATGCGTTTTAATAGCACTTTTTATCACAGGCTAAAATGTATTTTTAACAACATTGGAATAAAACATTTGAACAGCCATCCAAGCCCCTCTATGGAGCCCTGGGGTTCACAGAGCACTCTTTGAAATCCACTGGGCCACATGTTGTCTAAGGCAGGGGTCTCCAACCCCTGGGCCATGAACCAGTACTGGTCCCTTCCCTATTAAGAATCAGCAGCACAGCAGGAGGTGAACAGTGGGCAGCTGACATTACTGCCTGAGCTCTGCCTCCTGTCAGATCAGTGGAGGCATCAGATCCTGATACAAGCACAAACTCTATTGTGAGCTGTGCACGTGAGGGATCTAGGTTGTGCACTCCTTATGAGAATCTAATGCTTGATGATCTGTCACTGTCTCCCATCATCCCCACAGAGGACCATCTAGTTGCAGGAAAACAAGCTCAGCTCCCACTGATTCCAAATGTAGTGTGCCTGAATCATCCTGAAACCATCCCTCCTCCCCAACCTCTCCAACCTCCCCAACCGCAACCCCTTCCAAATTGTCTTCCACAAAACTGGTCCCTAGTGCCAAAAAGGTTGGGGGCTGCTGTTCTAAGGTGTCTTGTGGTCTGACTGTCTGTGATCACTGCCTCTTCCCTGCAACCTCACCCCCCACCCCCACCCCTTCATTCACTCTACAAATATTTATTGAGTCCTCCTATGAATCAGGCGCAGTTTAGGCCCTTGAGACACTTCAGTGAAGCTACCCAAATATGTACACAAGCCCTGCACAGGAACTTTTATTTTTTATTTATTTTTTGTTTTGTTTTGTTTTTTTTTTTTGAGACGGAGTTTCACCCTTGTCACCCAGGCTGGAGTGCAATGGGGCATTCCTGGCTCACTGCAACCTCTGCCTCTCAGGTTGAAGTGATTCTCCTGCCTCAGCCTCCCACGTAGCTGGGATTACAGGCACCTGCCACCATACCTGGCTGATGTTTTTGTGTGTGTTTTTAGTAGAGACGAGGTTTCACCATGTTGGCCAGGCTGGTCTCAAACTCCTGACCTCAGGTGATCCACCTGCCTCGGCCTCCCAAAGTGCTGGGATTACAGGCATGAGCCACTGCACCTGGCCACCCTGCACAGGAACTTTACCCTTGCAGCTGTTTTCGTTTACAGCTTTGAAAACAATTCTAGTTGATACTGTATCAAATACAGCCCAATTCTTTTCTGAGTGACTGAGTTACCCACTCAGTTACCAGTTCCTGGACATTAGCAGAAGATGGCAGACAATTCATCAACCGGCTGACAGGCAGCTGCTCAAGACAAGAGGTCTGTTTGTAAACTTTCCTCTCTCATATGTTAGCTAAACTGAAAGAACAACTAAGCAAGTAATGTTCCCTAGCCAAGCAAGATCCTCACCAGATCCAAACACTTCTTTGAGTTTTGGGAAGGCTTATGGGTTAAATTAAGCCATTAACATTTGGTCCATTTTGTGTCTGTATTTTGTATTTCTTCAAGATGCTTTAAATAAGGTTGTAGATTTTTAGAAAATATGGTTCCTTTTTCAGAAAAACTCGGGGTCCTTCCAAAATGCTCTCAAAGCCTGACCAACTGGTGGGTAGCCTTTGTAAACCTGGAGAATAATGGATTGTTGGAGAAGCCTGTTTTATTAAGTCTCTTTCCCTTTAGAAGCAAACCTCAGAAGCCCCATCCAACTAATGGTGGGATGTTTAATTATTCCAGATTCTTCCAGAATGTCACTGGGGATTCAGATTATGTCATTTGGGTTCTGTGATGCGACTTTTAACGGGGTTATCTCCCAAGAACAGGAGTAAATACACAGAATAAAAAGCTCGAGAATCCGTGCCCAGTAGGTGGCGCTACTCTTCCTTCTGTTGGGATTCGAGTCAGACCCGCTGGAAACAAAATCATCTGTTAGAAAGGGTATGCAGGAGGTTGGGGTAGGCAAACGTATCGGAGGCAGAAAGGCAAACAATTTTGTCAGCTCTCCTGACATACAGAAGATAATCAAAGCAGGCAAAGCAAACCACCCCAAAATTCACAGACTATTTGGCTTATATCTTTAGTATAAAAACATCCTGTACTGAATTTAATTTAATCGGCAATGATAGAATGTTTAGAACGATATAATCAACTGCTTGCTATTTTCCTGAAGTCTCCAAAGAGAGTGACTTCCAAGAGTACAGATGTTCCTTGACTTATGGGGCTACGTCTTGTAAACCCATCATGAGCTGAAATTATCATAAGTAAAGAATGCATTTAATACTCCTAACCTACTGAACACCATAGCTTAGCCTAGCCTACCATAAACTTGCTGAGAACACTTCCATTAGCCTACAGTTAGGTGAAATCATGTAACACCTAAGCCTATTTTATCATGAAGTGTTGAATATCTCATGTAATTTATTGAATACAGTACACTGTAGAGCACAGTATCAGTTGTTTTTCCTCATGACTGTGTTGCTGACTGGAGCTGCTGCTCACTACCCATGCCTGGCATCATGACAGAGCATCGTACTATATTATCACCAGCCCTGGAAAAGATCAAAGTTCAAATTCTGAAGTATAGTTTCTACTGAACACATATTTTTTCTGCACCATCTTAAATCTTAAGTCAAACCATGGTAAGTTGTGGACCTTCTGTATATGTCTTTGACCTCATTCCCCCAGGGGCACCCAAATCCCAGGAATGCCCTTCCAAGGGTGCCTTAAATAAAAGTTAAAGGGATGAACAAGGGTGGTTGCCCAGACCAGAGGAGCGCTCTGAAAGCAGTAACATTTAGTGCTCGAACGCCTCAACAAGAGTCGTCATGAGGTTGCACAAAAACATGTAGACATTTGCACTGATAACGCACTCTTTCCCAAGGCAACTCCGATCTTCGAGGAAATCCAATGGACCCTGCACCTTTCTAGTTCTGCCATTTGAGGCCTTGTGAAACAAGCCTGACTCGGCTTCTCGGTGACCAGTCCTTCAAATATTTGCCCACAGCTCTTATGTTTCCCTCTGAGTCTTTTCTCCTCCAAAATAAACACCGTGGTTGTTGCAACATTTCCATAGTGTACTAGCACAGTTCTATTAATATTTCAGTTGCAAGTTACAGAAACAGGCTCTGGTGAGCTTTACCTGAGATGTCTCATAGAATCAAAAGAGGAATTAAACATCTCCAACCTGATGTTGGAGCAGGAAGTTGCTAGGATTCGGAGCAGGAGTCAGCGTCCTCTTACTGCAGTCCTGCCATTCACATAACTCATTGGTGACTTTCATGTCAATTTCAACTTCCTATTGAGATTCTGAAGACCTACCTGGGATTAGCCAACCCTGGGCAGGGGCCTGCATCACATAACATAGACATGGCTACCGAGTCCCAATGCAGAAAAGTGAGACCACAGAGGTTATTTCTTGTTATTCTGATCTCTCCTCTGAGCAGGGGCTATTTATTAGTATTTCCTTTACTGTGTGGGGCCAAGTACTGAGGGCGACTCTGACCACACAGAGCAGAGCAGGACCATCATCCTCCTGTTCTGGACTCTATACTTTTATCATTACGGCCAAAGATAGTGAGCATTTTTTTTTTTTTTTTTGATTCACATGACTCCTCTTGCCTGTTGTTAGGTCACATCTCTTTCATCTTGTACTTCACTCTTTCAGTCTAGTGATTCTAAATGCCAGACCATATCCCTGAGAATTTTCATTTGAAATATCTGAGATGCTGTTCCAGCCTGCCAAAAGCTTTTGGATCTTCATTCTATCACCCATCATGGGATGAACGTATGCCAATACTACTTTTGTCTATTTATTTAGCAAAGTTCCTTGTATTTTGTTTTGTAAGAAACTGAGTTTAGCAGGAGAGATAATAGAGTCACTGAGCTACACAGAGAAGTCATAGAAAGAGATCCAGTCATTCTACTTCTAGGAATTTATCATCAGAAATTGTTGGGGACATAAGCAGGTTTGAATGCTTACATTTTTGTCTCATTATTATTTATAACAAAGAAAATGAAGCCCATTTACTGCCAAACAGTAAGGGAATGCTTACATAAATTTTGATATATTAATTTAATAAAATATATTGCCACCAATAAAAATGTTGTTTACACATACATCCTCAAGACATCAGAAAATATTATAAAATACATATGCAATTTATTTAAGTTTAGAAGAAACTAAAACAAAAATCAAAAATCAATAGTTTTGATTTTTGTCTTTTTATTTTTATTTTTTTATTTGCCCCACCTTGGAGAAAGTAATGCCTTTTTATTTTTAGTAAAACATAAACTGAAGCAAATATACCAAAATGTTATCTGTGGGTTATGTCTGGATGATGGAGCTTTGGTGATGTTATTGTCATCTTTATACCTTTCTCTATTTTTTTAACTTTATAATGAATATGTATTTCTTCTCTTATACACAGTCTTTTTAAAAGAAAGCTTATTTCATGATAATTCACAGAACTTGACTATTGATAAATTCTTTGCATTTTTATGCCATGGAACTTTTTGATTTTTTTTTTAAGCTGTGATAAAGCCCAGAGTTTCCTTGGCTTCTCCTCCTTGTGTGTAGATAGTAGAGCCACCCCGCCTGCGTTACTAGACCTTCCTGTTGAGCCAATCCTTCACCTTGGAACTGACAGCTCTGAAGCTTGATGTCTCCACCCTCCTGTCTATCAACATCTCCTCACAGTTTTGGTCATTGCTGTCCTCTACCTCGGGCTCAGCCTTGCCCATGTTCTGAGTTTATCAGGTGAGCAGCAGAAAGAACATCAGCATGTCAGCCTCAGACCTAGTGTGACCTGACATCATGTCACAGGCCCATCTCCTGGGTTCTGTGTTCTGGGAAGAACCTGAGTGTCACAGAGATTTTAAGTAACAGGGTTTCTGTGGTTGGCAACCACAGAACTGAGCTTCTGCCTCGATTTCCCTATCATCATCACCTTACTTCCATATTAAGATTAGCCCTTGGGGCCCCAGCTTATTTGGCTGTTGTCCTGTCATCCCACCCAAGTCTTGCTAGTGATACCTTTATCTTCTCACCTTTCACACCCTACCTGGGCTCCTTATGATCCCCCAGAGCCAATAGTGTCTGCCACCTGGGGTTTCTCCTCGTCTGTGCTCCTTGTTGGGCTGGGTGTTTGGCTTCTCTCCCTTTCCCAGCGTTTATTTTTCTCATGTGAGTGTCCTCCTCCTTTGCTGCCTGCCTGTGTCATCGAGGACTCAGGATGCCTCATGCCCCAACTGAGGCACCATGTGACATTGCACATGTTAAACATGTGCAAAACCGGAGGAGTGGGGGAGAAGCATTGGGGGAGGGGATTATCTTTAAAATGTATTTTTTCAAGCCAGATACGGTGGCTCATGCCTGTAATCCCAGCATTTTGGGAGGCTGAGGCAGGTGGATCACTTGAGGTCAGAAGTTCGAGACCAGCCTGTCCAACATGGTGAAACCCTGTCTCTACTAAAAATACAAAAATTAGCTGGGCATGGTGGCACATGCCTGTAATCCCAGCTACTTGGGAGGCTGAGGCAGGAGAATCACTTGAACTCAGGAGGCAGAGGTTACAGTGAGCCGAGATCGCGCCACTGCACTCCAGCCTGGGCAACAAGAGCAAAACTCTGTCTCAAAAAAAAAATTTAAAAAGTATTTTTTATTATAATCGTAGAAAATAAAAATTATATTTCTCTCACTGACAAATAACCTTCACTACTTAGTATCTTAGGTTTTCTTCTAGTCTTTTTGGTTGCTACGTAATTTTTACAGTTGTTGAAACTACTTAAAGGACCCAGGAATGGTCTTGTCACTCTTCTACTTTTTTCTTTCCCTTTCCTTCTCTCCCTTCTTGCCCGTCCTTTTTTGACTACTGGTACATATGGTAAGTTCGAGTGAGAGGGAAGAGGTACAATTAATTAGCATCTAGTTATCCCATTACTAACTGTGGTTCCTTGACTGGGTTGATTTGTTTGGATGCGCGGCCTCCTTACAGGTACCAGGTACCAGCAGGAGTCACCCTCTATAGACTAGGGAACTTCACCTTCCGTGAGATTTAGTGGCTTGCTCCTCATGACACAGTTAGCGAGAGGCAAGGCTGAATTCAAGTGCAGCCTTCAAAGGCCATTTCTCTGTGTCCCTGTTGTAAGCACTGGGCCCATGAGATTTGACAACCATCAGCCTGGGCTCAGATTTCAAGTGGGGAACAGTCTCAGTAAGTGAGTGGAGCCGGAGGTGAAAGCAGCAGCAAGGAAACAGCAGCTGGCGGGGGATGGGCTGTGGGAGGGGAGGGTGGCGGGGGCGGGGGCAGGGGGGGTGGCAGTGGCGAGGGGTTGGCCCCTGCTGGGCCCTATGCTGGGCTTTCTGGAGGAGCTCCACAGAGCCCAGGCCTGTTTTCCCATTGGAGAAACCACTTTTGTGTTCTTAGACGCAAACTTTGTTTTTAGTCTATTTGTCCCTTTCTGGTGGGCCATTGATCAGAGGAGCAGCCATGAGGCCCACCCAGCAAGAGCAGGGTTTGTCTTTCTCTGGATTTGTGTGTGTGTGTGTGTGTGTGTGTGTGTATTGTGGGGTGAGGGTTTCAATCACACACAGGATAGAAGGGAGTTCCCCCGGGCTCCCACCAAACTGCACAACCTTCACCGTAGCCAGTCCTCAGCAGCACTGGCTGTTCTATCAGCCCCTTCTAGACCTTCTCCTTAGGCTTCTGAATGACTCCTCATTCATTTTCTCTGAAAAGAAGAAAAAAGTATCCTCAATTGCACTCACATTAGTGTCTGCCCTCTGGGAGCTCAGCTTTTTCTAAGCTGAATGCATGCAGCAGACATGCAGAATAGGCCGTTGGTGAGCCAGACCCTGGGGGGATGGCAGGGACAGCAGGAACAGGCAGCCTGTGTCTCAAGATGTGGCCCTAGGGAGACTTCAGCAAGTCCTGCAGTGAACTGTTCATTTATTATCCCACAAATATTTACTCCAGAGCCACTGAGTGCTCAGGAGGGATGTGACACCATCTGCACAGCTTTCTAGTGACTGAATCCAGAGGTAAAGCTTTGAGAACCTGTGGCCCTGTGCTGCTAGGCTTAGCCCATGTGTCCCGGAAACCACAGTCTGCAGACAGGGCCAGGCAGCGACGGGGTAAATGGGGGGCAAATAAAGATGGTGGAGTGCTGGTGACCTTAGTTCTGCAGCAAAATTCTTGCTCTAACTTCAAAATGCCCTCCAACTCATTGCTGCTCCATATAAACAATAGAGCTTGTTCAGAGAGCTTACAGGGCCTGAAGTCAGAAATGGTTTGAGCCAGAGGAGATTATTAAGGTTAACTATTCTATCAAAAAGAGTGGAACCTGATGGAGCATCAAAATCATCGCTACCTTAAGATAATTTTAAAATGACTTTGTGCGGGAAAGGAGAGAGACGAGTTTCTTCCTAAACATGAAGATTAACTTTCTTTTACAGTTTGTAGTCTCACTTTCATGACAGACTAGTCAAAGAGAAATTGGGTAAAATCTTTTTTTGTTTGTTTTTCTGAGACAGGGTCTTGCTCTGTCACCCAGGCTGCAGTGCAATGGCATCATCATAGCTGACTGCAACCTCGAACTCCTGGGCTAAAGCAATCCTCCCACCTCAGCCTTTTGAGTAGCTGGGACTACAGGCACACACCACTGTGCCTGGCTCTATTTTTTTTTTTTTTTTTTTTGAGACTGA